>NC_059349.1:29701243-30052743 GCF_019703515.2 Myxocyprinus asiaticus
TTGCGCCTCTGCTACTGTGGCTGGTTCAATGGGATTTAATAATGTAAATGCCTTTATTGTATTTAAGCATAAATTAATTTACAGCAGGGAGGCTGACAGAATAAACCTTTTCCCTGGTATTCTGAATGGAGAAGAGTGTGTGAACATTTACATTTACATTTACATTTATTCATTTGGCAGATGCTTTTATCCAAAGCGACTTACAAAAGAGGAAAACATTAGCGAATCATCTTAAGGATACAGTGGTATGAAAAGTGCCGTATTACAAAGTTTCACTAGCATCAGAATAGTATTCAAAACAGAATAAAGTGCAACAGGAATTTTCTTTTTTTCTTTTCTTTTTTTATTTTTTTAATGACTGGTTAAGTGCTCATGGAAAAGATGTGTTTTTAGTCATTTTTTGAAGACAGAGAGTGAGTCAGTTTCACGGATGATGTTGGGAAGGTCGTTCCACCAACTTGGTATGATGAACATTGGGGGGAATGTTTATTTGAAAAAACTGGTTCGCAACAATGGCCCCAGCATTCTTTATGGGGGGACAACGTGTGATGCTTATGTTCACAGTGTGTTTTGTTTACACTTGTTCTTGATGAACATCAAATTCTGTTATGCATGTCTCGAGACTCTTGGTCATGGAGACAGAGGCTGAATTGTTCACTACCCAGAGCAAGCTGTGGGGAGAAACTAAACCATAATCTGGTTGTCGGGCGTTTGAGGCATGTACAGCAGCAAACTCATCCCGATACTGACCGAAGGGCAAACAGGGGAGAAACAGATATGTTTATATGGTCCAGTTTCATTCACTAAATGGGGGCTCACCCTTCGTTACACAGCAAGCCCTTCAGGCTCATGTGTAGACCTATTTTTATTGTACATTGAGTTATATTACACGTGCCCCGAGACCCTTGGTCATGGAGGCAGAGGCAAAATTCAAGCTGAAAATATTCAATGCTCGTTCGCCAGCGCAAATTATCGGGGAATCTGAGCAAAATTGGTGTACAGAAAAATTAGTTAGACACTAAGCTGGTTCCAGCATATAATGGGGGAACAATGTGTAGTACTTGCTTTTGCACACCGGATAGGAAATTTAGTTGAGAATGCTCAACATTATTTTTTTTTACATTATTCACATGATACATGGGGGTGGGGGGGGGGGGGGCATTTGCTAACCTCGATTCGTAGAAGGAGGCACAAAGTCCATTGTCTATCACCCTCACAAACAAAAGCTCCGCCTTGACGAGCTGCGTGGGGGGAAATCAAGGGAAAGTCCAAACGGAGCCGGTGAACACAAAGGCATTCCTTAAAACGACACGCTTGGTTGGACTGCAAAACCATCGTGTGTAGATCCAACAGCTGTCTGATAAGAGCGACATCCATGCCGCCATCGAAAAATCGAGCAAAGATAGCAGTGCGCATCTCTTTTCTTGCCAGAATGCCTGCATGATCCACGAAACGTTTGAAAGAAAAAACAAGTTAAAATGATCGTCCTGCGTCACGCAATACAACCGGTCATTTATAATAGATAGTACAGATAGGTGAGTGCACTGTCTGGCTGAAGGCGGTGACCATCAATCACTCTCACTTGGTCGAAGGTGTGCCTAAGAGTCTCGTCTCGTGTCTGCTCAAGAGGGAAATCCCCGGCGGGGAATCCTCTAAGGGCTGGGAATCTCCTTTACATCATCCTGACACGGAGCTGATGTAGACAGCCCCAGCTCTGCCTCCCCAGCCAGCGCATCACAAACCCCACACCGAGACGCTCTGTTGCAAGACTCATCCGCACAAATTTACCTTAATTAATTGCTGATAGTATCCTGAGAGAATAATGGCCCAGATTAAGCACGCCGCGCATTGGTTCGCCATCACTCAGTTGGGGAATATTCTCTTATTCCAGCCACCTCATTCTGTTGCCGGGCTCAGTGGTCCATGCATGATTCCCTCCGCTGCATGCAGCGCTTTGAATGTGGAGGGAAGAGAGAGAGAGAGGCAGAGGCTGCTCCACCTTTGCCTTATTCATGTGCATTCTCCAAGAACAAAAAAAGACAATAGGGACAAAGGGGCCCATTTGTTTCCTTACATTCTAACGACAAATTCTCTCATACATAGTTTTTTAATGGCAACGGCTCACAACGCGCATAGTCTTTCACATGTGTTGTTTGTCAGAAAATGGCTGCCGAGCTAGGCCTCAGAGCATGTCCGACGAGACTCACACTTTCGCTTAGGGGGAGGGCGACAAACACAAGGAGGATTCTGGTGTCCGTTCGCACTCCTATCTTCTCAAAAAAAGCTGAAATCCCAAATGGCTATAACACACGGAGCTCCAAATCTGGAGGCCATAGAACTGGAACAACTGGGTGTAACGCTTCGTGGTGAGAAATTGCAGGCCTCAACAAAGCACCGTTGTCCTCGTTGGTCCCTTGTAATATTTAAAAAAAAAACAAACAAAAAAACACATTGAAAATGCTCTGAAATTTACACTGTGTAAATGACATCCTTACGAGTTTGCCACTCAAAAGGGAGAAAAATAATCCTTGCTTTGACATGAGTTGCTATAAACAAACAAAGGCTTAGACAGTTCGTGCACTGAAGAACAGAAAATCTGACTCAATGCGCGAAAGCGAGCGCCTTTATGGATCCAGTGACGTAGCTCCCTAGGGGGCGTTGCTTAAGCGCCATCAGCCAATAAATTGCTGTGATTATATAAGGGCTTCAGGCCATGTGACACTCGGATGGTGTCCCATAGCGATCATATTAAGCTCGAGTTCTCCGAAAGGGAAACAAGAGTAACAGGGAGAGGTCCGTACTAGAGGTCTGTGCAGGATGGATATTTCAGACCCGCTCCTGCAAGATGTCATGCTGCCATAACAAATATGTCATAGTTTGTCCTGCTCCTGCCCGCAACGTTAAAGTTTTGTCCTGCTCCCTCCCACAAAAGCCTGCAGGTGGAGGTCTACATGGATTTTTCAGTCTCGATCGCTTAAAATTCTGTCCTGCTCCTGTGTCATCATAGGCTTTTAAACATTTTTTTTATCAATTCCCACCTGTTAAACAAACGGAAAATGAGCTAGAAAATGCTTTTCTTCAACACTCTTTTTATTTGTTTATTTTAATGTGTAAAGAGAAAAATATGTTTTGTAAAAAAACTTTTACAGCCTCCATATTTAGTCATAGTGCTGTAACAGTAGAAAGGACGGGCAAGGAGGAAGCAGGAACCAGCTGAACAGTCAACATAAAGTTTAATTATATAAATTTAACGTAAAACAACAAAACATAAGGACACACAGACACACATGCAGCGTGGCCACGTGCATCTCTCTCGAACTGGCGTCTCCGGCTCCCCTTTATCTCGCTCTCCCGCTGATCAGCTGATGCCGGCCCTGAAACCTCACGGACCGGCAACACCCTCCTCCTCGTTACAAGAACCTAACAATATTTATTTATTGTAACAAAGTTCATAGTTTTCGTGACAAGGGAGGAAGCGGGAGACGGCGAGATCCAACTCAAAAGGGCTTTATTTCCCACAGATTCACAGTCTATATATCCCACTTTTCAGTGGTCACACTCAAATAATGCTTTTCAGCACAACACAAATCACACTCTGGAACACTCTGCTCCATGCTGCTCTCTTCCCCTCACTTGCGTTTGGCTCGCTCTTAAAAGCCCCTCTCCACTCTCAATGCAATGACAAACAGCTGTTGGAGACAATCATTGCCAGGTGACGATCCTTACCATTCTCATCTCATGATCTCGCTCTCCATTCACAAACTGGTGCTTAACCACGCCCCCACCACCACATACCCCTATCACCCGACTCAGGCTGGGGAGCCATCTGGCCTGCCCAGTACTCCCCCCTATTTATGGAGAGAATGTCCGCGACAGCCATCTGCGCCCCGGTCTGTGGACGACCTCGAACTTAAAAGGCAGAAGAGCCAGATACCAATGGTTGATCCGCGCGTTGGAATCCATCATGCGATGGAGCCACTGGAGTGGGGCTTGGTCCAAACAGAGGGTGAAAGCATGTCCCAGGAGGTAATACCGAAGGGTGAGGACTGCCCACTTGATGGCCAGATACTCCTTCTCAATGGTGCTGTACCTCGCCTCTCTAGGCGAAAACTTACAGCTGATGTACAGCACCGGGCGCTCCTCCCCCTCGACCACCTGGGACAACATGTTTCCCAACGCCCTGTCCGACGCATCAGTCTGTACAACAAAAGGGAGAGAAAAATCAGGAGCATGTAACAATGGCCCACCACAAAGCACAAACTTCACCTGCATCCGACCACTGGACTGGGTCTGGGCTCCCTTTTAGTGAGATCAGTCAGCGGGCTGGTGATGTCCGAATAATTAGGTACAAACTTCCTGTAATAGCTATCCAGGCCCAGGAACTGTCTCACCTCCTTTCAAAACTGAACACACATGACCTGAAGTGCCAGACTTGTGCCCGCTGTATGATAACACCTTGTTGCATTTGTCGCAGCAGGCAAAAGAAACGTGCTTTCCCTCACTGTCGCAAACAACCGAGAAATGTTGCCAAATATCTAATTTGCCTTTTTTTGGTTTAAAAGTTTTTTATGTTCTTTTCTTTAATAAAGCGTTAACATCTGTGGCACTAAGGGATCTGTCTTCATACTGAGACATTTTGCCTCAGGTATTTAAGTTTCCACTGCATGGAGCACGAGGAAGAATTTGTATGAATTAGCCACCACCAACCCTGCACATGTAAATATATATTTTTTTATTATTATTATTAATTTTTGCTCTTGCGTAATAGATGAATATCAGGAATAACATTCTGCACCTTAAAAACATATAAAAAATTTGAGTAACTTTTATTTTATTTTTTAGAATTTTATGTTTGCAGGAATCCTGCGAGTCATTTCTTTCTCCCACTTCCTGTGCACACATCAGTGTCTTCCTGCCCGCACCCGCACCCGCACCCGCACCCGCACTCAGCAATCAAAACTTGTCTCGCGCTGCACTCTGTTACGCTGAGTCCCGCGGGTGTCCTGCAGGAGTGCAGGTCTCTAGTCCATAACAATAACCTTTATTACAGCCTGTGTGTAATCTCATTTAGTTTTCATAAGTAGGGTTATCGAAGTTCTACCTGCATTGTTGTCATTCGGCGGTAGTCAGTTTTTATAAATCAATTAAACTGTAAAGGTGGGTTTTCACTAATGTATGTAGCAGAGGTGATGAAGTCACTCAGATTTAGCCATATAATGAAAAGAAACACAATACATAACAGTGATTTAATTCATTTTATGTTACTTTTCATTTATTTCATAATTTATTTATTAAAACAATTAATTTTCTTATAATTCTTTTATTTCTAAGTGTAAAAATGAAAGAAAATGTGTTTTTGGTATGTGTTCTTAATCTATTTTGAGTTTTCTATTTGATTACTCTGTATGTGAATAAAGTTGATACTGACCCTTTAAGCCTGCTCTCGGCAGAATGTGCTGTCTTGCAGAGCAAGAAAGAGTTGAATCGGACGTTTTATGAAAAGTTCTCAGAGCTGAATTTATGCAGATTCCTGTTGATAAGACTGCTTTTTGTCACTGAATGTTTGTGAAATCATCATTTAACACGGATTTGGTGAGTGATTAACGTTTTTGTATGTTTTTGTCGAAGTAGAGACTAACTCTAATCTGATAAAGATCAGTAAACAAGTGTCTACGCAATTTTGTGATGAAATCACTTGAATGCATTCTTAATCAAATTCAGGGTTTGAGTTAATGCGTTTACGGGTTAATTTGGGTTATGTTATTGCCTAAGTTTGTGTGAATGTTTTATCTGAGTTTAATTTGGTTATGTCGTCAATTATGTTTTGTAACAATGTTACAATGTTACTATGGTGTTCTCACTGCTACCATCAGGTAGGTGGTATCGCAGCATCAGGACCCGCACCAGCCGACTCCATGACAGCTTCTTCCCCCAAGCAATCAGACTTCTGAACTCTTGATCTCCCACGATCAAAATACATCAGCCCTGCACTTTATTACTCTTTTATCTCACACCGGACTGTCATAAATTATATTACTGTTATTATATTATGTCTCTCTTAACAACTGACTATCAACCGACAGCCTGAATGTCAATACAGTACAATACTGTACATTCTATATATATATATATATATATATATATATATATATATATATATATATATATATACTTTTTTTATATATATTTTAATTTTTAATTTTTATTGAATAATGTGTATCTATATAGTATCTATATAGTAAAAAACAAAAAAAACAAAAACAGCATATTGTATACTGTACAGTGTATGTTATTATTTGTATATTGTTGAGTGTAATTATGTGTATAACAGATGTTTAAATTGTGTTGTGTTAATTTGATGTTTTAAGTTGTGTAATTATGTATAACAGATGTTTTAATTGTGTTGTGTTAATTTGATGTTTTAAGTTGAGTGTAATTATGTGTATAACAGATGCTTAAATTGTGTTGTGTTAATGTGATGTTTTAAGTTGAGTGTAATTATGTATAACAGATTTTTAAATTGTGTTGTGTTAATCTGATGTTATTGTAAATTGGTACATGTCTCATCACTGTCACGACTGCTATGTTGATCGGAACTGCACCCAAGAATTTCACACACCATTGCACTTGTGTATATGGCTGTGTGACAATAAAGTGATTTGATTTGATTTGATTTGATTTGTTATATTTGAGTTTAATTGAGTTTATTACTGTAATGAGATGGTAATACAGCATATCGCTGTGTATAAATTGTTATTTCTCTTTGAAATATGCAAATGTTATATGGAAATATCTCTATATTATTGTTTGGACTAAAATACAGGTCAGGTTTTTTGGTTCCTGTGGAAATGAATGTGTTGGGAATCATTCGATGGCGAGCCCCCACGGATCTGGACACTAGATTGACTGAGTAGGCCTAAACTTCACATTGTAAACTGTACTGTTTTCTTCCATTTGAGGTGGGATATCAGCTCACTTTTCTCATTCTCGTTGACTGAAACTGAGTAATTTGTTTCCTGGATCGTTTAGAGGACCTATTTTTTGTATTTTGTTTTCCCGCTCTGTACTGCGCATTCACGTGATAGGATTCAACTTTCTTGAACTGGTTGTTTTCCTCCATTTTTATGAAAAACAAAACCAAATTGATTTGGAGTTAAAGAGACTAGAGAAAGAAACCAATTGATTTGACAAAAATTTGACTGGAAACAAAGAACTGGAAATTGCTGAACTGAACCGTTATTGACCTTGAGAAACCTAACTGATTCACATTGTGATTTTGTGCTTCTACAAATTTTATGGATGGATGTGAACCAAATTGATTTGACATACCTATAAATATATAAGTGTGTTTTATTTACAAGGTGCACCTATATTTTTTTTTTTTTTTTTTTGTATAATCCAACATTTGTATTCTGTCATATCGGTACATTGTTTATCCTTTTGCTATTATCTTTATCCCTGATTGTTCCTCTTGGTTGTTCACAATTTTTCCTTATCATTTACCATTTCAAATAGTAAATAACCAGCTGGTGAAAAACTGCAAAGATTCACTCATAGTCCGTAAAAGTGCAAATAGGTGTTACATGTAGATCAGCTCTAGGAATGATGAAGTGACTGAAGAAATGTTAACAGCAAGATGGTATAAAACATGTCTTGTCTACTGCAACCTTCTGCTACTCATACCAACTACAGAAATAAGTGCAGTTAGAATAGCTAAATATATGGGAGAGCATTGTTTAAAACCTTATTGTGACTTTATTGCAATACACTATGTAGTTCTGGATTATATATAGTTCACACTGTAACATTAAACTAGACATGGATTAAAGAGAAAATGTTAATAATGTTTATGTCTTAAAAGGTTACATCCGATGGTTACAATTTAGTATACACAAATAAATAGTTACAAATCAGATATATGAAATATGTACATGAAACCAGTATGCATACTCAAAAGAGTGAAGAAGACCAAAAGATAGAAAGAGAGAGAAAGGGTAGATAGATATGCCATTGAGAGCTGGGAGACTGGCCTGATGGCCTAGTAACCAGAAAAAAGAGTGAGCCAGAGAAAAGGAGGAAGAGTTCAAGTTACAATCATCTTTTATCTTATCCTTGACCATGAGACCAGAACCAGACCTGACACATTTAAGCAGACCACACTGTAACTCCCACTGTAACGGCGTTGTGACTATTTGCAGAGCCCCAATAAATAAACACCATAGCCAATGAGCTATATCCTCCTGGGTTGAGTGCAATGATTGGAGAAGCATTCACTGACGACCAAATGTATAACAAGATAAATGGCTGTCTGAATTTGAATTTTTTTGGTCCTCATTCGATTTGAATGCAATGTAAATAACTAATTTAAAAAATTTTTTTATTGTTATTATTAACAAAAGATGAAAAAGTCATGGTGTCTACAACTGCATTATGCATAAAATACAGAAGGAAGACCAATCTAACATGCTACAACAGTAAAAACAATAACATTTCAAATAAAAGTTTAAACTGAAGTAACTGTTTAAAATGACGTTTTGGTTTATCGTCATGTTTGTTTAATTGATTTAACAAAACTTGCAATTGTCCAGGTCTTCTCTATGTTGCTCTTGATCTTCATCAACACCTGTTTGTACCACCTAGTGGTGAAGCCCAGTAGCAGAGCGTGAAGTCTGTGCATCGTTACTCTACGGCTTTTCATGCAATGCCAGCACAGGATGTACAAGGTTTTTTGTTGTTGTTGTTTTTTTTTTATCCCCTTTTCTCCCAATTCGGATTGCCCAATTCCCACTACTTAGTAGGTCCTTGTGGTGACGTGCGTACTAACCTCAATCCGGGTGGCAGTCTGAGACAGTCAATCCATTTTAGGATTAGATGACATGGCTAATAAGATAAGTGATAAGATGGCTTAGCATCTTATCACGTGGCTAATTGTGCATAACACTGCGGAGACTCCCAGCATGTGGAGGCTCATGCTACCCTCCGCGATCCACGCACAATTTACCACGCGCCCAATTGAGAATGAGAACCATTAATCGCGACCGCGAGGAGGTTACCCCATGTTACTCTACCCTCCCTAGCAACCCGGCCAATTTGGTTGCTTAGGAGACCTGGCAGGAGTCACTCAGCACACCCTGGATTTGAACTTGTGACTCCAGGGGTGGTAGTCAGCGTGAATACTCGCTGAGCTACTCAGGCCCCCCAGGATGTACAAGGTTGAATTTCCAACCGAATTTTGACCACTGAAATTTTGGAAGTGAATTTTTGGAACACAATTTTGGAAGGTGAATATTGTAGATTTTTTAACCTTTTTGCATGTGAGTTTCTCTTGTACTGACGGATTTCCGCGTGAATTCTTAAATGCGCCCTGTAATTAAAATACAGCTTACCTTAAACTTCACAGCAGATGTACTGGAGGACAGATTATATCACAGCGGGTGCACTGAAGGTCAGATTATATATTATCAAACATATAATGTGTTTTTTAGATGTTTATAATGATTAATTATGGTAGATAAGAAGCGATCGCGAATGCGCTTGCTGGCTATGCACGCCGCTATATTTTCATTGCAATGCAAGATGGAATTCTGAGTTTGTACTGTCATAGAAGCATACAAAAGGAGGAGCATAGAAGGTTCTAAAAACCTAGCCTTTTCACTCTCTCAGCCCTGGAAGTGGTTGTGATGGATGGAATGGGAGAAGGCTCGAGTGGACTGACTAGTTTGTATATTCTTTGATATATTTTGTGTGAAATGTTTTCAATTGTTATACAGTGCTGCGTCTAAACAGTGCGCTCCGACGGTAACAGCTTTATACTTTTATTTAGTGATTGTTTTAAAGTTTGTAACATATACAAATAAAGATATTATGATGTTGAAAAGACTATTTGAGCAGCTGTTTCATTATGACAACCGCTTCAGTCATTATGACAACCAATTTTGCTGGTAAACAGCAGCATGAATGCAGATCACACCTGTTTGATCGTACACATCTGAGCCCAGCCTAGTGTAATCACACTGGTTTGATCATATGTGCAAAAGCGTTAATGATGACATTTTGTGTGAAATTTTTTCAAATGATATATTCATAGCTTTAATATACAATCATATGAAACTGTTCATACAATGCGTGTATTTGTCAATTAGTGCAATTCAGTGTGTTTTTTGTTTCAAAGACATTTGTCATTAATGTAATTCCATAGAAATGCCACAGTACAACCGAAATAAGCAGCAACACAATTAAGCCACAACACAACAAATTTATTAAAAAAAGAAATATTTATAAAAATGCTGTACTCTGGACAACACAGACCTGGTTAGATTTTTACCAGAACTCCGGCTGCACAGAACTTCATCAACATTTTCAAAGGTATCAAATAAATATATTAAAAAAGACATTTCTACTGTTTAGATTTCCAAACATTATAAGTTGACAGGGAACTTGTTATAGAGTTGTCAACTGTCCTCTATTAGCCAGAATATCAACTGTCCCTTTTTGGCCAACATGAAGACATCCTGTACGCAATGCCTATTATCACATATTTAAGTTGAAAGAAGCTTGATGGACTTTATTTTGTTGTGTTGTGGCTTATTTCCTTTGTGTTTTCAACTTTTGTTTGCTTTGCTAATTTTGTTGTGTTGTGTTCTCCTGGGTCACTGTGGATGGTTCACTGTCCATCCTTAAAGTACTTGAAATAATCAGTAATGTCCAACATTTCTCTTACATATCATAAAAATTAATTGTTATCTACGGTATACCAAATATTACAATATTTCAAATTTGTTAGTTCACTTATAGGTTTCACATAGAGTGTTTAAAGTTTACTATGTACATAGTTTGACGGGTTTCAAGTAGGGTGTTGAATTAAGAATTAACTGAAACTTGTAAACTGAATTTTTCATTTTGTCAGCATTTGGTGGTCGATGCTACAAGTACATTTCTACAGCTATGACCTGGGCAGATGCTGAGGTATCTTCACACTTGATTAGAAAAAAATAAATAAATCTTAAGTGTTTTTATTGTAAAGTAGTTAACAGCCTCTCTGTCTCTTTTTCTTTCTTTCTTTCTGTCACTCACTCATGTCTCTCTGTTACTTAATCTTTTCTGTCTCATTCAGGCACATTGCGTATCTGTTGGTGCTAACCTGGTGTCTATAAACAGTGAAAGTCAGTACCACTTCGTCAGCAAGCTGATCAGTTTGATTTATCTTGTTTTAGAAACAACACTGCTTAAAATATTTAGGTTTTTCAGAGAATGTATTTGTAACGTGTATTTTGTCTTACACAAAAAATCTACCAGTGCTGAAGAAGTAATCCAAAGTATTTAGAATACGTTATTGACCTTGAGTAATCTAACGGAATACGTTACAAATGACATTTTATAGCATGTATTCTGTAATCTGTAGTGGAATACATTTAAAAAGTAACCCTCCCAATGCTGGATATCACACAATAAAATACAAATAATGTAAATGAAATAATTCATTTGATGAAGTTAATAGTTTTATGATGTACCTTTGCTTCTGATTCAACTACATCATTCACAATGCTTCATTGCATGACTGGTTCATTCCTTTATCCAAGAATATTCTTTATTTTCTTTCTTTTTTCTCTTTTTTTTTACTCAGACAACATGCACTATGGTTTCCAATACAAGACTAATGATAAAATTAAGGAAGTAAAGCTGAAGTGTAAGTGTGATACATCAGTTATGTGAGATAAGTTAGAGGCATGAAAAAGCACTTTGGAGTGATTTGTGCTGTGGGCTTTGACTCCTCTGCCGCAATGCTGTGTGCCATGATAGAGCAGTGTGTTCTTTTTCATTGTGAGCATTTCATGGCATCACAAAAAAAAAGGTTCAAATGGGTCTCAGGAGTAGTACAAGTGGTAAATATCCCTGTCTATTCCCAACTTCCTATTTATTTGATGAAAAGCTATTTGTTTAGACTTTGCACTAAGCAGGATTAACTTTTGTTCGCCAAGTATTGATAGTTTTCATTCCCATGTGGTCACCTGGGACAGTCCTTTTTGTCTGGCCCCTGTGGCTGTAAGTGATTTTCTACGTGTGGACATAACAAATGTATGATTAATAAATTATAGAGGGAGGAGTCCGTTTTTATACATCAGCCTTAAGCAACAGTAAAATGCAAATGATGTGATTTATGAGTACTCAGCATGACAGACAGCAGCTGTGAGGGCTGGAGGATATCACACACCTGCCTGTCAAGTGTTGAAAGCACTCTGGAGATTGTATACCACAATAAATGCTGCATGTTGCTTTTTTCACTCAGAGTCAGTGCTTCCACAGTCAGTCCATTCTCGCTCTCTCCTATGCTCTCTTTTTTGTCTGCCTGAGGCTATGTGTGATACAAAGGTTCAAGCAACTGCATTATACTGTATTTGGCAACTGTGATTGTTCATATGCAGTTCTCCAACTTGAAGTCAGCTGTTGCTTTATAAACATCTTGCTGTAACGATGTTGGCTGGAACTGCTGCCAATGACGAAGACGTGAAGATGAAGAACCCAAGTGCAGTTTATTTACAAATGTGAGCACCAATAACCCTGACTACAAAACAAAACATGAACTAAACTTGACTATGGCTTGACTACAACGTACCAAACACATAACATCACATTCAATACTTGACAACTGGACAATGAAAACATGAGGGCTTAAATACAAGACATGGGAGAACATAAACCAGTGAACAAACAGAACTGATAACAAGATAATTAAACAATAAACCAATGAAAACATGACACATGAACATGGAGGGAAAACAAGACATCACATGACTAGGGAAACAGGAACACATGACATGAAACAGGAACTAGAATTTCAAAATAAAAGACATGAATCAACAGAATACACATGACATATCCCCCCCACTAAGGGGTGGCACCTGACACCCCAACACAAACAAAACACGTAAAACATGACATAAATTCAAAGTTCTGTAGGGAGCTGGGGGGGGGGGTGTCTTGAGGTGTGGGGCGTGGCATGGCGAGAAAGGGCAAGGGGCATGGGACCAAGGCAAAGTCTGTGGGGGGTGGAGCCATGAGAGGCTCGAGGGGCGGAGCCATGGAACATGGTGCCCGGAGAGTAGCCAAAGACTCAAAGGGCCAGGGTGGAGCCGATGGCAGGGAGGACCAAGGCGGTGCTGGAGGCTCGGAGGAGCAAGGCGGAGCTGAGGGATCGGAAGACTGAGGTGGAGCCGGTGGGACTGAGGACCAAGGTGGAGCCATAGGGAAGGAGGTCCCCGGTGAAGCTGACAGATCGGAGGTACGAGGCGCAGCCAGAGGATCGGAGAGCCAAAGCGGAGCCAAGGAGGAGCCGGAGGGACGAGGGACCCCGGCACAGCCGACAGGTTGAAGGACCGTAGTGGAGCCACGGGGAATGCTGAGCTGAGGCAATGTCGAGGGACCGACAGGCCAAGGGGAAGTCCAGGGCTCGGAAGGCCGAAAGTTCCCCTTGCCTGCTCAGGAGAACTAAGGGTGGGTATAAGGGTGGGAACCATCTCCAGGTCCCACTGCTCAGGCATTGCTGTGACGTGGCATGGAGCAGGCTGAGGCGTTGCTGTGACGTGGCATGGAGCAGGCTGAGGCGTTGCTGTGACGTGGCATGGAGCAGGCTGAGGCATTGCTGTGACGTGGAACTCTGGCTCGGCGGCGGCCATGACGTGGAACTCTGGCTCGGCATCCGTCTCCCCCACAGTGAACGGGGAACCGATGAACCGTAGGGCGAGGTCGATATATTGAGCCAGGCTGAGGGAACTGCGACTGCCAGGCATCAAAAAAGAAATGGACTCTTTCAGACCAAATCTAAAACAGTCTTTGAGGGCAACCTCATTAAAGTCCACCTGGCTGGCTAGACCGCAGAAGTCCTCAACATAGTCCTCCAGGGGACGATTCCCCTGACGTAGGTGCAGAAGTAAAACTGCTGGGTTCATGGTTGGTCAAGTATTCTGTAACGATGTTGGCTGGAACTGCTGACAATGATGGCAATGACAAAGACGTGAAGATGAAGAACCCAAGTGCAGTTTATTTACAAACGTGAACAGCAGTAACCCTGACTACAAAACATGGACTTGACTTGACTTGACTTGACTTGACTTGACTTGACTTGACTTGACTTGACTTGACTTGACTTGACTACAACATACCAAACACATAACATCACATTCAATACTTGACAACTAGACAATGAAAACATGAGGGCTTAAATACAAGACATGGGAGAACATAAACCAATGAACAAACAGAACTGATAACAAGATAATTAAACAATAAACCAATGAAAACATGACACATGAACATGGAGGGAAAGCAAGACATCACATGACTAGGGAAACAGGAACACATGACATGAAACAGGAACTAGAATTTCAAAATAAAAGACATGAATCAACAGAATACACATGACACTTGCTTTAAAATTGTATAATTTAAAATAATTAAAACCTATTTTTCAAATGCAATTTCATTGTGACAAAATTTTTTGTTAAAATAAGCAATTGTGCCTCAAAGATTTTTCTTGTGGAATTGTTAAAATGATGGCATTAGTGGGGACCAGTGTTACTTAAAAATAGTAATCCACTACAAATTACTAATTATTTCTCTTAAATTTTAATCAGATACCTTTTTAATAACTTAATTGAAAAAGTAATACCATTACTAATAACTTTTAAGTTACTTTCTGAAAAATACTTTTCCACTCAACAAATTAAAAATAATGTCTATATTTCTTTCTTGTTCTTTGTTATACACAAGTCATACAGTCAGCACCTTACATACAATAATATGTTTGAAATAAGCATAACCCTATAATGTACTTAAATTACATTAATTGAAAGTCAGTTACTGTAGTCTGATTACAAGAATTTAAAATTTTATGCATTACCCTACTTTTTTTGACTAAAATTAATTAGTAACTGTAATTAATTAGTTGACTAAAAATTAATTGCAGTAACTAATGACTTTGTAATTGGATAACACCCAACATTGGTGGGGACTTTAATCCACTTTACACATTCCTCTTCAGCTTGTTCCTTGGTTTAACTTGGATTCGACAGGGTGTTAGGCGCCAAAGTCTCATCGATGCGCAAGGGCAATGAAGGCTATACCGTCTGGTCCAAACTGACATAAGGTCTATTGTGGCACAGTCACAAATTTTTTTTTAATGCTGGTTATGTGAGGAATGTGTCACAACACACAGTGAATCACACCCTGCAGTGTATGGGGCTGCGTAGACTCTGACCTGTCAGAGTGCCCACGATGACCCCTGTCCATCGTTGAAAGCGACTATAAGGGGCACGCGAGCATTGGAACTGGACCTTGGAGCAGTGGAAGAAGGTCACCTGGTCCGATGAGTCCCATTTTTCTTTTACATCACGTGGATGGCTGTGTGCGTGTGTACCGTTTACCTGGGGAAGTGATGGCACCAGGGTGCATTGTGGGAAGACGACAAGTCGGTGGAGGGAGTGTGATGTTCTGGGCAATGATTTGCTGGGAAACCCTGGGTCCTGCCATTCATGTGGATGCCAATTTGACACGTGCCACCTACCTAAACACTGTTGCAGAGCAGGTACACCCCTTCATGGCAATGGTATTCTCTGATGACAATGGCTTCTTTCAGCAGGATAATGTGCCCTGCCACACTGCACAGGTTTAGGTTTGAGGAACATGATAAAGAGATCAAGGTGTTGCCCTGACCTCAAATTCCCCTGATCTCAATCTGATTGAGCATCTGTGGGATGTGCTGAACCAACAAGTCCGATCCATGGCAGCTCCACCTCACAACTTACAGGACTTGAAGGATCTGCTGCTAATGTCTTGATGCCAGATACCACAAAACACCTTCAGGGGTCTTGTAGAGTTCATGCTTTGGCGGGTCGGTGCTGTTTTGCATATTAGACAGGTGGTCATAATGTTTTGGCTAATCAGTGTATAATCTAACATAATTCCCCATTATATTTTTTCCTTGTTTAAAAACTGGAGCCAATAGTAATTTTCACTTTCATTTGATTAGTACTTACCTATTTACTTCTCAAGACTTTTGTACAGTCAGTGAGACTCATCTCCTTTCATAGATTAAACTATTTTTTCAACAGATCCGCTCTAACAGCCTGCAGATCCTTGGACCCCAACCTCCAGCACTTTTTGGCACCTTGAAAAATACTGAAAAAGTAGGAAAATGGAGAGACAGATGAGACCCACAAGCCAGCAACATAATCACTCTGGATCAATCAGGGAATGGGACAATGTGTCCGTAATTACATTGTTCACTCCCTGAATATGAAGGCTTAGGAGTTTTATACTGTACAGTTGTAAAAAAAAGAACAAAGCCCAGAGAATAAGGAGCTGATTTGGGCTATAAATAAGAATGTAAAAATGTGAGTGGATTATGGTCAGACAACACCACACCGGGTATGGAACCTCCACCCGCATACACGTCAAAATGCTGAAGTGCTCAAATTAATGTCAAGGTTTATTTTTTGATTGATGAATAGTTCAATTAATATTTGTTACTTTTCTTAAGAGATGAAACTTACCCCATTGTCAATCTTCTACACCCACTGGCTGGAGTCTACTTGAACTTGAAATGGCCGATTCCATCTAGGCACAGCCAAAATGGGGGCAATGCTCAACAGTAGTTTTGCATTTTCAAATGTCCGCTGACAATTTCAGAGACCTCTTAAAGGGATAGTTCACCCAAAAATTAAAATTCTCTCATAATTTACTCACCCTCATGCCATCCCAGATGTATATGACTTTCTTTCTTCGGCATAACACATTTGAAGAAAAATAGAAAAATATCTCAGCTCAGTAGTTCCTTATAATGGATGTGGATGGTAACATAATTTTTGATGCTCCAAAAAGCACAGACAATCAGCATTAACGTCATCCATATGACTCCAGTGGTTAAATTAATGTCTTATAAAGCAAAACGATCGCTTTTGGTGTGAAAAAGATGAATATTAAGTACTTTTAACTATAAATGATCACTTTCGTTAAGCTGCGGTATGCACATTCATGAGAGGGCTGATTGTCTGTGCTTTTTGGAGCATCAAAAATCATGTTACCATCCACATGCATTATAAGGACCTACTGAGCTGAGAGACTTTTCTATTTTTATTCAAATGTGTTCTGCTGAAGAAAGGAAGTCATATACATCTGGGATGGCATGAGGTTGAGTAAATGATGAGAGAATTTTCATTTTTGGATGAATCATCACTTTAAATTTGGTCGTAGCTTTTTAAAGATCCATGAGCAGAGCCACCGCTTTTGAAAAATAAACACTAAAACTGCATTAATAACCTGTCATCTCTGAAAAACACATTAATTCATTCTTAGTGGTAGGGGGTGGAAAACAATCAAGGCCCAGGACCTTTGCATACTCCGGACACACTTGTCACTGCTCTATCAGATTCCCAAAGTAGGTAATCGTTGCTCTTGTAAACTCATATTTATTGTTTTGCTTCTACTAGATGCATGAACAGGGCACTTACAGTTGAAGTCAGAAGTTTACATACACCTTAGCCAAGTACTTTTAAATTAAGTTTTTCACAATTCCTGACAATTAATCATAGAAAACATTCCCTGTCTTAGGTCAGTTAGGATCACTACTTTATTTTTAAGAATGTTAAATGTCAGAATAATAGTAGAGAGAATGATTTATTTCAGCTTTTATTTCTTTCATCACATTCCTAGTGGGTCTGAAGTTTACATGCACTTTGTTAGTATTTGGTAGCATTGTTTAACTTGGGTCAAACGTGTTGTGTAGCCTTTCACAAGCTTCTCACAATATGTTGCTGGAATTGTGGCCCATAACTCCTGACAGAACTCGTGTAACTGAGTCAGGTTTGTAGGCCTCCTTGCTCACACAGGCTTTTTCAGTTCTGCCCACAAATTTTCTATCGGATTGAGGTCAGGACTTTGTGATGGCCACTCCAATACCTTGACTTTGTTGTCCTTAAGCCATTTTGCCACAACTATGGAGGTATGCTTGGGGTCATTGCCCATTTGGAAGACCCATTTGCGACTAAGCTTTAACTTTCTGGCTGATGTCTTGAGATGTTGCTTCAATATATCCACATAATTTTCCTTCCTCATGATGCCATCTATTTTGTGAAGTGCACCAGTCCCTCCTGCAGCAAAGCACCCCCACAACATGATGCTGTCACCCCCATGCTTCATGGTTGGGATAGTGTTCTTCAGCTTGCAAGCCTCACCCTTTTTCCTCCAAACATAATGATGGTCATTATGGGCAAACAGTTAAATTGTTGTTTCAACAGACCAGAGGAAATTTCTCCAAAAAGTAAGATCTTTATTCCTATGTGCACTTGCAAACTGTAGTCTGGCTTTTTTATGGTGGTTTTGGAGCAGTGGCTTCTTCCTTGCTGAGCAGCCTTTCAGGTTATGTCGATGTAGGACTCGTTTTAATGTGGCTATAGATGCTTTTCTACCTGTTTCCTCCAGCATCTTCACAAGGTCCTTTGCTGTTGTACTGGGATTGATTTGCACTTTTCACACCAAACTACATTCATCTTTAGGAGACAGAATGCGTCTCCTTCCTGAGGCTGTGTGGTCCCATGGTGTTTATACTTGTGTACTATTGTTTGTACAGATGAATGTGTTACTTTCAGGTGTTTGAAAATAGCTCCCAAGGATGAACCAGACTTGTGAAGTTCCACAATATTTTTCTGAAGTCTTGGCTGATTTCTTTTGATTTTCCCATGATGTCAAGCAAAGAGGCACTGAGTTTGAAGGTAGGGCTTAAAATACATCCACAGGTACACCTCCAATTCAGTACACCTCCTATAAAAAGCTAATTGGCTAAATGCCTAAAGGCTTGACATTATTTTCTGGAATTTTCCAAGCTGCTTAAAGGCACAGTTAACTTCTGACCCACTGGAATTGTGATGTAGTCAATTAAAAGTGAAACAATCTGTCTGTAAACAATTGTTGGAAAAATTACTTGTCATGCACAAAGTAGATGTCCTAAAAGACTTGCCAAAACTATAGTTTGCCAATATGAAATCTGTGGAGTGGTTAAAAATGTGTTTTAATGACTTCAACTTAAGTGTATGTAAACTTCTGACTTCAACTCTATATGGCAAAGAAGGTCCTCCCATGTTTGACTGTAAACTACAGTGTCATCTAGATAAACAGTGTATCTTTCAAGCCCTAAGATTACCATGCTCATCAGGTTCTGGAAGGTAGCAGGTGGGTTCCGAAGACCGAATCTCATAATGGTATAAGAATATAACCCCGATGATATTATAAATGTGGAAATCTGATGGAAAGTGAGAGAAACTCATACATACTGCACACCATTGAAATGCCACGGTGAGTTAATTTACCTTAGTGCATTGCTCGAAGTGCGCAATTTGTGTCACAGTACCAGCAGCGATTCTGAATCTTATAAGGTCTCTTATAACTCTTTGGATTTACCACCAAATCTTTACATGCCCAGAAGTACTCTTACGTTTGTCTGCCACAGATGCATTGGATGTGCAATGATGTGAAGTATGTTAGCGTAAAGCAAGCCCATGCTTGCGTTGCAAGAGATGTGAAGAATGTGAGCTACTCTCTGAAGGGGATTTTTTTGGAGACACAAAGGTATGAGAAATGCAATATACTGAAATAATTGTGTTCGCGAGCCTACAAAAATATGAATTCTACGTCATCAATAACCAGATAGCAAGAAGATCTGGGCCAAATCCAGCTTATTTTTGGCACTTCTGGTTTGGTTCTGGCAGTGAAATTTTAACACCTTTGTGTGAAATAGCATTTGGCTGAAGTCTGATGTGAGTACGGTCAACCAAAAGAAACAAAGGAAAGACAGATATTCATTTGGCTGCATATTGGCTTGAGTCTAATCAAACAAAATAGGTCTGGTTTGCCAAATGAAGAACAAGACATGTTGTCGGCAGAACTGTGGCATGAGTGCGGATAAACACAAGAAGACATGCTTTCGGCTTATTTCTGGTTGGCTTGAGTCTGACTAAAGATGATAATCTGATCATGTTCAACCTTACAATGGCCTCAATTGATCTCCAGCTACATGAAGAAATTTATAATCAAGATGCCTTTTTAGAAATATTGGTTCAGAAATATATGTAGATATATACAGACAGTTAAAAAGACCCAGATTCTGGATGTACAGTGGCTGCTGTCTTTATCCCACAATTTAAAGTTAAAATCGCCAAATGGACAGCTGATCATATATCAGTATTCACTACCAAATTGTCATTGGTAGTTATTTGACCAAATGTGAAAATATTCCATTACATATGGGGCTTGGTAATGTTAAGGCTGTTATCTGGCTGACATTTGATGATTTTGGCATAACTGTGGTTCAGTTACGGCTGCTTTCTGGGGATGTAGAGGATAAGTTGTGGCCGAGTTCTGGTGCGGCAACGGCAAATTGTTTGGCTGTTTTCTGGCTGATGTCTGGGGATTCAGGCACAGTTGTTGTCCAATTATGGCTGCATGCTAAAATTTCTAAGATTGTGCAAATGTAAATACATAAGTCCAGAAAATGTCTGATGCAGTTGCAGATGAGAGAGGTCAACAGAGAATGGCCAGACTGGTTCAAACTGACAAAGTCTAAGATAACTCAGATAACCTCTCTGTACAATTGTGGTGAGAGAACTAGCATCTCAGAATGTTATTCTGAGATGTTGGTTGGCACTGTTTTGGCGGCACGAGGGGGACCTACACAATGTTAGGCAGGTGGCTTTAATGTTGTGGCTGATTGGTGTATATGTGTGTGTGTATACACAAACACATACTGTTGGCCCACTCCTTTCAGAATTCTTGCAACCACCATGTTTATCACAGTGAAGGTTTATAAAGCTATTGCAAACCAGTTTGTTACAGGAGGGTATGTGGTTTTGGACAGATGGCTCAAGAGTATCCTACACTATGTGGGCTACTTGTCAACCAGACCATACCATTAAGAGGGAGAGAAAACTGTGTTGGTACATATTACAGATGTGAGTTCTGCCGTTTTTCTCGATTTGCCATATTCTAACTAAGTGCCACATGTTTCTCTTAGTAAAATGGCTGCATCTTTGTCTTTTTACAGACAATGCATTGTGGAATGATTTTATTTGCAGCCACCACCATCCATTCATCTGTGCCATGAGGGCCTGCAAATAAAACTGAA
Organism: Myxocyprinus asiaticus; assembly: GCF_019703515.2. Classification (NCBI taxonomy): domain Eukaryota; kingdom Metazoa; phylum Chordata; class Actinopteri; order Cypriniformes; family Catostomidae; genus Myxocyprinus; species Myxocyprinus asiaticus. The sequence goes on from NC_059349.1 coordinate 29,722,413, forward strand.
AATGGATTACATATCATCATTACCTCTCTTTGAGTGTCTGAGGTGCTTTTAATGAAATCAGAGCTGTATAACACATTAATGAAATAAATCATTTTAGGCAACAGTTATTTGTTGTACTGTATTTTCTGATTTGATTACTGTACATCATTTGGAATGTTTCATGGTATCAGTAGTTCATTATCTTATACAATAATTTAAAGTTGCACTTAAGCTGCAGTAAAATTTCTGTTTCTGTTCACTGCATCTTAGTGGTATAAATGCAGCATCATGCAAAAACAAGTTCTCAGTTAGTGGTGTCATTTTAAAAAATGCACTATTTGCAGTCAGCCATGATTTATTTATTCAGCTAGTCAAAACATCCAATTACAAGGGATTTATTGAGGTAAAGTGAGATATATATATATATATATATATATATATATATATATATATATATATATATATAAAAGATTTCATCAAGGCCACACAATTTTTCTTTTCTTTTCTTTTTCTTTTTTTTTATTTTTTTTTTATTTTTTTTTTTTTTATTTTTAATTTAGCTTTTGGAACATGAAAAGGGTAGTATATAATCATTTTAAACAGTAAAATCAATACATATTTTAACATTTTCCACATTTTCTGGAGCTTTTGATAATTATAATATACATTCTCATTACCCCAAAACACAAAACTTAGGCCAAAAATCTAAGTAGCTGATTATTTTGCAAAAATAATTAAAGTTTATTTGAACTTTACATTTCAACATTTAGTAGATGCACTAAACAAATAATCATTACCAAATTCTATAAAAAAAAAATATATACAAATGATCTCATAACTGAAACACACCTAAACACCTTTTTTTTTGTTGTGTTTTTCAGATGAACTCAAACAGATTTAAAATAGGTTTATGCATAATGATTTGTCTGTATATAAATTATAATAACTGTCATTAAATAATTGTTAAAAGTTTCTTGGCTGTGTAAATCTATAAGGTGTTTTTGTGTGTTTCAGAAATGTAAATTCTAGAGACTGTTGTGTGTGAAAATCCCAGGAGATCAGCAGTTACAGAAATAATCAAACCAGCCCGTCTGGCACTAACAGTCATCCATGCATTTATCTAATCAGCCAATCGTGTGGCAGCAGTGCAGTGATTTGGAGTACTTCTGTAACAGCTAATCTCCTGGGATTTTCACGCACAACAGTCTCTAGAAAAAACAAAACAATATCCAGTGAGCGGCAGTTCTGTGGATGAAAATGCCTTGTTGCTGAGAGAGGTCACCAGAGAATGGCCAGACTGGTTCGAACTGACAAAGTCTACAGTAACTCAGATAACCTCTCTGTACAACTGTGGTGAGAAAAATAGCATCTCAGAATGTTATTCTGAGATGTTGTTTGGCACTGTTTTGGCGGCACGAGGGGGACCTACACAATATTAGGCAGGTGGCTTTAATGTTGTGGCTGATTGGTGTATATGTGTGTGTGTATACACAAACACATACTGTTGCCCCACTCCTTTCAGAATTCTTGCAACCACCATGTTTATCACAGTGAAGGTTTATAAAGCTATTGCAAACCAGTTTGTTACAGGAGGATATATATATATATATATATATATATATATATATATATATATATATATATATATATATACACATACATACATACAGGGCCAAAGCAAGGTAATCTGGGCCCCCTGGCTGTATCATGCTATATCAAAATACAGTTTAGAATGTGCTGTGGGGCCCACTGGACCTTTGGGCCCCTAGAATCGTTACCACCTTTCTCCCCACTAGCTACGTACCTGTAAATATACACTGTATATATACTGTAAGATCATTCTGTAAACCCTCAAGCACCTGAATCATTATTTATACACATTAATTGCTGTTAATATAAATATTATATTATATTAGCATTTTGTCTACCTTAATTAACCCTGTTGCAACATTTTAGACCATTTGGATAGCCTTTAAAATTGTGATACACTCAAGTCAAGAGTATTTAGCACACCAGCTTCAGCTGTATAATAATTTATTGAAGAACAACTGATGGTACAAAAACACTTAAATCAATTTTAAGATCAGTTTAAGAACCTTTATTTATTATTTATTTTACTATAATAAAACTTGGCATGTTTTCCTAACAGTAGAGAAGCTAATGACTCAGCAACATTTTTATATAAAGGTTCAAATATAGCAATATCTGAACTTTTTTTCCATATAAATATTGATCAAATAGATTACATTTTCACAGAAACTGAGTTTCTCTCTTCCACAGGGCCAAGTAAGGAGGATGAGAGACATCAGAATGTTTTTCTAAGAGTGGAGAAGCTTAAGTAAAGTTATGTAAATTATTAACTTTTAGGTCTTAAAAATGGACATGACAGACAACATTACTTTTTATTAAATTTTGTTTTATTTTAATTTAATTATTTTGTTTTAGGGGAGACAAGGGGCTAGTTGTCCCTTTTTACTCGAGTGAATATTTCTCAGGGTAGTGGGTTTTTTTGAGTCAACTTCTAAACTTCTCCATTGCCACATACCTTAAAAGTCTTGGCTACAAAAAAAAAAAAAAAAAAAAAAAGCTATTGAATATTTTTACCATTATTGCCCAGGAAAAAAAGATACAGATTTTGTGACAACTTGCCCCCAAAGCATGGCATGTTTACACTATGTGGGGTTAGATGTCACATAAACAGCCTTTCAGCTAAATATATAAAGTAAAACAATTATTAGGCACAAAACGATTCAACTGCAGCTCTCAATCTTTCAACCTAGAAAACAATATAATGCATTAATAATATTTAAATGCATTCATATTCGAACTAAAAAGAAAATTTTAAGATGAAATACTGAAAAACAGAATATTTTCTCATTACCAAAACAGTTATACAAATGTTGTGGTAATGAAAATGTGTTTTGCGGTAATGAAGTGTCCTAACACAAAAATACTAATAGTATGAGCACCTTTAACAAGTAAGCAAAAATTATTGAAAAAAAAAAAAAAGTGACAGGAATTCAGGTATCCATGTTTGAACCTCTGCTCCTGCTGATGCATCGTAGCAGAATAAGTTTTTACTTCACAATATTTTTGTGTTCTGAAAAGCCAGACAAAAAGTGTTGCAATACAGAGAAATGGCTTGATGGGTACCAGGTTTTTTCATTTTTTAAAATTTTTTTTTTTAATCCAAATAGTGATGTTTGGAACGTCAAATAAAATATTTGTATTTACTATTGGGTCTTGGGTACAACATACATTATTGATTTTTTTTTTTTTTTTTTGGTTTATTTTGTTCCCTATCTGTCACTCACTCGACGTTGGTGTCGATGTAGTGACACTAGGGGTCACTCTTGGGAGCCCGAGACACCTCTGGTCTTTGATAAAAGGCCAATGAAAATTGGCGAGTGGTATTTGCATGCCACTCCCCCGAACATACGGGTATAAAAGGAGCTGGTATGCAACCACTCATTCAGATTTTCTCTTCGGAGCCGAACGGTCATGCTCACTGAGCTGAATACTACTGTTCATTCACCTGCTGGATCTGACGGCGCATTTCAGCGGCTTCTCCCTCCTCTGCACTGGTGCACTGCAGAGAATGCCCCTGGGCGCTTCGGCAGAAAAACTAGAGAGTATATTTTCTGAAAGAGCATTTTTCCCCTCTAAAAGAGTATATATTTCTCTAAAAGAGCGCACACACGGAACGTCTTTTTAAAGACGCGTCTTTTTAAAGATGCTTTTCCGATTGTGTGTTATTCCTGGTTGTGCTCGTTATCTCTCGCCTTCTAACGGTCACGATCACTGTCTTTCGTGTCTGGGCACTGCTCACGCGGAGACAGCGTTCGTGGATGGTCACATTCTCATTGCAAGAATGTGTCCATGGCAACGTTGCGGTCGCGGCTCGCCTTCGTAAGGAAGCGAGCCACCCCAGAGGCTCCCGCCTCGGTCCTTTTACCCACGGGTTTGAGGCCAGCGCGGCTAGCACTGGGGGCGATTTGGGGACCCCAATGGGACCGCCTCCGCCGGGTATCCCCCCGCGGACCTCCCATTCCCCAGCACGCTCGTCTGCCCCGATCGGGCTTCCAGGTGAGTCCGCCGGCTCGTCTCACGGCGAGTTCGACCTCTTATTCGGAGCCCGCGAAAGTGATGAGCTCTCGAGCGCAGCATCGGAGAGCGGGCTCGTCCAGTCGGAAGCCTCGGCTGGGCTCCTCCCTTCGGGGTCGATCGCCCAGTCACAGGCTGACGCGGAGATGACGACATGCTTTCCCGGACAGCCGCGAGCGTCGGTTAGAGTGGATTTCACCGCTCTTCCCTGAACCCTCGCGGCTCTGTGATTGGTTCCTGGGCTCGCGGCGCCGCTCAAAGCCACGCCCCGCCCCGTTCCTTTCTTCCCGGAAGTGCATGAAGAGCTGACAAGGTCGCGGGAGGCACCTTTTACTGCCCGGTCCCGATCTTTTCAGCTTCCCCGCTCTCACTACCCTCGATGGTGGGGCGGCCAAGGGTTATTCGGCAATCCCCCGGTGGATAAAGGCGCTCGCGGTGCACCTATGCCCGCAGAGCGCTGCCACCTGGCGCGGGTGCCCAAAGCCCCCGTCCAAGGCCTGTAGGTTTACGTCGTCTCTGACGGTCAAAGCCTACGGCGCTGCTGGACAAGCCGCCTCCGCCCTGCACGCCATGGCTCTCCTGCAAGTCCGCCAAGGCGCTAAAGGAACTGCACGAGGGTAGTTCCGCCCCGGGATTGATGCAGGAACTGCGCTCGGTGACCGACCTCGCTCTCCGAGCGACGGAGGTCACGGCGCGGTCTCCCGGGCGGACGATGGCCACACTAGTGGTCCAGGAGCGCCACCTTTGGCTCAACCTGGTCGAGATGGGTGAGGCCGACAGGACACGATTCCTTGCTGCCCCCATTTTCCAGGCGGGCCTATTCGGCGACACCGTCGAGGACTTTGCCCTGCAGTTCTCGATGGTAGAGCAGTAGATGGATGCTAGCTGGTTTGTCCTGCCCCGGCGTGGCTCAAGATCCCGCACCCCATCTACTCATCGCTGAGGGCGTCCCCCTGCGGTGACTGCACCGGCTCCGCCGCAGCCCACCCCTCCGGCCCGGCCCCGGCGTGGAGCCCACCGCAGGAAGCCGACACCACCCGTCTCACAGCCGGCACCGAAGAACCCACGGAGGTCTTCGAAGCGCCCCTGAGACGGGCGACCCAGGGACAACGAAACCCGCTGCTCTGGAGCTGGTAAGCAGATCTTCTTTTTGTTACCTTTTGCATTTAATTGCGCTGCATGCCCAAGTGGCTGCAGTACTCAAGAGCTCCGCAAGAGTGGTTTCCTTGTTCCCTGGGTCACATATTTGGTGTGTACGGCTGGCATCACGACCACCATCCTCCACTCCATTTGGCAGGTTGGCGCTCCAGCGGCGGTCTTCCGCCCTGAGCGCCCAGCTGTGGCACAAATCCACCCCCGATGTGACAGTCTCCACGGGTCATGAGGACAGGTCTCTTCCTCCCCCGTCCCAGGCTGTTCCGGGGGTGGTCACAAGGAGCCAGGTAAGTGCTTCGATGTCCTCGGACTCAGCACGGCCACGATGTGGTGTGGCACCTCAAGCTCCGCCCCGCCGCGAGGCCCCACCCGCCGGTACAGTACCGAAAAAAGGCGGTGGGTTGCGGCCAATCTTGGACCTGCGAGTACTGAACCAGGCCTTACACAGACTCCCGTTCAAGATGCTGACGCAAAGACGCATTCTAGCGAGCGTCTGGCATCAAGATTGGTTCGCGGCGGTAGACCCGAAGGATGTGTACTTTCACGTCTCGATCCTTCCTCGACACAGACCCTTCCTGCGGTTCGCGTTCGAGGGTCAGGCGTATCGGTACAAGTCCTCCCTTTCGGCCTGTCCCTGTCTCCTCGCATCTTTACGAAGATCGCAGAGGCTGCCCTTGCCCCGTTAAGGGAGGTGGGCATTCGCGTTCTCAACTATCTCAACAACTGGCTAATCCTAGCTCACTCTCGAGACGGGTTATGCGCACACAGGGACCTGGTGCTCTCACACCTCAGCCGACTAGGGCTTCGGGTCAGCTGGGAAAAGAGCAAGCTCCTCCCGGTTCTGAGCATCTCTTTTCTCGGTTTGGAGTTGGACTCAGTCTCCTTGACGGCGCACCTTACGAACGAGCGTGCCCAGTCGGTGCTGGCCTGTTTGAAGGCGTTCAAACAGAAAACAGCGGTTCCACTGAAACATTTTCAGAGGCTCCTGGGGCATATGGCGTCCTCAGCGGTGGCCACCCCGCTCGGGTTGATGCATATGAGGCTGCTTCAGCACTGGCTCCAGACTCGAGTCCCGAGACGGGCATGGCGCCACGGGACACACCGCGTGGCCATTACGTCGGTCTGTCACCGTCTTTTCAGCCCTTGGACCGACCTCTCGTTTCCACGAGCAGGTGTTCCGCTAGAACTGGTCTCCAGGCGCGTCGTGGTCACGACATACGCCTCCAAAATGGGCTGGGGCGCTGTTGGCAACGGGCACGCAGCCGCCGGCCTCTAGACGGGTCCGCAGCTGCGTTGGCACATCAACTGCCTCGAGTTACTGGCAATTCTGCTCGCCCTGCGGAGGTTCCGGCCGTTGATCCAGGGCAAGCACATGCTAGTTCGGACAGACAGCACGGCAGCGGTAGCATATGTCAACCGCCAAGGCGGTCTGCGCTCCCGCTGTATGTCATAACTCGCCCGCCGTCTCCTCCAACGGAGTTAGCAGCACCAAGTCGCTGCAAGCTACTCACATCCCGGGCAACCTCAACACTTCGGCGGACGCGCCGTAACAACAGGTTACCCTCAAGGGAGAGTGGAGACTCCACCTTCAGGTGGTCCAGCTGATTTGGAGTCGATTCAGTCAGGCACAGGTGCACCTGTTCGCCTCCCAAGAATCCTCCCACTGCCCGCTCTGGTACGCCCTCACCGAGGCCTTCCTCGGCATAGACACGCTGGCACACAGCTGGTCCCCTGGCATTCGCAAATATGCGTTTTCCCTAGTGAGCCTTCTCGCACAGACCCTGTGCAAGGTCAGGGAGGACGAGGAGAAGGTCGTCCTGGTAAGCACCCTACTGGCCCGCCCAGACGTGGTGCTCGGACCTCACGCTCCTCGTGACAGCTCCCCCCGGGCAAATTCCCCTGAGGAAGGCCCTTCTTTCTCAGGGAAGGGGCACCATCCGGCACCCGCGCCCAGACCTCTGGAATCTCCATGTCTGGCCCCTGGATGGGACGCGGAAGACCTAAGCTGTCTCCCACCTGCGGTGGTAGACACGTTCACTCAGTCTAGGGCTCCCTCTACGAGGCGCCTGTATGCCTTTAAGTGGTGTCTGTTCGCTAAGTGGTGTTCTTCCCATCAGGAAGACCCCCAGAGGTGCGCAGTCAGATCAGTGCTTTCCTTCCTGCAAGAGAGGTTGGAAGGGAGGCTGTCCCCTTCCACCTTGAAGGTGTACGTTGCTGCCATAGCAGCACACCATGACGCAGTCGACGGTAAGTCCTTAGGGAAGCATGATCTGATCATCAGGTTCCTAAGAGGCGCCAGGAGGCTGAATCCCTCCAGGCCATGCCTTGTTCCCTCATCGGACCTCTGTAGTTTTTCAGGGTCTACAGAGAGCCCCCTTTGAGTTTTGCAGTCAGCCGGGCTTAAGGCACTCTCCTTGAAGACTGCCCTCCTGACTGCGCTCACTTCCATCAAGAGGGTAGGTGACCTGCAAGCGTTCTCTGTCAGTGAAACGTGCCTGGAGTTCGGTCCGGGCTATTCTCACGTGATCCTGAGACCCCCGACCGGGCTATGTGCCCAAGGTTCCCACCAATCCTTTTAGGGACCAGGTGGTGAACCTGCAAGCGCTGCCCCAGGAGGAGGCAGACCTAGCCCTGTCGTTGCTGTGTCCGGTGCGCGCTTTACGCATCTATTTGGATTGCACGCAGAGCTTTAGAATCTCTGAGCAGCTCTTTGTCTGCTTTGGTGCACAGCGGAAAGGAAGCGCTGTTTCCAAGCAGAGGATCGCCCACTGGCTCATTGACGCCATAACTATGGCATGTCTCGCCCAAAACATGCCGCCCCCGGTAGGGCTACGAGCCCATTCTACCCGTGGTGTAGCGGCTTCTTGGGCCCTGGCCAGAGGTGCCTCTCTAACAGACATTGCAGAGCAGCGGGCTGGGCAACACCCAACACCTTTGCAAGGTTCTACAACCTCCGGGTGGAACCGGTTTCGTCCCAGGTAGTGGCACGCAACACAAGCGGATAAGCCCGGGATAGCCGGCCGGGTGTATCGCTTGCACATAGCGCCTTCCACCTCCTTTTGAGCTGAAGACGTGCGCTGTTAATTCCCAGTAGTGTTCACAAAAGTTGTTCCCTGGTTGACTTCCTCCGAGCCCTGTGGCAGTCGAGTTTTCAGAGAGACTCGCTGCCGGCCCAGTACACACGCTAACTAAGAGCCCGGTTCTGGGGTAGGTGCTCCGCATGTGGCGGTTCCCTGTAAGGCTAACCCCAGGCGATCTATATCTTCCGCTAGTTCGTTTCCCTACTGGCAAACTGCGTCTTCCTTGGGCAGAGCCCCTCAGTCTCCATGTTGTAGTAACTCCTCCCCCATTGGGTAGGATCTACCTTGAAGGCTCTCCACATGGTTGGATAGACCATGTGATGTATTCTTCCACTTAAATATCCCCCCCTCTCTTGGGGCGAGTTGTGGTCTCCGCGGTGTCCTCCCCTTGGGAGGGACACCCCCCGACTAGACCTGGTGGCCCAGTCGGATAATCCCCCTTCTTTTTTAGGGAGTGGAAAAAGAGAAGGGGAAAGAGGCCACAACTGGGTTAAGCCTGTCTCTATCTCTGGGTAGTTGACTTGTCCCCAGAAAGGGCCGTTCGACACTCATAACTGTGTTGGGGGAAGTTACGTGTCGACCTGGTGTGCTGGCTATGAGGCACACAGCAAGTCTGCCCACCACACACCGCCAGTTCACGTAACACAGTTCAGCCTTGTGGCGTTTTGTATAGGGACCCCTAGTGTCACTACATCGACACCAACGTCGAGTGAGTGACAGATAGGGAACGTCATGGTTACTGGTGTAACCTCCGTTCCCTGATGGAGGGAACGAGACGTTGGTCCCTCCTGCCACAACGCTGAACTACCCGCTGAAATGGCCGGACCTTATATCGGCTCCTCAGCGTAAAACCTGAATGAGTGGTTGCATACCAGCTCCTTTTATACCCGTATGTTCGGGGGAGTGGCATGCAAATACCACTCGCCAATTTTCATTGGCCTTTTATCAAAGACCAGAGGTGTCTCGGGCTCCCAAGAGTGACCCCTAGTGTCACTACATCGACACCAACATCTCGTTCCCTCCATCAGGGAACGGAGGTTACACTAGTAACCATGACGTTTATATTACATTTAATAGTCCTAATTGTGAAGCTGGATGCACTGTGGTAATGAGAAATTAACCTGGAAATTCTTTAAAAATCTAAAATAAAACTTGATATCCTTTGTAATCTTTATGTCCAAGATAGAGCACATGTGAACACTATTGTGTTCAATTTTCAGAATAGAATTTCATATTGATTTTTATATAGAAATCCTCACTATCGTGGTTCAAGCTCAGTTTTGTGAGAATTATCCATGCTGGTCATATGATCTCAACATGGTGGCCCTTATGAACAGCACCATTTGTACAACAAAGAAGCTTTTTCCTCTAAAGGCTAGGGTATACTATTTCATTTTTCCGCATGCCGTTTTGTCTCGCGCATGGTCGAGCGTTCAATGTTTCAAAGAATACTCTTTTGATCAAGAGTCCATATGGACGCTTTCTATATACAGTATATACAGTATTTATGTATAGATGCAACATTTGTGTGCAACATTTGTTAACAAACTATGAGGAAATTGTTTGGGGCTGATGCAATCATGATAACTGAGAAAGGTGCAAGAGATTTTGAAACAACACATGATAACTGAAAGTACAGGGGGAAATTTTTATTATAGATAACGATTTGTTAACCATAAAATAAGGAAGTGACGCTGAAGAGTAATGTGATATATACACATGAGAGACATAAAAAGGCATCTTTCCCAGCCTTAATAATGCTGTGTGTCAAGATAAAACTGTTCTGTGTTCTTCTTTCACCTTGTGAGAATTTCATGAAATCAGGGACTAAAAATAAAATGTTTTTCATTTCATTTCTGAGTAGAAATGGTAATTTTTCGTTCCGTTTCAGCGTTCCACAGCCTGCTTTCCAATTGGTAACTGGTTAGAGCAAAATTAAAGAACAGTTAATAACTTTCTTTTTTAAATTGACAGTGCTCCGTGCTAAGCGTGGGTGATATACCATTTGCAGGTTGTACTACAATCACCTGTTGTTACAGCACTGTGTTGTGGCTTCTTTGCGTTTTCTACTTATTCTGCCATAGCAATGGCAAAAAAATACAGCTTACACTTTTGTCTTGCATCTTGTCGCCCGATTTAATGAATATCCCATGATCTGTTCAACTGGACTAGACGTGGAATCTCTCATTTCTAATCTGGTCTTTTTACGCGGTGGCACTTTTAAACTATTTTCTCCCCGTTCTTCACTTTTAATCCCTATTTGCATTCTTGCTAAAGTAAAGAAAGCAGTTGACCAGATACCTTATTTTTCATCTGACAGTGTGATGGAAAGCATTTGAATTATCTGGCAATGTTTTTAAAATTCAATAAATGACAGTCAATTTTTTTAGTTAAATGTGCAGTATGTAAGATTCAGAAACCCTTGTTATTAATGACACCTGTGGCCGTTAAGTGAACTGCAGCCAGCTACCTGTTGCTCACGCACACACTCCATAGGGAGGCCAGCAAGCACTGACCAAAACAATGACGTAACTACAAAGAGAATGAATGTGATTCACCAACATCATGCTGACAGATGTAGCATAATTAAAATTACACAGTTATGATTGTTTTACTACAAACTTTGAGACTGTATATTATATTTGACTCTCCAGTGCTGGAACAGGGCTAAAACAAAGTGTGGATATAGGTCTGACTATGTGAGACTGTAGTTTGAAGTAATCACTTTTCTTTGCATGATACATTGACTGCATTTATACGATAGCCTATGTCAGCGTTAGCTTGCTAGCCAGCTTTATCAATATCTGTTAGCTAAATTTGATGGATGATGACAGTAGCGGTTTATAAAATAGACTACACATTATAAATATGTTGACACAATTCAGTATTGATGTGATTCCATCACAACTGTCATTTTGATATTTCGATGCGCTATTGTTTTATAATAATAGAATGTATATATTTTCTGTATAACCAAGTTACGTTACAATAATGAATGGAGATTTATCTTGAACATTGTCTAGCATTCATTTCATGTGTTATTGTAGTTTACCTTGCTGAATAATTACAGATTAACATTATGTCAGTTACTGTGAATCAGCATACCTGACTTTTAGTATAAAGAGAAGATCGTTGAAATTATTTGAAAGTTATGAAGCAAGGTAGCTTGCAATTCGTCAGCGTTAGCAGGCAAAATCAAGTTAGCTAAAATTACACAGATCAATCCTTATGGCACTATATTTCACATGCTTTGCAGTTATGTAAGCTTACCTGTCCAATAAGAAGAATGCCAGTTCAGGGTTGATTTTGATCCCCAAAACCGAAGGAAGGTCCCTCCAGGAATCAAATGCCCTGCCCATGTTCACTCTAGTTTTTGCTCGACCACAATCACGTTCCTGCTTAGCCAGACGGGATTCAGTAGATAAATGTTTTTTTTTTTGTTTTTTTTTTTTTTTGCTTACTCAGAATTTGTGTAAGAGTAGGTGTTGTGCTGGGAGCCAGGTTTGCTGGATTCCATCTCTAAGATAACGTTACCTAGTGTTGCAGACTGTTGTCACTGTTGAATAGCAGAAGATAAGCACTGAGGTAAGGTTCTCAGGAGCGCGCATAAACGTCACATCATTTGGATTTTCCTCGCAAAAGCGACCCGCTCCCTTTGCATGAAAATCAGTCTACAGGCTGTGCCTTTAATAGGCAACCTAGGAAGTCAGGGAAGGGCTCATTTTTTTAAGTTGCGTTTCAAGCCGTTCACACATTGGCAAAAAAAAAAAAAAAAAAGGCGAATCTTACAGGAAAATTGTTACATAATGCACCTTTAATGCAGCTTCTATGTAGTAGGTGTTTTATATTTTTCGCAGGTAATTGGAGACGTATTGAATGCAAGTTGTGTAATCCAGCTAAAGAATATCCATATTCTATCTGCATACAAAACGTGTATTAATGCCAGTGTAAAGGGGGGCATAGTTGTCTCTGCATATTAAGCTGCGAGAGGAGGAAATATTTTACATTGCCAAAATTACAATAACTATAAGAGATTCCATGTCACAGTTTATTTCCAGTTCATAAATGTTCTGTTAAAAGAGACTTGATTTTCCTTTGACCTTGATTATTCAGTTCATTCAGATAACATCATAGAGAGAAAACAAAATAATTGGACTGAACAGAAATTAAAAGCGTCAATAGCCGGTTATAATTATAGTGGGTTATGGTTAAGTTAAAGGAATAGTTCACACAAAAATGAAAAATCTGTCATAATTTATACACCTTTATGTTGTTCCAAACCCGTATGACTTTCTTTCCTCTGTATGACAATTATTCCTTTAATGGAACAAGAGAGTTGCAGTGGGATCCTTGAAAGGGGAAAATTATATAATTTCATGCAGTGATATCAATTGACCCTTCGCTAAGCTCTGGTCCCCTTGGTTACCGTTGCTGTCCTGACAAGCTTTGAAGAACTTCCCTTAAAAATAAATAGGATATTGCTGTTACAATTTTTTGGGCAAAATATTCTCATAAATGGATTTGAGGATATTATTACGTGGGCTGGAATGAAGAGTGACATTTTAAAGCATATTTAACTGACGTTTATTTATTTATTTTTTGTAAAAGAAATTGTTAAATTACACAGTTATTTGATTGAAAACTGTGGAGACTGAATCAGAATTGAGGCAAATGATTATCACAGTCACTTGAAAAGAGCCATTTGGTGAACATAACTACTCATAATGTCTCATAACACATCACTGTGATGCTGTAAACTCTTTATTTACTATCACCTTTACTAAGACCTGAATCAATACATAAATTAATTAACGTTAAGTTATTATATTTAATTTACCTTGGAGCAAATGTACTGTAGGTGTCCTTGCTGATGTTATAAATGTTCATTTGGGAATGAGGGCTGACATAAGTACAAGTACAAATACAGCACAACATTTTTAAGATTGTGCAAATGCAAATATAGAAGTCCAGAAAATGTTTGTTGCTGATGTGTGTAAGTTTAGGGATGTTGTTTCTGTTGTTGGGGTGGATTTAATGTGATGAAATCTAATCACTTAATCTGATTGTGGTGTGTATTTGGATTGGCTAATCGTGTCTGACACCTGTCACTCTGACCTACATCATCTCTTCATGTAGCCTATAAAAAGGCAGATATGCAGGAGATTTAGTGTGTCCATTGTTGGCCTCACATCTCAATAGGTAAGAAAGACTTATTTAGACAGTATTTATAGTTGCATTTTAGGTAAACAGACTTTGGTCAGTAGATGGTCATAATTTGATAATTGCTTAATTTTACACCATATTATACAGTATTTATAAACATAGATACATATTACTTCAATGATTTCATTCTATTTTCTCTATCCACACTCCCAAAGTTGGCGGTGACTTGATTGATAAGAAAATCCAAACATGTCAAAAGCTCTTTCCATGCTGTGTTTCATCGTTTTGTTGACTATAGGTAAGGTACCTTTTATATTTTTATGTAAATAACAACTATAATGTTGAAATGTCCTTTGCTAAATGTCCACTGCTGAATTGGAAAAATATACAACTGATATACATCTTGACACAACTGAAGCTTTAGATCACTTAAGTCTCTTGATTTGGACAGAATTTAGTCAACAGGGTACCATTGCCTGTTCATTTGGCTGGAATGAATTTGATGGTCGATGCTTCAAGTATGTTGCTACAGCTATGACCTGGGCAGATGCTGAGGTATGTTTGCACTTCATTTACAATAATTCAAAAGTTTGTTCATTGTAAAAACATTTTATTTTATTTTGTTTTGTCTTCTACAGCCAAGATTCAATGTGTCAAATTAAATACACACCTAGACTATTTCTTTCTTTTTCTTTTTTTCCCTCACTCTCTGTTACTTAATCTTTCCTGTCTCATTCAGGCACATTGTGTATCTGCTGGTGCTAACCTGGTGTCTATACATGATGAAAGGCAATACACATTCATCAAGGAGCTGATCAGAACCTATGACATTGCACAGAAAGATACTTGGATTGGCTTATCTGACCAATACAAGGTATAAAAATATTTATGATTAACTAAAGAAATGCGGTGCTTTCTTTGAATCTGAAAATCCATTTGCAGTTTAAGCCAGTCAAGCAAGAGATTTGTGGTTTTGTCACCAGCCATAAGTTAAATAAAACATCATACATGATCTTGTTTCCTAAACAAAGCTAAATTTGTAAAAACAAATTTGTTGCAGGAGGGTACATGGTTTTGGACAGATGGCTCAAGAGTATCCTACACTATGTGGGCTACTGGTCAACCAGACCATACCAATTGGGTTGGCAGAGGGAGAGAACACTGTGTTGGTACATATTACAGAAGTGAGTTCTGCAGTCTTCCTCTATTTGCCATATTCTAACTAAATGCCACATGTTTCTCTTAGTAAAATGGCTGCATCTTTGTCTTTTTGCAGACAATGCATTGTGGAATGATTTTCTTTGCAGCCACTACCATCCATTCATCTGTGTCATGAGGGACTGCAAATAAAACTGAAAATCTTTCAGTTCACCTCTTTGGGTATAATGGAATCAGAGCTGTATCACAAATTAATGATTTTTTTGGGGGGTTTTTTTGTATTAAGTCAATAGTTATTTACTGTTTTTTATTTGATTACATAATTTGGGATGTCTTATGGTATAAGTTGTTCATTCTCTTATAAAATTAATTAAACTGTAAGGTGCAGTAAAATTACAGTTTCTGTTCACTGCAGCTTAGTGGTGTAAATGCAGCATCATGCAAAAATGTCCTGGTTACTTTCGTAACCTCTGTTCCCTGATGGAGGGAACGAGACGTTGTATCGATGTAGTGACACAAGGGGTCACTCTTGGGAGCCCCAAACACCTCTGATTTTTTTAAAAAAGGCCAATGAGAATTGGTGAGTGGAATTTGCATGCCACTCCCCCGGACATACGGGTATAAAAGGAGCTGGTACGCAACCACTCATTCAGGTTTTGTGCTGAGGAGCCGAGACCAGGTCCCGGCCATTTCAGCATTGTTGCATGAGGGACACAACGTCTCGTTCCCTCCATCAGGGAATGGAGGTTACAAAAGTAACCAGGACGTTCCCTATCTGTCACTCATTCGATGTTGTGTCGATGTAGTGACACTCGGGGTCCCTATACAAAATGCCACAACTCTCTGAATGGTGTTACGTGAACTGGTGGTGTGTGATGGGCAGACCATTGTGTGCCTCATAGCCAGCACACCGGGCCATCACATAACCTCCCCCAACGCTCTTATGAGCGTTGAACGGTCCATCAGGAACAAGTCAACTGCCCAATGATAGGGACAGGCTAGCCCAGCCGAGGCCTCTTTCCCTCTCTTTTCTCCCCAAAAAGAGTGGAATTTGTTAACCGTCTGGGAGCTATAAGTGTCTGTGTCGGGGGGTGACCACTGCCGGTGTTTTGAGTGGAAGACGCAGTTTGCTGACAGGGAAACGATTTTGCGGAAGATATCACATGGGGTCACCTTTGGGGAACCAGCACATGTGGAGCATCTACCTCAGTACAGGGGCTCATTAGCGCACGTACTGGGCCGGCAGCGAGTTTCTCCGCAAACTCAACTGCCAGAGGGCTAATGAGGAAAGTCATCCAGGGATCACAGTCTGTGAACATGACTGGGAGTCAAGAGCACACGTCTTCACCTCAAGGGAGGGGAAAGGCACTAAGCGCAAGTGGTACACCCGGTCAGCTGTCCCTGAACTTACCAGCTCGTGCCTGCCAATACACAGGACGAGATTGGCTCAACCCAGAGATTGTAGAACCTCACAAAGGTGTTTGGTGTTGCCCAGCCCGCTGCTCTGCAGAAGTCTGCCAAAGAAGCACCACTGGCCAGGGCCCAGGAGGCCGCCACACTCCTGGTAGAGTGGGCTCGTTACCCCGCAGGGGGTGGCATGTCCTGAGCCTGATGTGCCATCGCAATGGCCTCAATGATCCAGTGCGCAATCCTCCGTTTGGAGACAGTGCTTCCTTTCCGCTGTCCACCAAAGCAGACAAAGAGCTGCTCGGAGCTTCTAAGGCCCTGTGTGCAATCCAAATAGATGCATAAAGCACGCACTGGACACAGCAATGCCAATGCTGGGTCTGCCTCCTCCTGGGGCAGCACTTGCAGGTTCACCACCTGATCCCTTAAAGGGGTCGTGGGAACCTTGGACACATAACCCGGTCGGGGTCTCAGGATCACGTGAGAGTAACCCGGACCGAACTCCAGGCACGATTCACTAACAGAGAATGCCTGCAGGTCCCCTACCCTTTTGATGGAAGTGAGCACAGTCAGGAGGGCAGTCTTCAAAGAGAGTTCCTTATGCTCAGCTGACTCCAAGGGCTCAAAGGGAGTTCTCTGTAGACACCAAAGGACTACAGCAAAGTCCCACAAGGGGACGAGGCACAGTCTGGAGGGATTCAACCTCCTAGCACCTCTCAGGAACCTGATCATCAAGTTGTCAAGCCGGGACCGGGCAGTAAAAGGTGCCTCCCACGATTTGTCAGCTGCTCATGCACTTCCAGGAATAAAGGAATAGGGGCGGGGCATGGCCGTGGGTGGCACCCTGAGCCCAGGAACCAATTGTCGAGCCGCAAGGGTTCAGGGGAGAGAGGAGGGTTCTGGGACTGGGCGATCATTCCCGAAGGAGGAAACCCAGTCGAAGCCTCTGCGTCCGACTGGACGAGCCCACTCTCCAATGCTGTGCTCGATAACTCGTCTTCTTCCCTGGCTCCGAACAAGAGGTCGAACTTGCCCTGAGACGAGCTGGCGATCTCGTCCGGAGGTGGTCCCATTGATGTCCCCAAATCGCCCCCAGTGCTAACCGGCACAGTCTCATACCTGTAGGTAGAAGGACGGAGGCGGGGAGTCGCTGGGGTGGCTTGCTTTCTTACGAATGCAAGCCACGACCACAACGTTGCCATGGTCATGTTCTCGCAATGAGGACAAGACCCAACCACAAACGATGTCTCCGTGTGGGCAGCGCCCAGACACATAAGACAGCGATCATGGCCATCAGAAGTGGAGAGATAACAACCGCAACCAGGAATAACACACAAACGGAAAGTCATCTTTAAAAAGACGTTCCGTGTGTGCCTTTCTTTTAGAAAGAAAATATACTCTTTTAGAATATACTCTTTTTGTTGTTCTGCCGAAGTGCCCAGGGGCATTCTCTGCACTCCACAGGGGGAGAAGCCGTTGAAATGCGCCGTAGAATCCAACAGATGAGGTGAATGAACTTCACAGATGAATTCAGCTTCAATGAATAGAACCGCCCGGCTCCGAAGAGAAAATCTGAATGAGTGGTTGCATACCAGCTCCTTTTATACCCGTATGTCCGGGGGAGTGGCATGCAAATTCCACTCGCCAATTCTCATTGGCCTTATTTGAAAAAAGCAGAGGTGTTTGGGGCTCCCAAGAGTTACCCCTAGTGTCACTACATCGACACAACGTCAAGTGAGTGACAGATAGGGAACAGAAGTTCTCAGTTACTGATGCCACTGTAAAAATGCACTATTTGCAGTCAGTCATGATTAATTTAGCTAGTCAAAGCATCCAATTACAAGGGGTTATCCAGATAAATTAAGTAATATTGGCTAGTCATATGATCTCAACCTTTGTGGCGCTCATGAACAGCACAATATGTACAACAAAGCAAACTTTTCTCATTACCAAACAATTATACAAATGTTGTGTTAATGATAATGTGCTTTGCAGTAATGAGGTGACCCAACACAAAAACACTAACAATATGAACACAACAAATGAGCAAGAATTATTGCTTAATCTTACAGAGGAATGTAAACACTAATAAAGTTCAGTCATACCAACTCTTGGAAGGATTTAGCATGAATGTGGGTATGACATATCGACAGTATATTGGTCTAGGCAGACTAGATCTGCTACGCTGCTGCTGCTGCTACTGCTGCAGGGAAAGTATGAAGACTTGCTACTGCTAGAAAAACACATACATACAGAGTTAGCATGTGGACATGCTGCTGCTGCTGCACAATGAGACAAAACGCAAGACATGCTACATCGAGCATATGTTACATGCAGCTGCAACATAGACATAAACAATCCCTGTGTAGCAGAAACAGGCAGGTGGATGCTGGAGTGGAATATAGTTTCAGATAAAACTCTCAGCATGCTGCAGAGAAACCAGCTTAGCTGCAAAATTGAGCCATTTAAATAAAACACAAGGAGCAAGACGCAAGATGATTGGCTACCTGATAACAAGTCAGAGAACCAATCAGTTTACGCCATGCGAGCCGAATGACTCAACGTCATGTGCGTGAGCCGATTGGCTAACAGATAACAAGTCAAAGAAATGATCAGCTTGCACCACATAGAGTTGCATGGCTGAACTTTGGTGATTTGAAAAATGGATCATTAAATCAATTTTTGTTTTACAAATTTAGCATCCATTGCGGTGATGAGAATAGAAAGTGTCTGAAACAGATTATTTTGACACAACTACAACATTTTTAGTGTCCAGGTATCTATGTTTGAACCTCCACTCCTGCTGATGCATCATAGCAGAATAAGTCTTTACTTCACAATATTTGTGTTTTGAAAAGCCAGACAAAATGTGTTGCAATACAGAGAATTATTTTTTATTTTTATTTTTTTTATTTTTTATTTCTATTCAGATAGTGATGTTTGGAACATCAAATAAATTATTTTTATTTACTATTGGGTCTTGGGTAGCCTACAACTCACGTTATTGTTTTATTTATTGTTTTATTTATTTTTAGGGGTTCTTGTAGCCAGTGGCGTATCCAGAACATTTTTACTGGGGTGGCCAAGATGGGGCACATACCTAGTGTGGGGCGGCGATACCAGGAGAACCTTTATGAATGGCACATGATCAAAATGTGTAAATATCGCATTGCTTTGCTTCAACATCTACACATGTAGAATAAATGAATTCTTAAAATCATGTTAGCATTCACTGAATTGTTTGTATTCAATATCAGACTGTTGTTTTGACATTTGACAGTTTTCTATTCCTGTTCTATTTCAACCTATTACAGTTTCTGGGAATCTCTGGTTATTTTAACATAACATCCATTTTTAAATCAGTAATTGTTTAGGAAAAGTCAGTTACACATTTTTAAGAGCTATTCTAATTGTAGAGAATTAATCTGCGTATAACATCAGGTATAGTGTATAATCATAAAAAGATACAAGTACAGGTGATAACTGATTGAGGCGCAATTCAATCAATCATTCAATCAATTATTCATTCATTTATTAGCTATAACTGCACTGTCCAGCAGAAATATTGTTAAATTGGGTACAAATCAGTGTGTGAAATTGGCTACGAGGGCTTATAGGTGTCTGTCTGGAAACCCCAAAATTGCAGATTGAGCTCTGAATACAATAAAAAACAAAACTCTATTTACAGTGTCTACTCAGGTTTATTTTCCACATGTTCTGATAGCTTCAATTACTTTGAATATTACCAAATAAAATAGTTAGTCAAATCATTTGCAGCATTTAAGTGCAATTTGCCCTGCCTCTGCATATTTAAAATATCAGATAAGGTATAAAAACTTTGAAGATTTTATTGGCCTGACTGACCAATAATACACATAAAGAGCTCATAAATAACTCATGTAAAGATTTAAAGTAAAGTCACAGCACAAACCCTTCCATTTCACACACAGGTTAGCCATATATATAACTTTAGCTATTGAACATATACATCTGTAAAACGCTTTACACACCTCCGTCATTAAATCAGAAAACATGGCAGAAATAATATAAAGATAACAGGCTGAATGTGGTGTAGGGTCTAGCTTACTCTTTAACCTAGCTACTGTAACAATGAAAACATGTTTTCACATTCACATGGAAATTCGGGATAAATTAAACGATAAATTAGATGAACATACCTCTCAAATAACAGCTTTCTTTTTGACCACAAATCGATGTCAACTCATTGGAAGTTGGAGGTAGACGCTAGCTCGTGTCAGCTTTGTGCTTCTGACCGACCGTTATACTCCAGACCTGGCTCCCGCTGCTGTGACCTGTGGCACCTGCCTGGCCACCCGCGGCCTGCCCCTCCCCCCATTGATCAAAGATCAGCTCACACAGCTTCAGTTCCACCACTACTATAATGGTCAGAAATATAAAACTGACCCTGGGTCAGTGTGGCTCTAAATCAACAAATGACCTGAGATGTCATATTTGATTGACAGGTGTTTCTGTTGGTTCTTCGTTCTTGTGTTGATGAACATGATAAACTACCAATCAGTTCTGGGGTGGCCACAGGGTGGCCAATGAGATTTCAGGGGTGGCCCAGGCCACCACAGGCCACCCCCTAAAATTGCCACTGCTTGTAGCTCAACTGGTAGATCATGGTGCTAGCAATGCCAAGATCATGGGTTTGATTCCCAAGCAATACACAAACTGATAAAATGTATACATTGAATGGACTGTAAATCACTTTGGATAAAAGCACCTGCCAAATGCATGAGCTTAAATGTAAAATTTGTTTATACTGCATTTAACAGTCCTAATTTTGAAGCTGGATGCATTATGGTAATGAGAAGTTAACCAGGAAATTCTTTAAAAATCTAAAATAAAACAAGATATTCTTTGTAATCTTTATGTCAGAGCACATGTATATCTATTGTGTTCAATTTTGAGGATAGAATTTCATATTGATGTTTATATAGAAATCCTCACTGTCACGGTTCAAGCTCAGTTTCATTAAAATTATCCATGCTGGTCATATAATCTCAACATGGTGAAGCTTATGAACAGCACTTTAAAGGCTAGGGAACCATTTGGGGCTGACGCAATCATGATGATTGAGAAAGGTTTAAGAGCAGATTTTTTTTTTGGTGTAGCCAAGATATTTTGAAACAACACAAGATAACTGAAAGTACAGTGGGAAATGTTTTGCAATTATAGATAATGATTTGTTATTCATAAAATAAGGAAGTAACGCTGAGGAGTAATGTGAGATATGGAAAGGCATCTTTATCCCAGCCTCAATAATGCTGTGTGTCAAGATAACTGTTCTGTGTTCTTCCCTTACCTTGTGAGAAATCCATGACATCATCAGAGAAAAGGTTTAAATATTTGTCTCATTGGAATTGTAAGTATCCCTTGTAAGTATCCCTTTTTTTCATCGGACTGTGAAGAAAACTGAAAGACCAATGAGATGTGAGCTTTTTGTAATTTTTCCAGAGTTGCTGCTGCACAATCCAGTGCATTGATGGCACTAATCAACTACTAAAACATTGGCATAGGACGTGCAGATGCTTACGAGTTTACACATCCCCAAAATTATATAGCTCCTGAAGACTAAATAGTTGCAGTTCATGAACCTTTTGGACTACAAACATAAATCTGACTATTATAAATAAAATGTAAAAAAAAAATAAAAAAAAACATATAGGCTATTCCTGTGCTTTTTTACTCTTCTCATGCACAAAACACTGAATTCAATGCAAATACAGCAATAAAAACCCTAATAAGTTGACTTTACCCAATTAATTGAGTAAACATGTTCCCTCAATTGAATTGCGTAACGGCATCTCCAAAACACGTGCAATTAAGTTCACTTAACTTGGTGTTCATACAGAATAAACTTAACTACATGTAGATGCAAGTAGACTTCAGATTTGCTGTAAATTGTTGTTTGTACTATTTTTCATTTTTTATTGAATAGACTCAAATTAAGATCATGCAATAACACAGCTCAAAGAAAGAAGATTATAACTGATTCTAGGTCAATCAATAAATAAACTTATTTCTCCACAGAAATATATATATACATGTACTGCACTTGCACATGCACAAGGAGAACTGATATAAGGTTAACACTGACCAAAGGGGACACAGATCACAATGTTGACATTACACAAAATAACTATTTGCAACAATACAACATAAATAATTCTACAAAAAAGCTAAAACCTCTATAAATTCTTAATAACAACTATTTAAAAGCCAAGTTCCTTTTGACCAAGGAAACATATTTAAATAACTAAAGCACAAGGGATTATGGGTATTTCTCATAGCCTCAATTTTGTACTCAAACGTTTGAGTTATTAACACTTAAGTTTATGGATTAAAAAAAAAAAAAAAAGATAAATAAAAGAACACTGATATTTGAGTTACGAGCCCAAAACTTGACATTTCATGTAATGTTTAATTAAGATAACTTGATTTTTTCCATTAATGACAACATTAGGGTTTACAGTGAATATGCAGTAAATAAATCATATGGAAGCTGTAAACCTCATTTTTTTTAATATACCTGGTGTTTTCTCTTAATGTACATTATTTACTATGTATTTCAGTGTACCTGTTATTTTATCCTGCCATTTTTTTGTATTTTTTTTTTTTTTTTTTGGGGGGAATTATTCCACTTTTTCTCCCAATTTGGAATGCCCAATTCCCAATGTGCTTTTAAGTCCTTGTGGTCATGTAGTGATTTGCCTCAGTCTGGGTGGTGGAGGATGAATCCCAGTTGCCTCTGCGTCTGAGACCATAAACCTGTGCATCTTATCATGTGGCTTGTTGAGCGTAGTCATACGAGACATAGCACGTGTGGAGGCTTCACGCCACCCACCGCGGCAACCACGCCCAACTCACCATGCGCCCCACTGAGAACGAACCACATTATAGCGACCATGAGGAGTCTACCCCATGTGACTCTACCCTCCCTAGCAACCGGGCCAATTTGGTTGCTTAGGAGACATGGCTGGAGTCGCTCAGCACGCCCTGGGATAGCGAGCTAGCAAACTCCAGGGGTGGTAGCCAGCGTATTTTACCACTGAGCTACCACCCCTGGCATGAGGTTTGGCAATTTGCTAAGCTCGTAGTAAAATCTCACATAAAAAGCAATATTTTACCGAGAGTGTAGCCAAACATATTGCCAAATCTCACTGCTTTTTTTAATGCCAAGATAACACAAGTATTCCTGTAATGGTGCTCTTTTGCTCGTCATGCACAAGAAACCCTGAATTAAATAAGACAGTGAACCCGTGTTTACTCTTGTATAATTTTTTTAATGTTTTGACCCATTATATGTTATACTATACCTGTTTTTACTTAATGTAATTATTCCACATGTATTTTTTTATACATATATACTCGTAGTAAAATACATGTGTATAAATATAAAGACATGCTCTGTACTCATCTCACTCACAGATTCGTATTCCTTAAAATGCATAAAAAATATAAAAAGAGCACAATGAAACAGCAGGTAAATAAATGCCTTAGCGTTAAATAGGCCTATTTTAATCCAATGCACTGAGAGCCGAATGCTGAAAAATCTGTGCAGTTACCCAGAATAAATATGTTTTTTGAACAACTGTATAGGGGTTAAATATTTTTTCATTTCGTTTAGTTTTCTCTGTGAACAGACCTTTCGTCTGCAGTTCATCTTGCAAATTCTTCTCGGATTTGGTGTGAATAGGCCTTTAGCCTACATTCACCCATCAAAGCAGTCTCTGATTGGTGGAGAAAGCTGGAGGCGGAGTCAGTACTCAGCATGCCAGACAGCGGCTGTAAGAGCTAGAGGATATCACCACCTGCCAAGTGTTGGAAGCGTGCTGGAGATTGTGTGCCTTACTCACTGAATCCTGCATGTTGCTTTTTTCACTCAGAGTCAGCGCTTCAACATTCAGTCTGTTCTCATTCTCTCCTATGCTCTCTCTTTTTTTTTTTTTTCTGTCTGCATTTATTTTCTTAAATTTTTGTGCTAGGGGGGCTCTCGCAGCCTGCCCATTTTTTGACTTCTGCTGCTTTGGAAAAAGTGTTACTGAGGTGAGGGATTAATGGATGCTTGTACCTGCAAATACACTTTGATCTTCATGCTGAAAGATGTGTAATATGACACTGCCTGACTGATGAATTCAGCAGGAGATGCAGGTCTGAGTTAGATAGAGATCAAAACATCAACTACGGATATTTTTGGAAATGAACACCTCACATCATCATGGACTGCATCATTCTTACCGGAATCACAGCCAAGGAGCTTTTCCGGTGGGGAAGGCTGCTCAGGGTGAGAGGGGATCAACTTCTGGATGCTATGAGCAGCTTCTCATCTCCACAGAGGTGTTCCTTACACTTGGGCTTGTCAGTCTCCTGGAGAACATTCTGGTGATTGCTGCAATCATCAAGAACAAGAACCTTCATTCCCCCATGTACTTCTTCATCTGCAGCCTGGCTGTAGCAGACTTGTTGGTCAGTGTCTCTAATGCTTCTGAGACAGTGGTCATGGCACTTATCACGGGGGGCAACCTGACCAATCGTGAGAGCATCATCAAGAACATGGACAACATTTTTGATTCAATGATCTGCAGCTCACTGTTAGCCTCCATTTGGAGTTTGTTAGCCATTGCAGTGGACCGTTACATCACAATCTTCTACGCTTTGAGGTACCACAACATCATGACCCAGCGGCGGGCCGGCATCATAATTACCTGCATCTGGACTTTCTGCACGGTCTCTGGTGTGCTCTTTATTGTGTACTCAGAGAGCACCACTGTTCTGATCTGCCTTATTAGTATGTTCTTTACCATGTTGGCTCTCATGGCTTCACTCTACGTCCACATGTTTCTCCTCGCCCGACTGCATATGAAGCGCATTGCCGCCCTTCCTGGTAATGGCCCTATATGGCAGGCAGCGAATATGAAGGGTGCCATCACTATTACCATACTGCTGGGGGTTTTTGTGGTTTGCTGGGCTCCGTTCTTCTTGCACCTCATCCTCATGATCTCCTGCCCAAGAAACCCCTACTGTGTCTGCTTCATGTCCCACTTCAACATGTATCTAATTCTCATTATGTGCAACTCAGTCATTGACCCTCTCATCTATGCCTTCAGGAGTCAAGAAATGAGGAAGACCTTTAAGGAAATCTGCTGCTGCTGGTATGGACTGACCTCTCTCTGTGTGTAAGCTTGTACACTCTGTTAGTAGTGTAAGGTTTTTGGTCCCTTTTTAAATTAGGTGTCTTTAACTTCTACATTACTTAAGTAATTGCATAAAAAATATTAAGCATTTGATTTTTGACTTGATTTATTGTGTACATATGTTTTGTTAATCTGATTTCCAGATTATATTTATATTAAGTACAGTACATGCATCTGTAATTACACTAATGACAATAGCCTAATGCCTAATCCTAACCCCTGAACCTACCCTTAACCTGTACCCCTACCTCGGTAGTAGCAAATGCAAATTTTACGTGAGTTTTGCCACACAACACGTATGTAGGCTACACTACAAGTAACACTGTATCAAATGCTTATTTTTTTATGTAAAAAGTAGTTAAAGACTAAAGATTAAAGACTAAAAATATAAAGTGCGACAAGTGTTTTATTGTTGTTAAGGCACTAAACGCTAATTGTGAAATGTTGGTATGCCTTGCAAGACAGTGCTTAGCAACCATTGCTGGATGATGCTGAGAATGTAGATCTGATTGTAGGGCAGTGGTCTGTTGTGCGGTTATACTGTGCACATAATTTGATACCAAATGCAACCACCACATAAATGTGATACTATGCTTGTGCTGACCATAAAAATGAAACCCTGAAATAGGTGCACATACTGCAATGAGCTCATGTTAATGATTCAGTAAGTGTCAGTATTTTTTTCATTCATAGACATTACAGTGTCTATTTATGTATACCAGTCACATTAATTTTTGTCTGCTGAATATGATATATTCAAAATGTGATGAGGCATCAATACTTAAAAGCTTTTTATAAAAGAAGATTCAAGAGGCTGTGTGTGGTTGTGATTCAATGATTCAAGCACCTGTATTATATTTGGCAACTGTTGTTTTTTATGCAATTCTCTAGCTTGATGACCATTGTTGCTTGATAAACATACAGAGTGTTTAGTAAATTCATGCTTATTTTTATATTTTATAAGTTGAGATAAATCTATTTTTAATTGTTGAAATACCATTTCATTGTGACAATAAAAAAACCTGTGCCTCAAAATATTTTCTTGTGGAACTGCTAAAATTATGGCATTAGTGGGGACTTCACATATTCCACTTCAGCTTTTGCCTTTGTTTACTTTAGATTCTGTCCAGTTCTGTTGTCCTTTAATTCAGCTTCAGCATCATGGAGCTCAAAAGGTAAATTTGTCTACTCCACATCATCCAGGAGATTGCCTTTCAAGCCTTAAAGTTTACCATTGTCCTGAACAGCCAGTCATCTACTGGTGCAATTATAAGGAGGGATTTCTATTAATTTGCTTCTATCGAATTGCTGTCTCCTAAACTTAAGTGATTTATGCATAGATTTCCCTCTGTAAAATCTTAGGACAGGTTCACACAGTCAATATTTGGGACTGACAGCTGTGTTTACTTACGCTTGTGAGTCTCGAAATTTCCTGTTCATATAGCAGCTTATAGTAGCATCTCGAAGAGTCTGTCTGTATTCACCTTATGCGCAAGAGAAACTAAAGCGCAGCCATCTTGAAAATTTTGTTTTCAGTCTAGCGGTTGCTATATAGATAATATCTTTGGTATTGATATCAAAGTGTTATAAACTAGTGAAGTGGATTTACAGGTTATAGAGTTGTCAAAAGCTATAATGAGTATTTTAAAGTGTTCAGGGGATGTCATAACAACTGGAAGCAGAGCGGGGAGAATTTAAAACAAGAGTACTTAATTCATAAATTCACATGGTCCTACCTTTATGCTGTGGACGTACTGGTACTGATATGCCTCTGTGCTCATGAAACTCCAAGAGAAAACACAAAGTCATTCAAAATATCTCTGCACGACACCCCTGACCATCTTCTCATGTCATTCACACACTGCGTTATAGTTAAATCAGCAGATTTTTTTGAGTGTTAAAGTGGGATTGGGGAAGGGGTGCTGCTATATTCACACACACACACACACACACACACACCAAGATTATCATCGTAAACTAAAACAAAAACTAAAACTAAATGTAAATATACTTATGAAAGTGTATGTTTTTTTAAATATTCCATTTACAACAATTTTTTATCACATTTAATCCTCTTAAAAATGTAGGTTGTCAAATTAATTTTAAAAAGTACAATTGTAATTTTCTTTAATGTTATGAACTTGCATTTTAAATAATACGAGCTATCACAGTTTGAAATTTCCTGTCAGCTACACATTTTAACACAAATTATTAACAAGTAAAAATGAAAAACCTAAAAATGAAGCAGAATTACACATATAAGAATAAAATGCTAGTATCATGAAAAAGTGTTGTGTGTCATATAACTGTCCAAAGGTAATCTGCCAGGCCCAATTAACTTCCGTGAGTGTCGGAAAAATTAACATTTACAATGACAGAAAAAACACCTCACGAGCATTTCCATGTAGTAAAGGGGTGGTGTAGACACACCATCAACTCTTGGAAAAAAAAAAAAAAACTTTCTGTCTTTAATATGTATTTAAATATTTAAAAACTTTAATATGTCTTTCTAACATATTAATCACAGATTATCCATTTTGATCGACTCTTCTCAGTAGCTTCAAGACAAATAAGAAGATGACAAAATTCGGAAGAGCGGAGCGCGGAAAAGGCGTGGGGCTGAATAAGGTGAATAAACGAACAACAGAAGTCATGCCTGTATTCTAACAGCTGTAACCATAGAAAATATCAAAGAATGCGGCATCAATACCAACGGCAAGTCTTATCACAATTGATGCCACGTTATTAAATAAACAAGTCTAACTGAGGTGCAAGTTCACACGTCAAATCATAATTAAATGACAGCGGCTTTGAATGATTTTTAAACAAGTGTAGAGCAGTATTTGAGTCGCGCTGCTCACCCCCAGACCATAAAATTGATGAGCGATGGGACTCCTTTGATAAGAGTCAGCATCTAGATCTTCGGATACATGCAACTCATATCTCCGTGTCCGTGAGTTAAGGAAACCCCTCATGATTAACACGATACATGCACGTGTACAGTGCAGCATGGCTCTCACATCATATGATGTGACTGACAACTAGTTGTCCTATATGGTTCTGTTCACACAGCACAAGTTCTGAAAATTTTGTGTCAGTTCGGTTATAGAATGTAATTGTCACTCTCATAAATAACCGTATTCAGTCATCAAATAGGCCATGTTCCCACAGCAGCAAAATACGGTTGTCAGTCCTCTGTTCGAGTGCCTAATACAGTTATGTTCACACTCAGGTCGGTTATTTACAACCACATTCTATAACCAAACTGACAACCGCACTTTCGGTAAACCTGTGCTGTGTGAACGGAACCGTACTGGACAGCTAGTTCTCACTCACATCATATAATGTGAAAGCCACACTGCACTGTATATCTGCGTGACTCTTGTTAATCATGTGGGGTTTCGTTAACACAGAGGGAGATATGAGCTGTGTGCAATCCGAAGATCCAACCGCTGAATTTCACCGAAGCTGCTCGCCATTGTGACCCACGTGACAAATGCTGCACTCTGCACTCGGTTAAAAAGTATTTGTGGAGGTGCTCGAGCGCAGAAAAAATCAGCCAGAACTGTAAGACAAAATACACGGTAAAAATACTTTCTCTGAATAAAGCCTAAATACTCTTATGCAGTGTCGCTTCTTAAACAAGATAAAGTAAATGTATCTTGTTTTAAGGATTTAAAAAAAAAAAAAAAAAAAAAAAAAAAACAACAATTCAAAAATTCTAATCAAGAGTAAGATTTTTGCCCTTATATCACAGGTCTTACTAGAGAAAAAAACAATTATGATCTAACATGGATTTTCTTGAATATATATATATATATATATATATATATATATGAAAAACAGCTAGAAATAGGATTTTTAGCTAAGCATAAAGGTAAATGTTCACATGACAATTTGCACAAGGTTTATTTCTATTTCTGCCAATCCAAACATACTTCAAACATACTTCTCTGTCTGCACGCATTAATGTAACAGATCTTAAGAAAGTGTTTCACCGCTGTTCAAATGCTCTTTGGATTGCATCATTTATATGGATCAATGTTTTCCAACTGAATAGACTAAATATTAAATGAAACAAATGACAATAAAATGCAAAAAAATCTCTTCAGTAATCAAAATTATTTTTGAATGTAACTATTCTGATTACCAACAATTTTAATTGTAACTGTAGTGGAATACAGTTACTAATATTTTGTATTTTAAATACATAATCCTGTTACGTGTATTCCGTTACTCCCCAACCCTGTCCGCTGCTGTGTAAATGTGGCCTTATATGTCCTTGTCATGTGTGTTCTGTTGATTCATGTCTTTTATTTTGAAATGTTTAGTTCCTGTTTCCCTTGTCATGTGATTCCTGTTTTCCCTCCATGTTCATGTGTCATGTTTTCATTAGTTTATTGTTTAATTAGCTTGTTATGAGTTCTGTTTGTTCATTGGTTTATGTTCTCCCATGTCTTGTATTTAAGCCCTCATGTTTGCATTGTCTAGTTGTCTAGTATTGAATGTGATGGTACGTGTTTGTCAAGTCAAGTCAAGTCAAGTCAAGTCAAGTCAAGTCAAGTCAAGTCAAGTCAAGTCAAGTCAAGTCAAGTCAAGTCAAGTCAAGTCAAGGTCCATGTTTTGTTTTGTAGTCAGGGTTATTGGTGTTCACGTTTGCAAATAAACTGCACTTGGGTTCTTCATCTTCACGTCTTCATTATTGCCATCATTGTCAGCAGCCAACAATGTTACAGTCCTACCTGATTCAAACCAAAGCAAACTCAAAATCTAAAAATCCAAGAACAAATAAACAACAGAAAATAAAATGTCTCCAGAGACATGAACATACCCAGATTCTTAGCATTGTATTTAACAGAAATAAACTTTGCTGAAGTAAAACACAGGCAGAGTTTAGGACAAGATGACTTTTCC
Source organism: Myxocyprinus asiaticus (assembly GCF_019703515.2). Lineage (NCBI taxonomy): Eukaryota > Metazoa > Chordata > Actinopteri > Cypriniformes > Catostomidae > Myxocyprinus > Myxocyprinus asiaticus. Next base: position 29,752,594 of record NC_059349.1, read on the forward strand.
TCTCAGGTAGTCTTATTAAACAGGCCCTCTTCTCCTTGATTACATGAATTACCCTCATGCCCTTTTTACATGCTTAGACAGCCACCTAATTATGAGCCATTTCACATTTTTATGCCCCAGGGACCCTCCTGGTCCAACAATCATTTCCAGCTAAATAATTTGCTAAATCTAAGCAGCCTGTTGGAAGTCTTCAGTGGACAATAAAATGGCCTGCAACAACTGCACATAGCTTGTAACACAATAGAATTTACCTAATATCGATATGGAGTTGTTTACAATGTCTAGACCTTATGTGTGATTAATCACATATTATTTGTATTATTATATATGATGAGATTCTGCAACGGCACTCATTATCAGTTGTTTTTATGTTATGCATGTCTTAAAAAAGCTATTTAGAAAACAAGCCCTTCACTGCTAAAATAATTGTAATAAAAAATATCCTTAAAACAAGATAAATGTAATTGTGAAAAAAAAAAAAAAAAAAACATTGTAAGAAAGACTCACGTTTTCAAAGAATATCCTTTCAATTGGGTTTACTTTTCTTATCCCATTTTTCAGATTTTTGTTTTGTGCATAATCCTCACTAAATTTCATCACATGTTTTTGCCAATAAAGTAAAAGTAAACTTAATTTGAGATATACTCCCTGAAAACAATTGTTAATATAAATTTTGCTTCTTAAATAAATGTATCATATATGTATATGTGTGCATATATATTATACACACACACACACACATATATATTTCCTTATCTGTCACTCACTCGACGTTGTGTCGATGTAGTGACACTAGGGGTCACTCTTGGGAGCCCGAGACAACACTGATCATTGATAAAAGGCCAATGAAAATTGGCGAGTGGTATTTGCATACCACTCCCCCGGACATACGGGTATAAAAGGAGCTGGTATGCAACCACTCATTCAGATTTTCTCTTCGGAGCCGAACGGTCGATGTTTACTGAGCTGACTGTTCATTCACCTCTGCTGGATCTGACGGCGCATTTCAGCAGCTTCTCCCTCCTCTGCACTGGTGCACTGCAGAGAACGCCCCTGGGCGCTTCGGCAGAAAAAAGAGAGTATCTTTTTCTAAAAGATTATATTTCTCTAAAAGAGCGGCACACACGGAACGTCTTTTTAAAGACGCATCTTTTTAAAGATGCCTTTCCGTTTGTGTATTATTTCTGGTTGCGGTCGTTACCTTTCAAATTCTGATGGTCACGATCGTTGTCTTTCGTGTCTGGGCACGACCCATGTGGTGACAGCGTTCGTGGATGGATCATGTACTCACTGCGAGAACATGACCATGGCAACGTTGTGGTTGTGGCTTGCTTTCGTAAGAAAGCAAGCCACCCCAGCAGCTCCCCACCTCGGTCCTTCTACCTACGGTATGTGGCCAGCACGGCTAGCACTTGGGGCGATTTGGGGACCCCAATGGGACCGCCTCCGCCGGGTATCCCCCCACGGACCTCCCATTCCCCAGCACGTTTGTCTGCCCCGATCGGGCTTCTGGATGAATCCGCCAGCTCGTCTCACGGTGAGTTCGACCTCTTGTTCGGAGCCCGCGAAGCTGATGAGCTCTCGAGCGCAGCATCGGAGAGCGGGCTCGTCCAGTCGGACGCAGATGCCACAGCTGGGCTCCCCCCCCCGGGGTTCGGTTGCCCAGTCACAGGCTGATGCGGAAATGACGGACATGCTTTCCCGGGAAGCCGTGAGAGTCGGGCTAGAGTGGAACCCTCCGCTCTCCCCTGAACCCTCGCGACTCGATGATTGGTTCCTGGGCTCGCGGTGCTGCTCAAAGCAGCCAAGCCCCGCTCCAGTCCCTTTCTTCCCGGAAGTGCATGAGGAGCTGACAAGATTGTGGGAGGCATCTTTTACTGCCCAGTCCCGATCTTTCAGCTCCCCTGCCCTCACTACCCTCGATGGCAGGGCGGCCAGGGGCTATTCGGCGATTCCCTCGGTGGATAAGGTGCTCGCGGTGCACCTATGCCCGCAGAGTGCCACCACCTGGCGCAGACGCCCAAAGCTCCCGTCCAAGGCCTGTAGGATTACGTCGTCCCTGACAGCCAAAGCCTACAGTGCCGCTGGACAAGCCGCCTCCGCCCTGCATGCCATGGCTCTCCTGCAAGTCCACCAAGCCAAGGTGCTAAAGGAACTGCACGAGGATAGTTCCGCTCCAGACTCTCGGGCGGGCGATGTCCACCTTAGTCGTCCAGGAGCGGCACCTTTGGCTCAGCCGGGTCGAGATTGGTGAGGCCGACAAGGCACAGTTCCTTGCTGCCCCCATTTCCCAGGTTGGCCTATTCGGCGACACCGTCAAGGATTTTGCCCAGCAGTTCTCGACGGTGAAGCAGCAGACGGAGGCTATCCGGCACATCCTGCCCCAGCGCGACTCAAGATCCCGCACTCCGTCTGCTCGTTGCCAAAGGCGTCCCCATGCGGTGACTGCACCGGCTCTGCCGCAGCCCACCCCTTTGGCCCGGCCCCGGCCTGGAGCCCACCGCAGGAAGCAGATGCCACCCGTCTCACGGCCGGCCGCCAAGAACCCACGGAAGGCTTCAAAGCGCCCCTGAGACGGGTGACACGGGGATGACAAAACCCACCTTGGAGCTGGTAAGCAGACCACTCCATCCCACGATGGAGGGCCTGGAGGAGAATATTTTGTTGCTTTTTCATTTAATTTCACCGCATGCCCAAGTGGCTGCGGTACCCAACAGTTCAGCAAAAGAGCGGTTTTCTTGTTCCCTGGGTCACGTACCCGGTGTGCACGGCCGTCATCACGACCACCGTCCACCTTTTCATCCTTGCAGGTTTGGCACTCCAGTGGCGGTCTCCCCGCCTGTGTGTCCGGCTGTGGCACAACTTCGCCCCCAATGTGACAGTCTCCACAGGTCACGAGGACAGGCCTCTTCCTCCCCCGTCCCAGGCTGTTCTGGGGGTGGTCACAAGGAGCCAGGTAAGTGCTTCGATGTCCCTGAACTCAGCACTGCCACAACGTGGCACCTCGTGCTCCGCCCCACCGCGAGGCCCCACCTGCCGGTACGTCCGACAAGATTGTCCCCTTGGTCCCCCTCGCCTGGAGCTTGGATGCATGGCTTGCGCTTTCCAATTCATCACGATGGCTGATTCGGACCGTCCGACTCGGCTACGCGATTCAGTTCTCCAGGCGTCCGCCCAGGTTCAGTGGCATTCACTTCACCTCGATGAAGGGCAAGAATGCTGCTACCTTGCGTGCTGAGATCGCTACCCTCCTACAGAAGGATACGATAGAGCCTGTCCCTCCAGCCAAGATGAAGAAGGGGTTTTACAGCCCCTACTTCATTGTACTGAAAAAAGGCAGTGGGTTGCGGCCAATCTTGGACCTGCGAGTACTGAACTGGGCTTTACACAGACCCCCGTTCAAGATGCTGACGCAAAATATGCATTCTGGCAAGCGTCCATCAAGATTGGTTCGCGGCGGTAGACCTGAAGGACACGTACTTCCACGTCTCGATTCTACATTGACACAGACCCTTCCTGCGGTTTGCATTCGAGGGTCGGGTGTATCAGTACAAGGTCCTCCCTTTCGGTCTGTCCTTGTCCCCTCGTATCTTCAAGAAGGTTGCAGAGGCAGCTCTTGCCCCATTAAGGGAAGTGGGCATTCACATTCTCAACTATCTCAACGATTGGCTAATCCTAGCTCACTCTCGGGACCTGGTGCTCTCGCACCTCAGCCGACTAGGGCTTGGGGTCAACTGGGAAAAGAGCAAGCTCCTCCCAGTTCAGAGCATCTCTTTTCTCGGTTTGGAGTTGGACTCAGTCTCATTGACGGTGCGCCTCATGAACGAGCATGCACAGTCGGTGCTGACCTGTTTGAAGGTGTTCAAAAAGAAAACAGCAGTTTGCTCCTGGGGCATATGGCATCCTCAGCGGTGGCCATTCCGCTCGGGTTGATGCATATGAGACCGCTTCTGCTCTGGCTTCATGTCCCGAGATGGGCATGGCACCGCGGGACACATCGCGTGGCCATCACGCCGACCTGTCACCACCTCTTCAGCCCTTGGACCGACCTTTCTACAGGAAGGCGTTCCCCTAGAGCAGGTCTCCAGGCACGTCGTGGTTATGACAGACACCTCCAAAATGGGCTGGGACGCTGTTTGCAACAGGCACACAGCTGCCGGCTTATGGATGGGCCCGCAGCTGTGTTGGCACATCAACTGCCTCGAGTTGCTGGCAATTCTGCTCACCCTGTGGAGGTTCTGGCTGTTGATCCAGGTCAAGCACGTGTTAGTTCGGAGAGACAACACGGCAATGGTAGCATATGTCAACCGTCAAGGCGGTCTGCGCTCCCGCTGTATGTCACAACTCGCTCGCCGTCTCCTCCATTGGAGTCAGCAGCACCTCAAGTCGCTGCGAGCCACTCACATCCCGGGCAACCTCAACACTGCAGCGTATGCGCTGTCACGGCAGGTTACCCTCAGGGGAGAGTGGAGACTCCACCTTCAGGTGGTCCAGCTGATCTGGAGTCGATTCGAACAGGCACAGGTAGACCTGTTCGCCTCCCAAAAATCCTCCCACTGCCCGCTCTGGTATGCCCTGACAAGGCACCTCTCGGTATAGACGCGCTGGCACACAGCTGAACCCCTGGATTTCGCAAATATGTGTTTCCCCCAGTAAGCCTACTTACACAGACCCTGTGCAAGGTCAGGGAGGACGAGGAGCAGGTCGCCTGGTAGCACCCTACTGGCCCACCCAGACGTGGTTCTTGGACCTCACGCTTGTGACAGCCCCCCCCCCGGCAAATTCCCCTGAGGAAGGAGCTTCTTTCTCAGGGACGGGGTACCATCTGGCACCCGCGACCAGACCTCTGGAATCAATATGTCTGGCCCCTGGACGGGACGCAGAACACTTAAGCGATCACTCAAGCTAGGGCCCCCTCTATGAGGCGCCTGTATGCCTTTAAGTGGCGTCTGTTCGCTAAGTGGTGTTCTTCTCGACACGAAGACCCCCAGAGATGCACAATCGGATCGGTGCTTTCCTTCCTGCAGGAGAGGCTGGAAGGGCGGCTGTCCCCTTCCATCTTGAAGGTGTTTGTAGCCGCTATAGCGGCACACCACAACACAGGGGAAGCATGACCTGATCATCAGGTTCCTGAGAGGTGCCAGGAGGTTGAATCCTTTCAGACCGTGCCTCTTTCCCTCATGGGACCTCTCTGTAGTTCTTCAGGGTCTACAGAGAGCCCCCTTTGAGCCCTTGTAGTCAGCTGAGCTTAAGGCACTCTTCTTGAAGACTGCCCTCCTGACTGTGCTCACTCCCATCAAGAGGGTAGGAGACCTGCAAGCGTTCTCTGTCAGCGAAGCATACCTGGAGTTCGGTCCGGGCTACTCTCACGTTATCCTGAGACCCCGACCGGGCTATGTGCCCAAGGTTCCCACGACCCCTTTTAGGGACCAGGTGGTGAACCTGCAAGCGCTGCCCCAGGAGGAGGCAGACCCAGCCCTGACGTTGCTGTGTCCGGTGCATGCTTTACGCATCTATTTGGATCGCACACAGAGCTTTAGAGTCTCTGAGCAGCTCTTTGTCTGCTTTGGGAGACAGTGGAAAGGAAGCCCTGTCTCCAAGCAGAGGATCACCCACTGGCTCATTGACGCCATAACTATGGCATATCACGCCCAGGACGTGCCGCCCCCAGTAGGGCTACAGGCCCATTCTACCAGGGGTGTAGCGGCCTCCTGGGCCTTTACCAGGGGCGCCTCTCTAACAGACATTTGCAGAGCAGCGGGCTGGGCAACACCCAACACCTTTGCGTGGTTCTACAATCTCTGGGTGGAACCGGTTTCGTCCCGTGTAGTGGCATGCACAAGCAGGTAAGTCCGGGACAGCCGGCTGGGTGTATCTCTTGTGCATAGTGCCTTTCACCTCCCCTGAGCTGAAGACGTGCGCCGTTAACTCCCAGTAGTGTTCACAAACTGTGTTCCCTGGTTGATTTCCTCCGAGCCCTGTGGCAGACAAGTTTGCGGAGAAACTCGCTGCCGGCTCAGTACATGTGCTAACTAAGCCCTGAACTGGGGTAGTTGCTCTGCATGTGGTGGTTCCCCGTAGGTAACCCCATGCGACGTATATCTCCCGCTAATTCGTTTCCCTGTTGGCAAACTGCATCTTCCTTGGGCAGAGGCTCCTCTGCCCCAGTCACCATGCTTGTAGTAACTCCTCCCCCGTAGGGGAGGGCCTACCATGGGACTTCCCCACATGGCATACTTCCGACATAGCTCGGCAAGACCATGTGACGTATTTCCACTTAAATATTCCCCCCGCCCTGGGTGGGGTGTGGTCTCCGAGGTGTCTTCCCCTTGGGAGGGACACCCCCCGACTTGACCTGGTGGCCCCAGTCAGTTAATCCAGTCATGGCTTCTTATCCCCTTTTTTTTTCCACTGCCCAAAAAAAGGGGATTATAGGCCATGACTGGACTAGCCCATCTCTATCTTTTGGGTAGTCGACTTGTCCCTAAAGGGCCGTTCGACACTCATAACAGTGTTAGGGGAGGTTACGTGTTGGCCTGGTGCGCTGGCTATGAGGCACACAGTGGTCTGCCCATCACACACAGCAATTCACGTAACACAGTTCAGCCAGTTGCAGCGTTTTGTATAGGGACCCCTAGTGTCACTACATCAACACAACGTCGAGTGAGTGACAGATAGGGAACGTCCTGGTTACTTGCGTAACCTCCGTTCCCTGATGGAGGGAACGAGACGTTGTGTCCCTCCTGCCACAATGCTGAACTACCCGCTGAAATGGCCAGGACCTTGTCTCGGCTCCTCAGCACAAAACCTGAATGAGTGGTTGCATACCAGCTCCTTTTATACCCATATGTCCAGGGAGTGGTATGCAAATACCACTAGCCAATTTTCATTGGCCTTTTATCAAAGACCAGAGGTCAGGGAACGGAGGTTACGCAAGTAACCAGAACGATAAATATATATATATATATATATATATATATATATATATATATATATATATATATATATATATATATATATCACACACATACATACACACACACACACACACACACACACACATTATATACATACATATATATATGTGTGTGTATAATATATATATATATATATATATATATATATATATATATACACACACACACATATACATTATATATACAGTTTTGCTCAAAAGTTTGCATACCCTGGCAGATGGGAATCTTGTGAAAATTGATGGCAAGATGAATGCAGCATGTTATCAGAAAATACTGGCAGACAATTTGCATTCTTCTGCACGAAAGCTGCTCATGGGACGCTCTCGGACTTTCCAGCACGACAATGACCCTAAGCACAAGGCCAAGTTTGACCCTCCAGTGGTTACAGCAGAAAAAGGTAAAGGTTCTGGAATGGCCATCACAGTCTCCTGACCTTAATATCATCGAGCCACTTTGGGGAGATCTCAAACGTGTGGTTCATGCAAAATGACCAAAGACTTTGCATGAGCTGGAGGCATTTTGCCAAGACGAATGGGCAGCTATACCACCTGCAAGAATTTAGGGCCTCATAGACAACTATTACAAAAGACTGCATGCTGTCATTGATGCTAAAGGGGGCGGTATGCAGACTTTTGAACAGGGGTCATTTCATTTTTTTCTTTGTTGCCATGTTTTGTTTTATGATTGTGCCATTCTGTTATAACCGACAGTTGAATATTAATCCCATAAGAAATAAAAGAAATTGTTTTTGCCTGCTCACTCATGTTTTCTTTAAAAATGGTACATATATTACCAATTCTCCAAGGGTATACAAGCTTTTAAGCACAACTGTATATGTATATATATATATATATATATATGTCAGGACAACAAAAGGATACCTGAAAGAACATCTCCTGTTTGTATGACCCTACAGTATGCAAATATATTAAAGGAATAGTTCACCCAAAAATGAAAATTTACTGATAATTTACTCACCCACAGGCCATCCAAGATGTATCCACCTCATTGTTTACAAGAGGAACTTGTGCTGTTCACAAACCAAAACAATTTCAAAACAATATAAAATACATTTAAAAATCATTTCCAAATAATAATAATTAAAAAAATAATGTAGACAATGACGCGCTTCCTGACTCCTCCTCCACGTGACGCGTGACCTTACCAATGAGCTTATGTCATCCCTCTCATGAGTGCACGTCACAGAGATGTAGGGAAGCGAACATTTGTAGTTAAAAAGTATATAAGTATTGTTTTGTTTCTAAAAATAATCAATCGTTTGCGTTCAGAATAACTTTATTTGTCGACTGGAGTCGTGTGGATTATTTTGATGCACCCTAAATATGCATTTTGGACCGTCAAAAAATGGAGGACATTCACTTGCATTGTTTAGAGGAGGCGGCCTGAAATGAAATCCAGAAAATCTTAAATTCTGTTTTGATGAAGAAAGAAACTCAGATACATCTTGGATGGCCTGAGGGTGAGTAAATTATCAGCAAATTTTCATTTTTGGGTGAACTTTTCCTTTAAATTTGCTATCACCAAATTAATTACTGAAAGTCTGACTTTGTTTTGATTCAAGAGGCTTTTCACGGAATTCCCCTTTTAAAGTAAATGGTATACTGCACTACCAAAGTAAACATTATGCATCTGCTTTTATGATCAAAAACCCTACCCAACTTAACAAATTGATTCACTAAGAGCAATCTGAATACCTGACAAGCAACTCCATTAACATTCTGCTGGGTATGGCATACAGCTCTCTAATTGATTCTACATAAAGACATTTGATGAATGATCTCAAAGTGGAATAATATGCTAGACCTTTGAGATAACGGCATCATCCGTCTGGACTTAACAGAGTTAAGCTGTTCACCACAGTGACATATTTAACATCTAAGCCAAACTGGCACCATCACTCAATATGGTGATGACTGCACAGTGTTAGAATAAGCACCCGTGCTTCAGGCATACAGATATTGTCAGATTTAGTAATTAGTTAAATGAATGAAAACAAGAAAAAATATTACATTTAAAATGTGATAAAAAATAAGTCATGGTGAACTGTTTATAATTGTTTATTAAGATTTGTTTTCTTTATAAAATAAATATATTTTAGAAACTAACAAATGTACATAGTGCCTGCTTGCATTGGCAAGTCCAAATGTAGTGAGTTGTACATTTTATATTAAATAAAGAAATAAGATCAAGTAATGCAAAAAGACTCATGACTCTTTGTAATATGCTAACATGCTATAACTTAATATCAGTGCCAAAAATTAACCATGGTTTCTAATGCCAAAAGCTCATCAAAACTCCATTAAAAGAACTGTGCATAGTTAATTTTCAGGAGACGTTCAGGAGGTGAACAAACCATGAAAAAGAGAACCAGTTTCTATTACACCTGCAGGATAACAAGGCTAATGGCATAAGATGATATTCACAATCACGGTGAGCCTTTGAGAGGCAGGAGGCAACTCTAAGTTTGCCTTAGGTGATTACTTTGCAGGAATGAGATTAATAAAAAATGTCCATTAGTGAGTGTAAACGCTGTGGGAATGGTGTGTTCTGCGTTTCTGTGAGCTGCCTGCATCTCATCACGTTGATATGTAGTGCAGATGAGAACACTCATAGTGCCCCTGGCAAAAAGTCCCTATAATCATGAAGCTCAAAACCTTTCTGACACACTTCAAAGGTCACTGCTTTTTCCCTTTGATTTCCTCATTAAGTGAAAACACCAGGCTTACTACTCACAAATGACAAAAATTCTCGAAGGAATAGTTCACCCAAAAATGAAAATTCATCCTTATGTCATCCAAACTCATATGAATTTCCTTTTTCTGCAGAACACTAAAGGAAAATATATTGAAGAATATCATGGCCACACATATATATGACAGTGACTGGGGCAGTCAAGCTCCATTTGACACTATATTCCAAGTCTGCTAAAGTTTGAAATACCTCAGTTTAAGTTGTTATTCACTGATAATCTTCCCCTCTAGTGAGCTGAACTCGAGAACCGAAATAGTCAAGTCGTGAACAAATCATTCAGACCTTTTTGGTGAACAGGATCAACTGATACATTGAATTGACTCAAAAGAACAATTCATTTACGAAATGAACAATGCCATTTCTTTCATGAACATCATGATTTTTACTGAAAAACGACTTGAATTTCAGTCTGTTTCTCACATAAAGCAATTATATTGCTTCGTAGGACTTGGGATATAACACAGTCGAATGGACCACTTATGGTACTTTTATAGTGCTTTTTTTGTTTTGTTTTTTTTGCAGTCATTTGCCTCATTGGCATTCATTATATGGAAAAGAGTTGCAAAGATATTCTTCATAAATTCACCTTTTGTTTTCCACTGAAGAATAATATAATTTGGGATGACATGATGGAAATTAAACAAGAAAAGATTTTTATTTTTGGATGAACTATTCCTAACTTAAACATTTCTGTGAGTAAATAAGTAAACAGTGTTTTACATGGGACATTATAAATGACATAATTTTATAGTTTGATGCATAATAATGTTCAAAATCAAATTTCTTGCATTAGATTTGTGCTTTGCATACACGAGAGTAAACAAGAAAAAACTTGCAAGTGCTGCTTTATGGGTTGGGATAAGGGTCAAAAACAACTTTGATATTCAATCAGTCATGCTTTCTGTTATTCTGTGCAAACCATTTACCCGGACTAATATTAGAAGATTGCTGTTAATGGTACATATTTAGATGGGAAGAGAAAGCCTTCAAACTTCATGGTTGCTCTCTTGAGAGCATCTAAAATGTCATATTCATTCATTATGGGAGCATGTATTCATCTGAAGTAAACTGAATAAAACTAGATTGGTATACCAATGGAACATTTGTATTAGCTGTTTTCCACACAAAATAAGCAGCTTTTGAAGAGGACTGCTGTGGACCTATTAATTGCTGCACTGTTTAGCATTTGCTTGCATCTAATTAAAAAACAAACAAAAAAACATCAGTTCATACCGAGACATCTTGCTGAACTTTGCATGAGTTTCAGGTATGTATTATAAATGATTTATTAGGAACATACTATACACAAATCCCAGGGGGCAAATGAATGATGACAATTTATTTTACTTCATTGTATCATTATTTTAAATTCTCAGGTAGGGTAGTGTTAGGAAAGCAGTCTTTTCAAGGGCAGTATGGCAGTACAAACCTATATTTTTCACAGGAGTTAGACCAGCAGTCCTACTATTCACGTTTTAGAGTCACTGTCACTTCTGATTAATTGAGCAACTGATCAGCCAGTGCTGTTTAATTGACCAGTAGTAGTGACTATAGCTAGCATCTCCTCTTGCATCCTTGGTATCTATAGTGTTTCTGTAAGGTAATCATTCTAATTCTTCTTTATAGCTTTGTAGAACCCTTGACTACGAGTTTATGTAACACCACACACTTAGCCTGAATACAACATTAAGCTGCTATCCTGCACTTCTTCCTGTGTAAGAAAGTGGTTTACATTAACGTATTTATGTGATAAATCACAAAATACAATAATGCAAACATCATAAAATGGAGGGTTCCGTAACAGCAGGAAAACAAAACAAAATACATTGTATTAAAGTCCTACTGATAGTTAAGAGAAAAAGAATAACACAATAGGTGTTCATCATCCTGTGAAATTTAAAGTCTGGTCAGACATACTCAGGGCAGTCTAGAAGTCTGCAGGTGTGGAGCAAAAAGAAGAAAAGGTGGCAAGTACAAAGCTCAGATGAATTGGTAACCACCTCAGGCCTCAGACAAAGACAGTCGAGGCTCAAGAGGGCCACAGAGTAAAAGGGGAAATGCTCTCTTAGAATCAATGTCCCTCCAATTCTCAACTCATATATCAAACCGTCAAACTGAACATTGGAAACACAAGGTATAAATGGCTGCAGCACAGAATTCATATGAAAATCTCAGGCTGTTTACTTTACTGAGAAAATAAATCAAAGAAAACATCAGTTTGTCAAGCATGCTAAAAACAACCCCGTATTTCATTCTGTGCTTACTCCTACAGTGGCAGGATCTAATATATTAAATTGAATGCACTTGGCACAAATACAAGAAAATGTAAATCATGTAATCATTTACATCATTAGAGAACTATTGCTTTAAATTAAAAACCCATATCCCAGCCTGAAACCCACTCCCCTTCCACTGCACATTTATACATCACAACCTCATAGTTACACACTCTCTCAATCCCAACAATAACCAAGAGCACACGGCACAACTCAGCATGGCTTTAAAAGCCTTGCAACGTTAACCATCTTAAAGCAGCCCTTGCCAAAGAACATGCCACAGCCCCCTGTTAAATTTTATCCCATCTCCTCATGTGCTCTCTGCTGGTATTGATTCATACTCTCTGTGAATATCCAAGGAGCTGAATAGGCACTCTAAAATGTTCAGCATGCTGTTCTGAACGGAGTCCACTTGTTCTGCTGGCCAGTACTCATCCAAACTGGACCTGAAAAAAAAAATAAAATAAATAAATAATAATAAAAAAAAGATATTAAAGGAATAGTTCAGCTTAGAGGTATAATGCTATGACATTTTCACAATATGATAACCATCACAAAAAAATACCACTGTATTACGGTATCACGGTATAAAGGTGCATTGCTAATATTAGCAGTTAAAAATTTAATCATAGCTAAAATTAGACTAGAAAAAAGACATGTTTCCTACTGCAATTTAATTGTATGCCATACTGTAAAACATATATATTTTTAAATTATTATTTTAAGATTTATGTAACTGAATTAAGAAATGTTTTTTAAATGAGTACTGCCAAAGTTAACAGTTCAGCATTTGATTCAGTAATTGGATGTTTCTGTAATTTAGTTTCATTTTAAACAATACCTACTGAATACATAAAATAAATGATACAAATAAATTATTATTCTTTTGCAGTTTATTTGTTTATTAATTAATAAATAAATTAATGATATTTATTTATTTTCCCAGTAATGTCTAATTTCTGCTACAGTATCATTAAAGCACTTTGTAAACACTTTTTAGTACTTTACAAATAACATATAATATTATTAGTTGTATTATCCCTTTAAGCTCTGAGGGTGTTTTGAAAGATTTCCTGTTTCAGTGGCATACCCAAAATTAAAGGCTTATAACTCAGGATTTTTTATGATATAGATTATGATACATTTGGAGACTCAGCCTAAAAATCTGCTGAATTGAAATTATATATCTCTGGGTGTAAATAAGGTGGCTCTGAAAAATAGTTTTTTGTTTTGTTCCCAATCATGTCAACTGTATCTGAGAAAAAAATTGTGTTGATATGACAAAGCAATTAAAAAGTTATAGCATTACAAAACTAATTTATCCTAGTGTCCAAAAACGTCTCCATGTGTCCAAAAGCCTCTCCAAACAAATAAAACATAATAATTGTACATAAGAACTAATTACACATACAAACATATCAGTGACTAAAGTTTTGCATAGCATGCAGACATGATTTTAGTCATGAGATTTCACAGAATGAGTGCCTTTTGAATCATTGAGTCTGTGTCACTTACATAGCACCATCTCCTGGTGGTCATATGTAACAATGTGCTTTGTGTGGATTATCTAATGATCTATGCATCTGATTGTATGTGGGCTCGTTTGAAAGATAATTGCCTCTAAGTAATGGTATGTGATATTTTATGTTCCGTTTATTTTTCGTTAAGTTATAAGGGAAAACACGGCATACAAGCAACAGCAACATAATTGTCAAAGACATACTTAGGTATTACTTGCTATTTTTTGTTTGTGAGTAAAACAAATAGTCTGGTTGTATTCTATTCTTTGAGAGCTTTCCAAAAACTTATGACACATGGCAATTTGATGAGTCTGATGTTTTTACTGATTGCAATATGTACAGTGCAATTATTTTTTTGTTTATGTTTTTTTTGATGATCTAAAGGGAACACTTCTGTTTTGGTCATAATGCCTGCATGCATTGGAAAGCAGAGCTTCTAAGCTTTCAAACGATACCTATTTTTGTTGGTCAAGACTGTAGTTATTAATATTATTTAAAAAAAAACAAATGTCACAGACCTGCCAGCAGGCCGGGCCCATCTGAGCTTAAAGGGTTAAACACACTGTAGGCCTACTGTTTAGCTGCACTTAAGCAAATAATTGCATGAACAAACAGTCTGCCTATCATAACGATGCATATTATAAGCACTTAAATACATTTGCTGTGTTCGTGTGACAGAAAACAAACATAATGTTAGTCTGCATGTAAACCTAATGTGCCATTACAAATCATGTAAAACTGCAATGTATCTGGTGTTGTTCTTGTTTGTTTTTTTATGAAAGGAGGTCTATATTTTATTGTAAAACATATAGGCCTAATGCATTTTCACTTATATTCATCACTGTAAACCTTATAAACTGGGTAACTAAGAAACATTGATGGTGCCTCATAGGTCTTAAAAATAACCCAATAATTCCTACAGTGGATTTCAACCACTTTTGTGGGGGAAATAAATGTTCAGGCTCCGACATGTCTGTGAGCTGCTGCTGTGTATGCGGCATGTGTGTGTCACCTTTAAAATGGAGTAACGGTTGAATGCAAAATGAGGAAGTCGCAATTTAGAGAAATGTTTTTATCACGTCAAGTTTATATAATGCTGTGTGATTCTCTTAATTTAACTAATTTGGATTTGAGAAAAGTTGAGAAAACCTCACTTTATATTCATGCAATACCGTAAATGAGATGTTGTCAATGGTATGAAAAATGCTTGTTTTAAAACCAAGGTATATCGTGAAACCGTTACATCCCTAGTTCAGCTAAAACTGAAAATACTCACCCACACATCTTTCAAAACCCATATGACTTTCTTCTGTGAAACACAAAATGAGTCATTTAAAGCAGAATGTTGAAGTTCTTTTTACCTTTGTTGGGCCTCATGTGCTAAGATAGGAGACAAAGGCAGGCCTACACACAGTCATAAGCCTGGCTAAGCCCTGTAGGAACACTCGAAGCAAAACAGCACCAAAATCAAACAAAGAGAGTCCAAACAGACTACAGATCCCATCAAGCCTTGCTCACTTTACACCTAGGTGTGAAATTCTGAAGGATTGAACTCTCAACTCCTATTGGATGAAACGCACGACAGAACGTATCCCTCAATCATGATGTCATCGAGAGTATAAAACCCCAGAGATTCCTCCCATGCCTTGCTTCCAGCGACAGTATGCGCCACGTCTAGTTGCAGCCCTGCTGCTCCTAAGTGTAGCCTCGTTGCCCAAGGAAGTAACGTACGTACCTGAACTTTGACCATACAATCTCCACCTCGCTGGACGAGCCGAGATTCTCTGGTTTCCACCGAGCATGCTAACAGATCCGAAGGAGACCGCCGAGCAATCCGCATCTCAACTTTTTGCCTGCAGAAGTGAAGAAAGAAGATTTCTCCTCCTCCTTCAACCGAGTCGACTTCGCTGATATCTCCGCCAACCTGTGATAATCAGCCGCCATACCGCCCGCCGACAGAGCAAGGAAACGGCCTCCTGTCATCACCCAAGCTTCAAGGAACCGAGTCGGAGTCAAACGACGGACGAACACACATTCAACACACGTCCTCACGCGATTCAAGTAAGAGGTTTATGTCTGGTCAGAGATAGATTATTATAGTGTGTTATTCTTGTGCATCAAGGTTATTGCTGCCGAGTCTGCTCATTGATGCTAATAATACTCAAGGTATTAATGTAACTCACTGTTACGACAAATAAGATTTGCTGTGTTGTCATCCAACCACATTGAGCTGTTTGTGCATTTCCGCCATCACGGGTGAGACCGGCACACTGAGTTTATCCATTAAAGAACCATCTCTGAGTGATAAAACTAACGGTTGCCGTCTCTCCCACAATCGCTAAACTGGCTTCGGTGCTGTCACCCTGTTCTCTCTCGTACTAACCGCACACACACAACCCCTCACAAACATACCAGCACACACATTTGGTGAACAGAAAACTTGGCGACAGAGCCCAGCGTTAAACGGGCAGACGCCATTAACCAGTCTCTCCACCCACATTTGCGGCCACATTCTCTAGCCGGAAACCTTGCATGACGTACCCTCCACGAGAGCCACACTCGCCCTTTTGTGCACTCCTTCTCTCCTTACACACACACACACACACACACACACACACACACACACACACCACCTACACTCCTCTCATGTATCATAGGCTTATCTATTACCATATCTAATCATGTTACTGTTTAGTTTGAAGTTGGAAGTCGGAAGTTTATCAACTGCATTGTATTGATTATTAATTGATATTCCTGCATCAATAAACTTTGTTATACTTTAAAGAGAAGTGTTTTGGTATTGTTCTGCATGCACCTGTGCCAAGGGCTGGCAGGGCATGTCAGTGCTCGGATTCAAGCCTTCATTTTTCCTTTTTTTGAATGTCGATATTCTCCGGACGTTGACATTCGTAAGAGAACAATCCTATATTAAGACTGATATACTGTCTGGTTATTAGTCCCTGATTACAGGGTGGTGCCCCAGCAATATTAATCCTTATTAATATTCTATTGATTTTGATAATTGATAGTTATCTTTGATGATTGTTGATTTGAAGGATTATAAGCTAATGTTGATTCTAATCAATGTTCTATTGATTTTAATTATTAATAATCATCTTTGGTAATTATTAATTATTGCTAATAACCAAACACGCTCCTGAACGAAGCCCCAACACCTTATAATCAACGGTGATTGGTGACCAAGATTTTCCAGTGAATAATGACTTAAATTTCAATCTGTTCCTCAAACAAAGCTATGGTGTGGCTTCAGAAGACTTGAATTATATTGCACAAGTCATATGGACTACTTTAATATCCTTTATGGAGCTTGACAGCCCTTGGTCTCCTTCCACTTCATTGCGAGTTCTGTTAAACTACTCTTTTGGTGTTCCACTGAGGAAAGAAAATCATATAGGTTTGGAACAACATATGGGTAAGTAAATTATGACAGACTTTAATTTTTTGGGGTGAACTATCCCTTTAAAGAAAGATTATAATCTCAATATACATCACAAACTGGAAAATATATCTGTTGATGGTTACGCATCATCAACCAGAGAGTATTAAGAGAGTGGGTAATGAGAAATGTTCTCATGGACTGCGAGGGGCTAGACTCCACCTGACTCACTGACATAAGAATGAGACTGATGAGTGTGATAATGAGATTGTGCTCATTAAACAATGTGCTAACAGATCACAGGGACACCAAGACTCACACAACACAATCTGTCTCATTTTTTTTTAATGTAAAAACATTGACAGATAATTAAAAATGCTTTCGGTCATTCTGACAGATAAAAAATAAGGTATCTGAAATATATATATATATATATATATATAAAATGAGACAGAAATGTTCATACATTTTATTACTAGGTGCCTAATGATTTTATATCCAACAAATGTAACTTAAATGCAGGTACAACATGGGAAATCAGAAATAAATAAAATAAATGATTTTACATTATCAAAAGCAACACTCCAAGCCTCTAACTTCTTGGTTCATACTCCATGTTTACGAACAGTTGGTAACTCCAATGAAATAAGATCTAGTAAAGATATTACTAGAAGGGCACATTGCATGCAGAGGGTTTCAAAGATTTACTAAAAATGTTTTTGTAGCTAAGGTGGATGAGTACATTTTGAGAGAAATTTTTTAGAAAGAATAGTTTTGGATTTAAAACATTCATGTGATATTGCTTGGTTTTTAAGCAAAGCTACCACGAGTCCACGAGAACGTAAGAACACAAAATAACGCACATTGCGCTACAAAGCACTATACAAATAAAAATGACTTTATTTTATCATATTTCAAATTATTAATCTTTACATTATCATTGCAAAGCCCATACTCTGGGTGTCCAGCTTCGATATTACAATGTCACATCAAAATGTATTTCTTAATTTGTATCAGGAATACACATCAAAGCAAAAAACAATGCAGAAAACAATGTTAATGGTCAGCATTTGACTGATACTAAACATACAGTACTGATGTTTATTTAGCTATTTATTTTATTTTTATTTATTCTTTATTTTAATGGTCAGCATTTGACTGATACTAAACATACAGTACTGATGTTTATTTAGCTACTTATTTTATTTGAATTTATTCTTTATTTTAATGGTCAGCCACTGACTGATACTAAACATACAGTACTGATGTTTATTTAGCTACTTATTTTATTTGAATTTATTCTTTATTTTAATGGTCAGCCACTGACTGATACTAAACATACAGTACTGATATTTATTTAGCTATTTATTTTATATGAAGAAATTCTTTAATAAAGGAGTAAAAACTCCTTTTTGTTTTTATTAGCATTTTTCATACTGTCCCAACTTTTTTGGAATTAGGGTTGTATGTTTACTTCATATTTCTTGAGAAAAAAAAATCCTTCATGTTTTCTGGTAAATAATGCAGTCAGAAAAGCATTCAGCTGTGAAACTCTCTAATATGTATGTTATAATTATTCAGAAAGCTAGGTGGTTCTAGAGGGTTATATTCTCAATCAAAATCTTATTACATTTATTTAATTGTTAATTTGCTTACTGCCATTTGAATATGTTTCTAAAGATTGATTTATTCCAAATAGGTTATTTTATTTAGGTTATGAATACAGGACAGTTGTAATCAAGGATGCACATTTAACAAAGTGGCAAATAACAGTGTTCAATTATATTGGTATTCAAGAGGAGCTCTCAAATTGCGTAGAGAGACACACCCATCAGCTTGAAGATCTGGAAGCTGCATTTGCTGACCTGGTGGAGGATGACAGTCAGGAAACTATAGATCGTTTAGCAGCAAACCCTTCGTATGTAATATAAAATATTATTTAGTGTGTTTATTAAGCAATTTAAAATTAGTGATAGTTGGCTGGTCACCACAATGTAAGCAAAACATACACACACAAACACATGTTTGGTTTTCTATCATGCTGGGAAATTTCCATTGACTTTAAACTACTGATGTTTTCTATCCCCTAACTCTACCCCTAAACTTTAACCTAACAAAAACCTTTCCATTTTTTTATTTGTATTAAATTTCATTACTTTCAAATATTTAGTATGTTTATTAAGGTGTCCCCTTGTTCCCACACACACCACCCACACACACACAAATTCACCATTTCATAGTCTGGTGATTCAGTTCGATTCTTAAGGCTGTGTACAAATCGGGCGAGAGATTTCATTCTGCAAAAAATAAAAAATAAAAATAAAAGAGAGAGAGAGAGAGAGAGAGAGAGAGAGAGAGAGAGAGAAAAGTGATGAAGATTAAAAAAAAAAAATCAATGCATGAGGCTGTATCATCTCCTGCTTGATTAAATGCATATCTACCATATACAGCAAACAATCAAGCCAATGATTCGCTGATATGAAGCTGTAATAAAAAAAACTGAGCCTGCGGCTCTGCAGTCACTATGATAGCAGAAATGCATATGAAAGGTTTGCTGCTAAACGATCTATAGTTTCCTGACTGTCATCCTCCACCAGGTCAGCAAATGCAGCTTCCAGGTCTTCAAGCTGATGGGTGTGTCTCTCTACGCAATTTGAGAGCTCCTCCTGAATACCAATATAAATAAACACTGTTATTTGCCACTTTGTTAAATGTGCATCCTTGATTACAACTATCCTGTATTCAGCAAGGTATGCATCATAACCTAAATAAAATAACCTATTTGGAATAAATCAATCTTTCAAACAGAGGTACAAATTATTTGACAAACATTTCCCGCTCTAAACTCTGATAGACTGAACCAGTTCAATGTATTTGTAAAATAGCCAATATACTGTTACTGCACATAAATTGAATTTGAATTATTGTTGCTACATTGCCAAATTGCTTGGCAACTGTAAACAGCTTACAGTTAAGCTAATGAACATTACTTGCCAGTAGAACTGTTTGTTATGATTATTTGTATTAATAATAAATGTAAAGGTAAACTGTATAATTGATGCTCAAACAAACAGAGAAATGTTTTGAAGTGTTTATACTTTCTGGGGGAAATCAACTTACAAACGGCATACTTAATTGCATATTAAACTGTGATTTACATTTATGCATTTGGCAGACACTTTTATCCAAAGTGCATTCATGATATACATTTATACAGTGCATTTATCAGTTTGTGTACTCCCTGGGAATCGAACCCACATGTTGGCGTTGCTAGCACCATGCTCTACCAGTTTAACTACAGTAACCCATATTTGAACATTGGCATATTTTATAAAATCGCTGAGGTCTGTTTAATAAAAGTATTAAGTCACTGGAGGCTGTGGACTTAAAACAAAATGTTTTTCTTTCAGTTCGTTCTGAGCAGAAACTGTATTTTTTCGTTCCGGTTCCAGCGTTCCGCAACCTCCTTTCCAACTGGTAACCGGTTTGAATGAAATAAAAGAATGGTTTATAACTTTCTTTTTAAAATGACAGTACTGTGCTAAAGGTGGGTGATATACCAGTTGCAGTGTTGCCAAATCTCACAAGAGAAACAAGCACCCTGGTCTGGAAAAACAAGCAACAAAATAAATAAATAAATAAATAAACATTTTCAAAAATCCCCCATTCTATCAGAATAGAAATCAGCAAGCACAGTATACCGTAACCTATATAAAATAACATCTTTTCAATAAATGTATTGTAAATATTAAATATATCCCCCATTTTTTTACAAATATACATCTGGTCATCTTAAATCAATTAATAGCCAAAACCTCTCTCTCCTGCATACACACTGTATGGGCACGTTTAAACTAAACTTATCTTATGTGAATTGTTTTATTTTAATTATTGAATAATTGTTTAATTATTATATTTTAATTATTTGTTATAATTAAAGATCTGATTCTGAGAAACCCCGCAGAGTCAAATCTGTATTAATGCATCATACCTAACGTTAATTCAGTGAAGATGTGAAAATTACCAAGAAATGTACTTTTTATCTCAATATTTTTTCATGCATCTGGATTGATCATGCATGTATATGTAGTAATTATAGGTCTTCAGCACATCACGGAAGGCTACATGCACAATGTGCAATTAGGCAAAGAAATGTGTGATGCAGCAGATTCCTTCAAGATAAGTATAATGTTCTACTAAAAAGATTGAAGCCCCATTTATGGGCAACAGGAAGTGGTGTTATTCCAAAAATTTACTGTGACACTTATTTGTTTATTTTCTCTTTAGTTCTAGTTCCGTATGGCCTCAGAAGATCTCTAGCAACTGCTACAGTCTTGTTGGCTATGACTGTGAGTAAACAGTACCTCTTAAATTGGTATGGAACATTTAATTCATAACCTCCATTACCTCATCTGGATCCTGCTGTGGTGTGCTAAAGCTGTATAACTCTTGCAGGAGAGCATACTCTTCCTGTAAGATGACAACAGTGGAAACACAAAAGCATGTATCACTCCAGACAACATATTACACCAATGTACTGTATATTAACAGTACATACGATCATAACACACGTTGGATGAATAGCCAGTCAAGACTGGTTATTTAACCTGGAGAATCAGTATCTTAAATGTCTACAAAGCTGTGAACATCTTTGCTTTCCTATAACGATGTCACAATATATGCAGAAAGAACTGCAATTGCCTAAGAAACAAAATGAATATAAGAATGGGTCTGCTTATGACACTTCATCTGAGTATGCATCTCCTTGAAAAATTTCAATGTCAAGTATGAAGGGGTCAGTGTGCTCTATAAATGATAAAAGCTGGTTTGTAAGGTAGCTTGTTAACCCCTCATCTGCTTTCATGGCAATGTCACTGCCGTTTCCTCATGCAGTTCTGCCATCATGTGGTTGAGAAGAGGAAGTGCAGGGGGTGTCCATTTTTGAGCGCTCATCACTCGTTTGATCTACTGATCTTGCAGGAACAGTTTTAGGTAGTTTAGCACTGCTTTGTCAATTTTTACACTCCCTTTTCTGAGAAATGTGGACAGGATCCACTCTAATTACATTTAAATGCAATTCTTTTGGGTTTTCCAGTTGATCCAGTGGAACATAAAGGGCATCACTCAAAAAGTAATCGTCTGTGCTTGTAACTCTGCAAAGGAAAAATAATTATAACACGTTTGTTCCAAACCTGTATGCCTTTACTTTCTTCTGTGGAACACAAAAGGAGATGTTAGGCAGAATGACAGCCTCAGTCACTATTCACTTTCATAGTATGGCAAAAGATGCAATTAAAGTGAATGGTGACTGAGATTGACATACTACCTAACATCTCCTTTTGTATTCAGTGAAAGAAAGAAATGCATACAAGTTTGTATAAACAGGAGAGTGAGTAAATTATAACATAATTAGCATTTTTTTGGTGAACTATCCATTATACAGGTATGGCATACATAATTATAATTATAAATATAATTATTATACTGCACCTAATGGAAGTGGTGGAGGAATATTTTCCCATACACATAGTGTGCTCCCCTTCTTTGATCTGCTGAGCCCAGTAGGGATGCAGCCAGGCAACGTGGGATATGTGTCCAGCATACACCATTGGCATAATCCAATTCTCAATACTCAGCTCACTGTATATGGTTAGTTGATGCATAACATATCCATGAGCTTTTTTAAAATCAACATCAAGATGTGCGTGTGTGTGTGTGTGTGTGTGTGTGTGTGCGTGTGTGCGTGCGTGCGTGCGTGTGCGTGTGTGTGTGAATGTGGCTTTGGAGGAGTAGGAGAAATATTCTTAAGGGGTTTGTAAGTGCCGTTCCTGTGTTTCTCTCTTGGTTATTATTGTGCCATTTGAGAACATTCGAAATAATAATGCCTCGGAATTTATATAAAATTAAGACCACTCATGTGAGATGAAGAGTTCAGTCATATCAGTAACCTTATAAAAACTCTTTTATTCTACATGAAGCAGGGGCGCCTTATGGGGGCAGCCATGTTATGATCACATGACCAGCTGAACACTACTCGCTTAATCTCAGTTACTGCCCTGTTATTGGACACTTTCACTCATGGATTAATTTATTCCTGGTTTACAGTGCATAGTAAATTTCTACAATGGAAGTGGTAACTGAAAGCTGCTGTGTTTGAATGATGCAGCACCCAGGCCACTAGGTATCAGTGTAAGCCATACTTCGACATACTTCAAAAAATTACTGCGTGCACCTTTAAGTTAGATGACGAATCCTTTGATGCTAAGAACATGTTCACTATCAGCAAGATTGTGCACTGATATCCATTTAAAAAAAAATTGTAATGTATAAAAATACAATCATTTCTGTATCTCTAATTATTGAATACATTTATTTTTTTTCGTGACATGACATATCATGGAAAAATATACCTCCATAGGTCCCTATCTAGTTGGCTACTATACAAAATAAATAGTGCCATAATCAGAATCAGAATCAGAATCAGCGTTATTGCCCATTATGCTTACACATACAAGGAATTTGTCTTGGTGACAGGAGCTTCCAGTGTACAACAATACAAAAACAATACAAAAACAGCAGCAAGACATAGATAATAATAAAAAATAAAACATAATTATACAAATACGTACAGAAACACACATACATACATAAACACATACACATGGGTAGTGCAAATCTAATATAATCTGTTATGTACAGAGCAAATACAAATCTGTTGCAAATGTTTTTTTTTTGTTGGTTTGTTTTCAGAGGAATGAAATGGCAGAAGAGGTTGGATGTGTTGGATAAATATAAGAAAGACTAAACTGTGTATTGCACATAGTTATTGCTCAATGGGGCAGTTTAACTGTTCATGAGCTGGATAGCCTGAGGTAAAAAACTGTTCTTGTGCCTGACGGTTCTGGTGCTCAGAGCTCTGAAGCGTCGGCCAGAAGGCAACAGTTCAAAAAGGTAGTGGGCAGGGTGAGTGCGGTCCAGAGTGATTTTTCCAGCCTTTTTCCTGACTCTGGAAGTGTATAGTTCTTAAAGGGGGGCGGGCAACCAATAATCCTCTCAGCAGTCCGAACTGTCCTTTGTAGTCTTCTGATGTCTGATTTCATAGCTGAACCAAACCAGACAGTTATTGAAATGCAGAGGACAGACTCAATGACTGCTGAGTAAAACTGTATCAGCAGTGCCTGTGGCAGGTTGAATTTCCTCAGCTGGCAAACGAAGTACAGGTCCTGTGAGATGGTAGTGCCCAGGAACCTGAATGACTCCACTGCTGCCACAGTGCTGTTTAGAATGGTGAGGGGGCTCAGTATTGGGGTGTTCCTCCTAAAGTCCACAATGATTTCCACCGTTTTGAGTGTGTTCAGCTCAAGGTTGTTTTGACTGAACCAGACAGCCAGCTGTTCAACCTCCCTTCTGTATGCAGACTCATTGTCATCTCGGATGAGGCCGATGACAGTGGTGTCGTCTGCAAACTTCAGGAGCTTGACAGAGGGGTCCTTGGCGATGCAGTCATTGGTGTAGAGGGAGAAGAGTAGTGGGGAGAGCACACATCCCTGGGGGGCACCAGTGCTGATTGTACAGGTGCTAGAAGTGAGTTTCCCCTGTCTCACAAGCTGCATGTCTGTCCGTCAGCAAGCTGGTAATCCACTGACAGATAGACATGGGAACAGAGAGTTGGTGTAATTTATTCTGGAGTATAGCTGGGATGATGGTGTTGAAAGCCAAACTGAAGTCCACGAAAAGGATCCTTGCATATGTCCCTGGTCTGTCCAGATGTTGCAGGATATGATGCAGTCCTATGTTGACTGCATCATCCACAGACCTGTTTGCTCGATAAGCAAATTGAAAGGGATCTAGAAAGGGTCCAGTGATGTTCTTAAGGTGGGCCAACACCAGTCTCTCAAATGATTTCATGACCACAGACATCAGGGCGACAGGTCTGTAGTCATTAAGTCCTGTGATTTTTGGTTTCTTTGGGACAGGAATAATGATTGAGCCTTTGAAGCAGCATGGGACTTCACACTGCTCCAGTGATGTATTGAAGATCTGTGTGAAGATGGGGGCCAGCTGGTTAGCACAGGATCAAAGACATGCTGGTGAGACACCATCTGGGCCTGAAGCTTTCCTCGTCTTTTGTTTCCGAAAGATGCGGCTCACATCACCTTCACAGATCTTAAGTGCAGGTTGAGTAGTAGGAGGGGGAAGGAGGGGGGTTGCAGGAGGTGTTGGTGTTTGTGTGAAATGAAGGTCAGAGTGGGGTGTGAGATTGAGCCTTTCAAATCTGCAGCAGAACACATTCAGGTCGTCAGCCAGTTGTTGGTTCCCTACAGGGTTGGGGGTAGGAGTCCTGTAATTTGTGAGTTGTTTCATGCCACTCCACACTGATGCAGGGTCGTTAGCTGAAAACTTGTTTTTCAGCTTCTCAGAGTATCTTCTTTTTGCCACTCTGATTTCTTTGTTCAGTGTGTTCCTGGCCTGATTGTACAAGACTTTATCCCCACCCCTGTAAGCATCCTCTTTGGCCTGACGAAGCTGCCTGAGCTCTGCTGTAAACCATGGTTTGTCATTTTTTAACTTTAAATAAGTCCTAGTAGGAATGCACATATCCTCACAGAAACTGACATATGATGTAACAGTATCTGTGAGCTCATCCAGGTCTGTGGCTGCAACCTCAAAAACACTCCAGTCCGTGCAATCAAAGCAGGCTTGTAGTTCCCGCTGTGCTTCATTGGTCCATCTCTTTACAGTCCTTACTACTGGCTTGGTTGATTTTAATTTCTGCCTGTAGGCTGAAAGAAGATGAACCAGACAGTGATCAGAGAGTCCCAAAGCTGCTCTAGGGACAGAGCGATATGCATCCTTTATTGTTGTGTAACAATGATCCAGTATGTTCCTGTCTCTGGTGGGGCATGTGATGTGCTGTTTGTATTTGGGCAGTTCACGTGTGAGATTTGCTTTGTTAAAATCCCCAAGAATAATAATAACTGAGTCCAGGTATTGTTGTTCTGTGTCTGTGATTTGATCAGCCAGCTGTTGTAGCGCTGTGTTCAAACACGCATTTGGTGCGATATACACACTCACCAGAATAAATGAGGAAAACTCCCGTGGCGAGTAGAAAGGCATACAGTTAATAAAGAGCGCCTCCAAATTAGGACAGCACATCCTCTTTAACGTTGTTACATCTGTACACCAACATTCATTGATATAAAAGCATGTTCCACAGCCTCGCGTTTTCCCCGTTAACTCCGCGATGCGATCCGCTCTGAACAGCTGGAAGCCCGGCAGATGTAACGTGCTGTCCGGAATGGCTTCACTCAGCAAGGTTTCTGTGAAGCACAAGGCAGCAGAGGTTGGAAAGTCCTTGTTTGTGCGGGTGAGGAGATGTAGTTTGTCTGTTTTGTTAGGAAGAGAGCGGAGATTCGCTAAGTGAATACTCGGCAGTGCTGTTCGAAATCCGTGCCGATGGAGTTTGACCTGTGCACCGTCTCCCTCGCCTGCGTCTCTTGAACAGCAGAGCTGCGCCTACCAACTAAAATGTCTAGCAAAATGTCTGAATATTTGAAAACCGGGAAAAAATTGTCTGGTATATGCTGTCGAATGTTCAGCAGTTGTTCTCTGTTAAAACTGACTGGAAAAAGATTACTAAACACAGGACAAACAAACAAAAACAACAAAAGAACTGAGGAGCTCCACACCGAGGCTGCCATCCGCAGTGCCATCATGATGATTAATTGCTGTTAAAGGGATGTTCTGGGTTCAATAAAAGTTAAGTTCATTTAAAGGAGCAATATGTAACATTGATATCAAGCATTTAAAATGTGTACTGCAGTCCAAATTCAAAATATTGGACAGAGTTGTCTCCCCCGCCCCCTCCTCCCCAGATTCAAAGCTCACGTGGGTTGCCAGGTTGAGGACATGCAACAGGAATGAGTAAACTGACAATGGCAAGCAACGAGCCTTACACTGTAAGTTGATCAGCTAATGTATACGTTTGCTATGTTTTTATTGTTTGTAAACTATAAACCAGCTCATGTGGATTTTTTATTTATCTATGTCAATGTTAGCTAGATGTATTGCTGGCTTCCATGGCTGCAGCCGTGCTGTGTTAAACTGCTAACTTGTTTCAAATCTGGCAACCCGGGGTGTCGAAATACTATTGGGAATGGGCAGTGGGCGGGATCACACAGGCCAAAACAAACAGAAATTCCAGCCCGGAATAGACATTTCAAAGTAGAATATACTGGCTGTAGCATTGTTTTCGGAGAAGCCAGTATTTCAACTTAGCATGTTTCCCAAATCTCTGATAACATGTGATAATTTTATGCTTTAGTACAGTAAACAGGGTTGGGAGGGTTACTTTTGTATGTATTCCACTACAGATTACAGAATACTTGCTATAAAATGTAATTTGTAACATATTCCATTAGATTACTCAAGGTCAGTAACTTATTCTAAATACTTTGGATTACTTCTTCAGCACTGGTAGATTTTTCACTTGTTTTGACTATAAAAACTCTGCCAGTACAGTAAGACAAAATACACATGTAAAAAATACATTCTCTGAAAAACCTAAATATCTTATGCAGTGTTGTTTATAAAACAAGATAAATCAAATTGATCTTGTTTTAAGGATTGTTAGATATTTTTACAATAAACAATACAAAAATTATTATCAATAATATGATTTTTGCCCTAATATCAAAGGTCTTACTAGAAAAAAAAAAAAAAAAAGAAATTATGATCCAACATGAATTTTCTTGATAAAATAATATGATCATGCCTGGTAACGTGCATGTAAAATGGCTAGAAATAGCATTTTAGCTGACAGTTTACACAAGGTTTATTTCTATTTCTTCTGCTCCAAACTTACTTCTCTGTCTGCTCGTATGAATGTAACACTTCATAAGAAAGCGTTTCACCGCTGTTCAAATGCACTTTGGATCACATCATTTATATGTATAAATGTTTTCCATTTGAAAGGACTAAATATTAAATGAAACTAAAGACAATAAAATGCAAAGTAATCTCTTCAGTAATCAAAATACTATTTGAATGTAACTGTATTCTAATTACCAATGATTTAAATTGTAACTGTAGTGAAATACAGTTACTTATATTTTGTATTTTAAATACATATTCCTGTTACACGTATTCCATTACTCCCCAACCCTGACAGTAAATATATTACATATTGCACCTTGAACAGCATTTGTGGCATAATGTTGATTACCACAAAAATTTATTTTGTCCCTCATTTTCTTAAAAAAAAAAAAAAAAAGCAAAACTCTGGGTTGCAGTGAGGTACTTACAATGGAAGTGAATGGGGGCCCATTTTTTTGTGTTAAAAGACTCACTGTTTCAATAGTTTAGCTAGAATATGTAAACAGTATGCGTGTTAACATGATTTTACCTTTTCTGTTTAAAGTTATAGCCAATTTTACACCTCCGTTGCCATGATGATGTAATATCAACAAAACCTAAAATCCTAAAACGACTGTAAAAATGACGATTTAAACAACTTTACAGCTCAAATAATACATGAGTTTTAACAGAAGAATTAATGTATGTGCTTTTATAAAAGTATAAGCTTCACATTTCTGGTTTTAAACCCTCCAACAAATTGGCCACATTCACTTTCATTTTCCCCATTCACTTTGATTGTAAGTGCCTCATCATTATGCCACACAGTGGCAGATTTATGCATGGGCATAAACTCGTCCCAGGCCATTTGCCTGATCAGAACCAAACCAGTGCAGAATGATTCAGCAGAGTCCCAATATGAAAGGTTATCAAAGGAATTTTGAAGTTCTGATTTATCGTCAAACAGTACGCCAAAACGTTGGTAGTGGGCGTGTCCAGTTTACTAAAACTGTAATGAGCACAGTTTCAAAACATGGTCACCATCGACCAATCAGCTTTCAGCAGCTTTTATATAGTCAATTTGTATAATTTGGCATCCACTGGATCATTTCTGTCAATTCTGATTATTTTTGTTATTTCTTCACATGTGCTTGGACCCCGATGATTGCCGCTTGAGGCTATATTTGTAGTATTATATTTCTGTTGTGGATATAGCTGATTAATCTCCTATACTGTATACATTAAATTATAATGAATGATAATTAACTGAGGTAGAGTGAGGTAATTAACTCGTTTGTGAATCAGTTCAGTTCAGCTATTTCAACTCACACAGCTCAAGCAGTGAAATTCTTAACGTGCCATGACTGGATTATTTGAATAAATTCTTTCTAGATTATCCTTCTTCTAAAAACATTGTTAGTGCATTGTTAATGTCTTGCAGTATTAATTTTTTCCTTGTCACATTTTTGTCAACAGTAAATTTGAATTAAAATCTATCAATTATTTTCATGATGCTTTTTTTTGTGTTGTCTTTGTTATCATTGATGAACTAAAAATACCCCTAAACATTTTAATTTTCATTAGTAATTTATCAACAAGATTAACACAGACTCAGATAATATGAGTGAATTATTATGAATTTACTTTCTATTTTTTAGAGTTTATACGTTTACATACCTACGCTATTTTGACGGAACTTCACAGGGTGGGTTGTGTGTGTAACTGTAATGCAGTTATCTCTTTTTTTCCATATTCTTATTAAAGGAATGTTCCTGGTTCAATACAAGTTAAGCTCAATCGAAAGCAGTTGTGGCATAATGTTGATTACCACAAAAAATTAATTTAGACTCCTTCTTCCTTTTCTTTAAAAAAATCAAAAATCAAGGTTCCTGTGAGGCACTTACAATAGAAGTGAATGGAGGCAAAAGTTTTAAAGATAAAATACTCACTTTTTTGCTATAACCACAAGACATAAAGGATATGTGTGTAAACATGATTTTAGTGTGATAAAATCACTTACAAACCTTTTCTGTGTAAAGTTATAGCCAATTTGTCAACTTCGTTACCATGACGATGTAATGTTAACAAACACTAAAACACTAAAATGACTGTAAAAATGATGATTTGAACAACTTTACACCTCAAATAATACACTAGTTTTAACAAAAGAATTGATGCAAGTGCTTTTATAAAATTATAAGCTTCACATTTCTGTGTTTAAACCCTCCAAAAATTGGCCACGTTCACTTTTATTGTAAGGGCCTCACTGTAACCTCGATTTTGGCTTTTTTTTTTTTTTTTTTTTTTTTTTTAAGAAAAAAAAATATATATATTTTTTGTGGTAATCAACATTACAAATGCTGTCGATTTAGCTTAACTTGTATTGAACCCAGAAAATTCCTTTAAGAAATGCGATAATGTATTCCAATACTACCCTGTGCTAATCTTTGTTTTGTGTACTATGTGCATTTGTCACCTTTACCATGTTGGGGGTATTAGCCTTTTTTTCATTTAAATTATTGTTGAAGCTGGTGCTTAACATTGACTCCTTAATGAGACTGTAATGCAGTTAGCACTGGTACAATGTATCTCACATGGTGTGGTACCAAACCATCTCTAATTGGGTGCTCTGAGAGATGCTGTAAGGTACATGCCATTGGAATATATAAGATCTATATGTAAGTGGTCTGTTCTGAGGTGTAGCACTTCATCTCCTCTATGATTAATGCAGACAGAGGCCTTTGGCTTTGACCCAATCTAATGATGAAGGCCGCATGTCTCGCACGCTGGGCCTGCCGCCACTCATCCCTTCCCACATCCAGGTGCAACCTGCTGGGCTGGTGGCTCCGGGTTCACATCAGCTGCCAAGGGTTTGTTTGTGGAAAGCTCACACTGGAGTGGGAAGGCACCATGGAGAGCTCTTTTGTTGAATTATTCCTCAGGTTTTATGGCTTCCAGCCAAAGGTGGGTAGAGTACCCAAAATCTTTACTCAAGTACAAGTACAATTACTTAAAAAAAAAAAAAAGCATTACTCAAATGGAAGTAAAAGTAGTAATGTAAAAAACTACTCAAGTAAGAGTAAGAAAGTGTCCAATTAAAAGAATACTCAAATAGCGAGTAACTACTTACTTCCACATAAAACATAATGGATGATTACGCCCCAATATTCCATTACATAATATACTGCCTGGCCAAAAAAGGTTGCATACTCTAATATTTAGTTGGACCCCCTTTAGCTTTGATTACGGCGTGCATTCATCATGGCATTGTTTCGACATCCTAATACAAGATTTATTTCCATCCAGAACTGCATTAATTTTTGGCCGAGATCTTGCATTGATGATGGGAGAGTCGAACCACTCCATAAAACCTTCTCCAGCACATCCCAAAGACTTTCAGTGGGGTTAAGGTCAGGACTCCGTGGTGGCCAGTTCATGTGTGAAAATGATTCCTCATGCTTTCTGAACCACTCTTTCACAATTTATTCCTGATGGATCTTGGCATTGCCATCCTGGAATATGCCCATGCCGTCAGGGAAGAAAATATCCATTGATGGGATAACCTGGCCATTCAATACATTCAGGTAGTCAGCTGACTTCATTTTATTGCCACATAACGTTGCTGAGCTAGACCTGACCAACTGAAGCAACCCCAGATCATAACACTGCCTCCAGAGGCTTGTACAGTGGGCACTATGCATGATGGGTGCATCGATTCATGCGCTTCCCTTCTTACACTAACGCACCTATCGCTTTGGAATAGGGTAAATCTAGACACATCAGACCACATGACCTTTTTCCATTGCTCCACAGTCCAATTTAAGTCATTGTTTTTTTCCAATTAGCCTCACTAACAAGTGGCTTTCTTGTGGCCACACAGCTGCTTAGTCCCAATCCTGTAAATTCTCAACGCATTGTGTGTGTGGAAATGCTCTTACTTTCTCTGTTAAACATAGCCGTGAGTTCTACTGTCGATTTTTTTATGATGTGACTTCAAGCATTTTAGTGATCTCTGATCACGATCATTCAAGATGTTTTTCCGACCACATTTCTTCCGCAAATCTGACAGTTCGCCACTATTCTTCCGGGTTTTAATAATGCGTTGGACAGTTCTTAACCCAATTACTGTGATTTTAGCAATCTCCTTAGTTGTTTTCTTTGCTTGATGCAGACCAATAACTTGCCCCTTCTGAAACACAGTAACATCTTTTCCATAACCACGGGATACATCTTCTGACATAGTTATTTAAGAAATGAGAAGCTGCACACTGCATCAGTTAGGGTTGCTACATCCCCTCTCCAGTCTAGGGGTTGGAGAGGAGTAACAAGACATAGGAGTTCCCTCCTCCCATCCCCGCACTCAATGACCAGTCGAGTTTAAAATCCAAAACAAATTAGGAAGTCAAAAAGGCTTCAGGAGGGGGCAAAGGCCAAAATAACAAACAAAACTTATATATCTGTTGGGGAGTCAGAGTTACATTACCTAACAAAGAAAAAGTGTAAATAAACAACAAACTTTCCTATCTCCCTCACTAAACAAAACACAGGAGAAAAGGCAAGAGGTTGAACAAAAATGGCACCCACCTCCCTACAACTTCCACTATTAACTAGTATCTACAATATTTAGTATTTGCAATATTTGTACAATGATTAAGGTTAACTTGAACAACAGTTATCTACAACTCGGTATTTACAACAATGGTCAACTACAACACTATGTAGCAGCAATGCAACAGTCACAACTGTCTGGGATGGAAAAAGGGAAGTTCCATTGCAGTGAATATCTGCTTCATTTTTTTCTCCTTACGAACCAATTCAGACTAAGGAGTTATTGGTAGACTACTCATCATTGCAGACACCTGCTGTTAATCATCCTGCAAGGAGGTCGGTCAGCACGTACGTGGCAAAAATCTCCAACTACAATAAGGTAAAGGCCATACTTCCACAGATGTAATGAAACAAATGAACAGTGACAAAAACAAACAAACAAAAAAACCTTAAATACATCCAGGGACGTAACAGGGTTAAGAATTGTTGCCAGCTGAAACATATTAAATCACTGCAATAATGATCCAGTCATAGGCTCTTAAGTATCTGCTTATTTAAATCCAAACGGTGACTTTTTTTGGCCAGGCAGTGTACATATTTAACATGTATTACAGAACAATAATTATACTACTACTAATAATTATTAATAATGGAAACTGTCATCATACACTCTCTGTAACATGACAGGCGAGGATGGAGGATCTAAGTGCAGCTTTTAATGGAAACAAAAGATGAACCAAGTAACTCAGAATAAAAATTAAAACAAAACACAGGGAACCCGGTACAGAACATGACAATACATGTGAAGACTGATAAAGGAAACAGGGAAAACAAGGGAATGAGGAACACCTGTAGAAACAATCAGGGGAAAACCAATCTTAAAATGAAACTAAAAAGGAATACAAACTAACAGGAACTAAACAAGAATTTCAACATGTCAAGGTAAAAAACAGGGAATATGTGACAGAGCCCCCCTTTTAAGGAGTAGATTCCAGACACTCCCCCCCCCAAAAAAAAAACCCAACAATTGTCCATGGGGTGTGGGGAAAACAGGTAGTTCAGGGGGGCACAAGGGGTAAACAGGCAGTTCAAGGGGGCACAAGGGGCAAGGGGAGTAGAGGAACAAGGCAAAGTTAGGGAGGCTTGAGACCAAGGCGAAGCTGCAGGCTCGAAGGACCCAGCTGGAACCAGAGGTTCAGAGGGCTGAGGTGGAGCTGGGGGCTCGGAAGACTGAGGCAGAGCCGGTGGGAGTGAGGACCAAGGAGACCAGAGCAGATTGGGCGGACGGCCAGGAGACAAGAGCAGATTGGGCGGACGGCCAGGATACAAGAGCAGATCGGGCGGACGGCCAGGAGACAAGAGCAGATCGGGCGGACGGCCAGGAGACAAGAGCAGATCGGGCGGACGGCCAGGAGAGCAGGGAGACCAGAGCAGATCAGGCGGACAGCCAGGAGACAAAGGAAATTACCTCAAGTTCGGGACTGCGTCAGGAGGCATGGGAGGCTGCAGGGCCAAGACAGGGTCAGGAGCCTCTGGGGGAGTGGGCGGAGCCACTGGAGGAATAGTCTCTGGGGGCGGAGCCAGGAAAGGCTCGAGGGGCGGAGCCGTGGAAGGCGGAGCCGTGGGAGGCTCGAGGGGCGGAGCCGTGGAAGGCGGAGCCGTGGGAGGCTCGAGACAAAGAGTCCTGGATGAATAGGAAATGATCTCCGTGGTCAGGAACATGGGAAGAGACTCGGGAACGACCTCCGTGGCCGTGGGCATGGAAAGGGACTCGGGAACGACCTCCGTGGCCGTGGGCATGGAAAGGGACTCGGGAACAGAAACTTTTCTTCTCTTCCTCCTCCTCTCGATGGACTAGGCTGGCGAGGCTGGCTCTGGGACGGTCGAGGCTGGCTCTGGGACGGTCGAGGCTGGCAACTCGTTGACCGTGGCAGGCGTGGGCGCTGGCTTGTTGACTGTGGCAGGCGTGGGCGCTGGCTCGTTGACCGTGGCAGGCGTGGGCGCTGGCTCGTTGACCGTGGCAGGCGTGGGCGCTGGCTCGTTGACCGTGGCAGGCGTGGGCGCTGGCTCGTTGACCGTGGCAGGCGTGGGCGCTGGCTCGTTGACCGTGGCAGGCGTGGGCGATTTTTGAGGTAGGGTCTTCATGGACCTAAGCACCGACATCAGTGGCAGATCATACAACTTGGAGACAGGGGCTGTGGAGGGCTTGGACAAGGGTGCCGAAGAAGCAGGTTTTGGTCCGGGGTTCCCGCCATAATCCACTGTATAAAGAGAATCGCAAGTTCCAGAGCCTTCTCCACATATTCGCAAAGCGTCCAGTGAGGATCAGCCGGAGGCATCAGTTCCCTCGGTGCACTATTCAGACCAGCCTGGAAGAAAACCACCAGAGAGCGGTCTGGATAGTGCACTACATTTGCCAGCTCTAAAAACTCACGGACATGATCCTCAGCTGGACGGTCCCCTTGTTGAAGGAGCAGAATTCTGACAGCCGCTAGATCCATTTTTTTGGGTCAGTCTTTCTGTAACACGGCAGGCGAGGATGGAGGATCTAAGTGCAGCTTTTAATGGAAACAAAAGATGAACCAAGTAACTCAGAATAAAAATTAAAACAAAACACAGGGAACCCGGTACAGGACATGACAATACATGTGAAGACTGACAAAGGAAACAGGGAAAACAAGGGCTTAAATACACAGGGGCAAGCAAGGGAACGAGGAACACCTGTAGAAACAATCAGGGGAAAACCAATCATAAAATGAAACTACAAAGGACTACAAACCAACAGGAAACAGGAATGTGGGAACTAAACAAGAATCTCAACATAAAAGTCAATGCAAAAAACAGGAATATGTGACACTCTCATGTTGTTTCAAATCATATGACTTTCGTCAGGGCAACACAATTAAAGAGATGTCAGACAGAATGTTATCCTTATAGTCACTATTTACTGTCACTGCATGTTTTTTCCTCCATATTTAAAAAACAGGGTATGGTGACTGAGACTGTCAGTCTCTAAAATTATGTCTAATATCTTTTATGGGTTCCACAAAATATACAAAGTCACATAGGTTTGGAACAACAGGTTTGGAATCAATTCAATTTTATTTATATAGCACAATTTAAAAACAACAACAGTTGACCAGTGTGCTGCACAATGTGTTCGCAAGAACTTTTTAAATACAATCAAACATAATAATATATACCCAAAAGACATAAAATAACAAACAACAGAGAACATCACATGTTGTAGGCTAGAGAGAAAAGATGCGTTTTTAACTTAGATTTAAAAATATGTAGTGTTGGAGTAGTTCTGATAGAAGTCGGTTAGCTGTTCCAAAGTTTTGGTGTGGCTATGGCGAACGGTCGATCACCCCTAGATTTTATCTTCAATTTATGAACAGTCAATAAACTCTGGTTGGCAGACCTAAGAGCTCTTCCTGGATGGTGTTCACACAAAAGGTCGAAGAGGTAGGCAGGGGCTCGGCCATTTAAGGATTTAAATACAAGCAAGAGCACTTTAAAATCAATTCTGGAACGGACAGGAAGCCAATGTAAAGACACTAATACAGGAGTAATGTGCTGACGTTTACGGACACCCGTTAAAAGTCTCGCAGCTGCATTTTGAACCATCTGTAATCTAGATATGGAAGAATGGTTTATTCCCAAATATAGGGAATAACAATAGTCCAGTCTAGAGGTGATAAAAGCATGTATCGCTGTTTCGAAGTGCTTGATGGACAGAAAGGACTTCACTTTAGCAAGTACTCTTAGTTGATAAAAGCTGTTTATTTGCTTGTCAAATTTAAGGGCACTATCAAAAAAGACCCCCAGTTTTTCACACACGTTTTAACCGAAGACGATAAGACACCAAAATTTAAATGAGAAGTTTTTGGGGCTTCTGAAGAGCCAAACACAATGATCTCAATTTTACTTTCATTTAAATTTAAGAAACTTAAAGACATCCAGGCCTTAACATCAGACAGGCAATGAGAGAATCTAAGCCATTTTTATGCTTCAGAGGTAGATCAATTTGTGTATTATACGCATAGCAGTGATAATTCAAGCCATGTTTTTTAAAAATTGAGCCTAAGGGAAGCATATAAAGAGAAACCATTTTATAGTTGAACTATCACTTTAAGGACGCTTGTCAGATTTGGATGAATCTGTCAATTACAAGAGTAGTTTAGAAACCAGTTTCTAGTAATTATTATGGTGAAAAATGTGAAAGATGTCCCACAGGCCCAATTATATGTAATGCTGAATAAAACGAAATAAGATCATGCTTTTTTAATGCCTACTGTCACCATTTTAATGTCCTGTATGGATTCTTAGATCAGTGTAGTTACAGTATTTTCAGTGTCTAAATAATTTATATAATTATTTCTGTACACTAAGGGTAAACTGCAAGTTACCTCTGTATTTGGAAACATGTTGGGCTTGTTTAAGTTCAGAGCTCTGTTATCCATGAGACAAATGTGCCACATATGTCAAACGCAGAAATACTGTGCAGCAGGGGCGGAGCTTGGGCCACTGGCCCATTGGCCATCCCACTCACAGCCGCACCTCTTCGTTCTGTGCGTCACTGTATCCAATCCCTTCCTCTTTTGTCTTCACACGCCTCTGACAATGATGCATCCCCACCTCCCTCCCCTCCCGGTCGGACAATATAACACTTGACTACAGTGACAGAGTACAGCTGTAAAGTTCTGCTGTTGTAAAAGTCCCTCTCAAAAATCTCTCAATAAATTACACATTTATTTACACTTATTGAATTAAAACCAGTAATGTTATGACAGGAACGTCACCCATTATAATGAAGTAACAAATTTTCATTACAAATTTACTTGAGTAAGAGTGAAAAGTAGGCTACCCACCTTTAAATATTTTCATAAAAGACATTTTTTCCCCAAAATGTTACTCAAGTAAATGTAACGGAGTTAATGTAATGCATTACTACCCAGCTCTGCTTCCAGCTCTTCGCTCACACTTTTGCCAGGAAGTTCACGGTAGGTATGACAGGTATAAAGAAGGAGGTGGAAACTTTGTGCAGTCAGTCAGTCAGTCAGTTTGTCTGCAACCCAGCATCGTGATCTATGCCACTCTGATTTGGAGAGTGAAGGAGTGCAGTGTTTCTTGGCACTCTTTAGGACACACGGAGCTCAATTCACTTCTGCTGGATTATTAGCTCTAACTCTCTGTCAGGGCTCTGCTGAATAAATAACGATGGGCTGATGGATTTCCATGTTCTCTTTCTGTTTTTTCCTCCTGTCTCTCTTTGCCTCTCCCTTATTCTCTCTTATCGCTCTCTCTCTCTCTCTCTCACTTCCGGAGTGACTGGGTGCGAGTGGACGGAATGGTGTGGCTGCGAGTGGAGTGTTGTGGGTGATTTTTTTCTTTTCTTTTTTCTCTCTCTTTGCTGTGCTTAATATATATATATATATATATATATATATATATATATATATATATATATATATATATATATATATATAATTTTGTTTTTTGTTTTTTTTTGGGTGTTTTCTGGGTGGGGGTGGAAGAATGCTACTTGGCCATTGGAGAGGTTGTGGGGCATGAGAGCCTGTTATCTGCCTCCAGAATGAACGGTGCCATGGTGGTTTTCCTTGACAGTGTAGATAAAACTAATGAATTAGTCAAACACGGAATAGTTATCAGTGGTGAATTTGTCCCTGTTCTTCCCCTTTCTTTGCAAGTTAAGCGAGTCACTTTGTCAAACGTTCCACCTTTTGTAAGTGATACAATTCTAACACAGGCTTTATCCAGGTATGGGAAATTGGTATCTCCGATTAAAAAGATCCCAATCAGTAGTGGGTCGCCTCTGTTGAAACATATTGTTTCGTTCATGTTTTCGTTTTCAGTGATGGCTACACATTTTCCCGGTGAGACTGTGACTGTGTCGACCTCGTCGCACCATGAGCACTTATGTACGGCACATACCGAAACGTTTTCAGATACTGGCATAAAGGATTTAGCGAGCATGACACAGTTTTCTGAAAACAAAAAAGATGGGCAAAATGGTAGTGCTTCAGAGGACAATTCAGTGTTGAGACATATGAGATGGATTGTGTTAGAATGGAGGAAGAGCAAACTATTTTTAAAATGCCCCCAGAAACAAAGAAGTGTAACAAAATATTTGATGCCAAAATAAGTAAAAAAAGTGATGTGCAAGAGGATGAGGATCAGGATACAGAGAGTTATGGTGAGTCTTCTGACTCTAGTGTGACATTTTACCAGAGTGACATTATTGGTTGGAGTTAAGAGCTTGATGATATCAAGTTATTTCTTAGATCAACTAAAAATAAAAGAGGTGTGCACGTGAATATTTTCCTGATCTAAAACAGTTAGGTGAAAAAGCTAGAAGCCTAATGGCAGAGGGTTCCTTTATGAATAAAGAAGTGTATCGATTAAAGAAAATTGTGAGAAATCTCATTAATGCCCTGAACAGTGATGCCTGTTAGGAGTTGAGTAGGAAGGCTGATGTTTTTGGCTTTATGGGTTGTGTTTATTTTCTTTTTTGTTAGTTATGAGTGAAGTCCATTTAGCTACTTTGAATGTTAATGGTGCAAGAGATTCCAGGAAAAGAGCAACATTATATGAAGTAATTAAACAGAAAAATATTGATGTTGCTTTTTTACAAGAAACTCACAGTGATCTGAAAAATGCTGTTGACTGGGCGAGGGAGTTTGATGATATCCCTGTTTTAAGTCACAATACTTCAATAAGTGGGGGAGTTGCCATTTTATTTACAAAGAATTTTAGTCCTATCTCGTATGATGTTGATGAAATTGTAAAAGGTAGACTCTTAAAAGTCAAAGCTATTTTTGAATGTTCTGTGTTCAATTTTATTTGTGTGTATGCTCCAACTGCACCAGTCGAAAGAATGTTATTTTTATACACACTGTGTTCGACATTACAAAACTGCTGCCCTGAAGACTTCTTGTTCATAGGTGGTGATTTCAATTGTACTGAGCTAAATTTAGATAGAAATCACATCGAGCCTCATCTGGCATCACGTAAACATCTTATTCATATTATTAAAAAATATGAATTATGTGATATCTGGAGATCTTTAAATGGCGATGAGAGACATTACACTTGGGTTCACACACGTGATGATGTTATGTCATTAGCTAGACTGGACAGAATTTATAGTTTTAATTATCATCTTAGTATTTTCAATAAGTGTTATATGACGCCAGTAGGTTTTACAGATCATTGTATGGTGCA
The DNA here is from genome assembly GCF_019703515.2 of Myxocyprinus asiaticus. Lineage (NCBI taxonomy): Eukaryota > Metazoa > Chordata > Actinopteri > Cypriniformes > Catostomidae > Myxocyprinus > Myxocyprinus asiaticus. Next base: position 29,792,186 of record NC_059349.1, read on the forward strand.
CTGTAAGTTTATTTTAAGTTCGATAAAACCAAAAAGCGCATATTGGCATTTTAATACTAACCTGATAAATGATAATTTTTTTAAAGAATCCTTTAAGTCTTTTTGGGAAGTTTATAGAAAAACAAAGTCATCTTTTCTTTCATTACAACAGTGGTGAGATTTTGGCAAGGTTCAAATAACACAGTTTACTCAACAGTACACTCACAATGTCACTAAAGAGTTGACTCGTTCTTTAGAGTTTTTGGAAAAAGAGATAATTGAATCTCAATAATTAGCTCAATCTACTGGTGAGCTCCGCTATTTGGAAGACTGCTTAAAGAATAAGGCTAAGTTAGCTGATCTACTGGGGTATAAAGCACAGGGGGCTCTGGTCCGTTCACTTTTTCAAAGTATTGATCAGATGGATGCACCATCCAAATACTTCTTCAATCTGGAATAAAGAATGGGCAGAATGTTTTATTCATACATTGCATTCTGAAGACAGAGTGCTTTTGTCTGATCTTCGGGGAAGAGCAGTTCTTTTTTATCAAAATCTTTATAGAAGTGAGCTCAAGTCAGGGTGTTGTGTGGAAAATGTTTTCCTTGACAGTTTACCAAAGGTATCAGAGGAGGCTAATGATGACCTCGCAGGAGTTTTGACCCTGGGAGAGTTTCATAAGGCCCTGCAAAGCATGGAGTCTGGGAGGGCTCCAGGAATGTATGGCCTCCCAGTTGACTTCTATAAGGCTTTTTGGTTGGAGTTGGGTGCAGATCTGCTGGAGGTACTCAATGATAGCTTGTCAGAGGGTAGGCTGCCGTTGAATTGCCGAAGAGCAGTAATCACTCTTATTCCAAAAAAAGGGGACCTTACTGATATAAAAAAACTGCCACCCTGTCTCACTCCTATGTAGCGACTATAAATAGCTGTCCAAGGCATTGGCTAACAGATATGCTGGAGTGTTGGATCAGGTTATCCATCCAGACCAGACATATTGTGTCCCCGGTAGATCTATATTTGATAATATTTCTTTAATTCGAGATATTTTTTATGTCTCTAAATTATTGAATTTAGATTGTGGCTTGATATCTTTGGATCAGGAGAAAGCTTTTGACCGAGTTGAGCATTCTTATTTGTGGAGAACTTTAACAGCTTTTGGCTTTTACAAGAAGTTTGTTGACATGGTCAGAGTACTGTATGGTGATGTTGAGAGTGCACTGAAAATTAATGGTGGCTTATGTGTTCCATTTCAGGTTCTTAGAGGTATCAGACAAGGCTCTTCCTTGTCTGGAATGTTGTATTCTGTAGCTATTGAGCCTTTGCTTCAACAAATAAGAAGTAATTTATGTGGCTTGGTTTTACCAAATTGTAATAATAGTTTTTGTTTGTCAGCTTATGCTGATGATATTGTAATAATGATCAACAGACAAAGTGATGTGCAGATTTTACTTAATTTAATTGAAGAATTTAGAGTGTTGTCTTCTGCAAAGGTTAACTGGAAAAAAAAATTTGATGCTTTACTGTTAGGACAATGGACTGATGGGAAACCTTGCCTTCCTGATGGGTTGTGTTGGGGTAGAGGGGGTATAAAATATTTAGGAGTTTATTTAGGAGATGACAGTGTGTTACAAAAAAATTGGGAGGGGGTGTTGGAAAAAGTTAAAGGTTGCTCGGATAAATGGAAATTTGTTATTACCAAATATGTCCTATAGGGGGCGAACTCTCATCGTCAACAATTTAGTGGCATCCTCACTTTGGCATAGATTGGCATGTGTAGATCCTTCACCACAGTTTTTAGCTGAAGTTCAAGCTGCCCTTGTGAACTTTTTTTGGGACAAACTACACTGGGTCCCACAGAGTGTTTTATACCTCTCCAAAGAAGAAGGTGGGCAAGGTTTGATTCATATACAAAGCAGGATTGCTGCTTTTCGTTTACAGTTTTTACAAAGATTTTTTGATGGTTCTACAGATGTTAGCTGGCGTGCTGTTAGTTGCACCATTTTGCGCACCATTGGAAGTTTTGGTCTGGATAAACCCCTCTTTTTAATGGATCCAACAAAATTGGATTTATCAGGAATGCCTGTTTCTTATCGGAATCTTTTCAAAGTGTGGAGTTTTTTCGTGTTCATAAGACTGAGAACTCATACTCTCTCCACTGGCTATTACAAGAACCTTTGATACTTGGGGCCCGTCTGGACAATACTACGCACTGTAATTTACCAGGGTTCAGTACCTTATTTCAGGAATCCAGGGTCTTCAATTTGGGATATTTATTGACTTTAACTGGGCCTCACTTTGAGAATGTGGAGGCAGCATCCAAACATCTGGGAATCAGATCTGCTCCTGTATTTACTCAGTTCTTGACAAAACTAAAATCATGTTTTACAATTGAAGAGGACCACTTACTGAAAGATTTTTTTACAGGGGATAGTACTCCTGATAGTGAAGATCCCTTTCCGTGTTTAGCTGTTCAACCCAATCTTGATGAGTGTTTAGGTTTTTTGCTTAAACCATGTGAATCTTTGTTTTTAGATTTTTTGTCAAGTGAAGGCAAAAAGCTGTATAGAGCCTGTGTTTTGGTTTTTAATAAGAAGGGGTTTGACCAAAAAATTGATACACCATGGCGTTCTGTTCTTAAACTAAGTAATGATGTAAAGCCTGAATGGAGATCCTTATATAAGCCACCATTATCTAAGAGGGTAGGTGACATTCAATGGAGAATTCTCCATGGTGCCATTGCTGTCAATTCTTTTATTTCGGTGTTGAATCCAGAAGTCATTTCTGCATGCCCTTTTTGTCTTCAAAGGGAGACTGTTTTTCATGCTTTCATGCATTGTTTTAGACTGGATCCTTTATTTATGAAGTTAAAAGTATTGTGTTGTAGGTTTAATTAAAATTTTGTATTGAGACTTTCATTTTGGGTTTTAAGTATTTTCAGAAAAAATGTTTTATCTGTCAACTGTTGAATTTTATTTTAGGGCAAGCAAAAATGGCTATTTATATCAGCAGAAAAAACAAAATGGAACAAAGGTCTAGTGATGATGTTAATGTCTGTTTTTTTAACTTTGATCAAATCTAGAGTGTTGTTTGATTTTCGGTTTTATAAAACTATGGAAGATCTTTCCACTTTTGAATTGATATGGTGCAGTCATGGGGCTTTGTGTGCAGTATTTCTTTCTTTGTAATTCCAATGCATATTATTATCTGTGAATTTTGTTGAATGTATTATATTGTTTAAGCTATTGTGAAGCGATACTGATTTAATTGTAAATAGTTTTTTTTTTCAAAAATCAACCTCTCTCTCTCTCTCTCTCTCTCTCTGCTCTCTTTCTCCATACATTGAATGTGAGCTGTTTCTTTAGGCATTTTCCCATTGTCTTCATGCTTTCTGTTCACTTTGACAAAGGCTTCAATATGCTATATATGTTGTGTTGTATTCTGCACAAGATTGTATACTGTTCACTCTTACTCATTATGTGCATTTTGTATACATCGATCTTGCTGATAATTGTAGCATGTTTCATATGTTTTATGAAACAAAGAGATTTCATATATTTTAATGGGCTGTTGCTGTAGGCTTTATGTAACTGTGAAGAGCAGACAGCATCATGGCCCACTGCACGGGCAAATTGTGCCCTTTTGAAAAGCAGAGAAAATGTATCAATGTCAGGAAGGTCCCAGAATTTTTGCAGGCTCGTCCTATTTTTAGAAACCGAGTGAGGTGTTGAAGGAAGAATGTTCCCATTCTTTCTCTCTGTCTTTCATCTCTCCCTTTTTTCTCGCTTGCTCTTTTACAGTCATGCTTTTTTAACCATTTTTTTAATGCTTTTTTTCAATCTCTCTCTTTTCTATCTATGCTTCTCTCTTTCCCTCTGTCTATTTTCTGCTTTACAGCTCTTCCCATATCGCATGAATGCCCCTGTCACATCCGCCACCACTGAGGACACAAGCCTCCTGGGGCATCCTGATTGGCTGAAGTTTCAAAGAGCATAGCCCAGTGTATAGGTGAGTGGGTGGCAGTTTGACTGGAGGGAGTGCGACAGAAAGCACTGAGACTGTGCACAAATGCAAGTGCTCAGAGAAAATATTTGAAGTGGGCTTCCACACTTTCCTTTTCTCTATCCACAGTAATTGAGTGATTCTTGTGAATGTTTCTCTATGGTAATCTCAGCCCTGTCAAATCTGTCTTCCTGCAGCTCATCACCCACATGCAGCCCTCTACACACAGTATATAGAGGGTAACACCAGCTAGCCTTTATGTTTTGATGTATTTTAATACCTAACATACCACCATATTAGGAGCAAACAGAGCATAATGATTTGCTATTGCTGTCTGAGACATGTTCTAGCGGTTAGTGCATGTGCTCTGTCACGCTGAGTCATGGATCTCATGTGGTTGTTGCCCCCCACACTTATGGTCCTTCGCCACTGTCCCTGTAAATAAAAGTGTCAGAAAAGTTTTAAATAAAATACAGTAAGTGTGAAATTATAGACTTATAGACATTTATTATTTTATTGTTATAATTATTTAAATTACTGCATTGAAAAAAAAATTATTATATGAGAAGAAAGAAATCATGAAGTTATATGAGATACACAAAACCAGAACAGCTTCATAGGAAATAGAATAATGTTCATATATACAGTTTGCTAGGTCAGTGTTTTACGATTAAAAAGAAATTTGGTTTGAGAAGTGTTGTAATGTTTCATTACAACATATTACACAATGCATAATAACAGTTCAAATGAATGCACAGATAAATAATAAAGTATATTCAATGTAGGGATGCTGAGGTGTGAGTTTTTGCCGGTTAGATTACCATCTGAGAAAAAAGTCGGTTAACTGGTTTTACAATTATTTGCACATTTTCTTATTATGCAGCAGCACTGATGACATCATATAACAATTGTCTAAATGTCTAAGTGGACGTATTTCTGGGGGATATGTGGACACTAAGAGAAGCCCTATAATAAGAAAACTGATAAATACACACACACACACGAGGTAATAAGAGACACTCCAATCTAGGGTACGACACCTTTTATGTGCATCCTGAGCTCAGTGTAAACAGAGTGCTTCAAAATTGCATAAATGTAAGATTATTGTGAATGTGCAACATGTAGTTCACGGCAATAAACAGTTTTTTCTTCTGCATCAGTTTATTAAAGCACTCCGTTGTTCTGTCAGACACCCCAACATAAAGAATCGGCAGCAGACTCTAAATACAGTCTACAACACCTTATAAATAAACCTTTGGACTATGAATAATAACGGGAACATTGCTTACAGCAGGCAATTTAAAGTTCGTTCATGACTAAAATTGACAGTTATTGTTGAATGCGGTGAATTTGTACAGAAGCAATGCTCTAAATAATGAGGACGCAACTTTTCAAATTTACTCACTGATAGTAACTGCACGCAAATGCACTGCACACTGTCAGCACGCTTAAACATTACATAAAGTAGCATCTTTAATTCATCACTTTAAAATCACCATAGCTAAAAATATTAAACGTTCTAGTCTGTTTTTGGACGATTAGTGGAGCATCCTGTCCCATTTGTAGAATGTGTTACTTTCTAGGACTTCTGTCTGCTTGTTTGACATCCGTCGTCTTCAGTCAGTCATTTAAATGCTGCCAAACAGCTGATTTAATTAGCTTTTTGATGGATGTGAGTCTGGTAGATCGAATTCCTCTGTTATATTTTGGAATTCATGTGTTTAAGCTTCAGTTTCACATGAACTGAAAGTTCACGTTCAGTCTGAGAAATTTACCCTTACCTGCTCATCTGAAATGCCTGTCTGCTTTCCTCACTATAAAATACAACTGATCATTTCTATGGACACCTTTAACATCTTCACTGACTCCACATATGACCCATGTGATTATTTCATGTTTTCTAAATTCATACGAAAGTTTTGTGTGGGTTACAGACCTACAGACCGAAATTGCACATTGTCAGCTACTGACTGTCTTGGTTGTTTATTCCTGCAGGGGGTGCTTTATGTGTGAAAACCGAATCATCCATTTATCTGCATTTAAACCTAAGAATGCTTTATGTCCATTTGGAGACATTTTACACTGGATAGTTATTTATTTATTTATTATTATTATTATTTATTTTCTCCCCCTTTTCTCCCCAATTCCCAATGCGCCCTAAGTCCTTGTGGTGGCGTAGTGACTTGCCTCAATCCGGGTGGCGGAAGATGTATCTCAGTTGCCTCCATGTCTGAGACCGTCATGTGGCTTGTTGAGCGTGTCACCACAGAGACATAGCACATGTGGAGGCTTCACGATATTCTCCGCGACATCCACGCACAACTCACCACATGCCCCACCAAGAGCGAACCACATTATAGCGACCTCGAGGAGGTTACCCCATGTGAATCTACCCTCCCTAGCAACTGGGCCAATTTGGTTGCTTAAGAGACCTGGCTGGAGCTACTCAGCACACCCTGGATTCGAACTTGTGACTCCAGGTGTGGTAGTCAGCGTCTTTACTCATTGAGCTACCCAGGCCCCCCTGGATAGTTATTTTTAACAAAAACTGATAATTGCAAGGATTCTTACCTGTGAATGAAATCCGCCTCAGCATTATTTATAAAAGCATTTTTAAAAATCCTCACCCAGTAATAATAAATGACTGTGAGTTCATGCATCCTGCCCAGTGCTGAGAAAAGTAACAGGTATCATGTGACACCACCGTTTAGTTGGGCGATACCAACTCATACAATGGAGGGGGGACTTCAGTTTTTTTGTTTCAATATGACTGTAACGTTTGGAAGGAAGTCACGAGAGCTGGATCTAGATGCAGCTTTAATAAGTTTAAGTTTAATAAAGAAATAAAGTGCAAAATAATATGGAAAACTATAGCATAGGCAGAACTAAGAAATAAAACAAACATTACATCCATGCTGGGAACTCATATGGGAACAGGAGGAAAAACACATCAACTCACAAAGACTGGGTAGAAATCAGGGCATTATATACACAGGGGTAAATGAGGAAATGAAACACAGGTGAGAACAATAGGGAACAGCTGGAAGTGATCAGGTCAGGGAATTATGGGAAGTGTAGTCCAGGGGAAACAGATGACAGGGACAAAATACAAGGCAAAACAACAGTGAATCATGACATAACCCCCCCAATGGGTGGCTCCTGATGCCCAAGGAAGGCTGGTAAGGGAGGCAGGGCCAAGATGGAGCCGGAGACTAAAGAGGCCATATCAGATCAGGCGGAGGCCATGAGACCAAGGAGACCAGAGCAGATCAGGCGGATGGCCAGGAGACCAAGGAGATCAGGGCAAATCAGGGGAACGGCCAGGAGACCAAGGAGACCAAGGAGACCAGGGCAGATCAAGCGGACAGCCATGAGACCAAGAAGACCAGAGCAGATCAGGTGGAGGGCCAGGAGACCCAGAAGACAACCTCAGGATAGGGACTGGATCAGGAGGCCTGGTTGGTGGCCATAGGGCTGAAACAGGGTCAGGAGGCCTGGGTGGTGACCACAGGGTTGAGATAGGGTCAGGAGGCCTGGGAAGCGGCCACAGAATAGAGACTGGAGCCGTGGAAGACTCTGAGGGTGGAGCCATGGAAGGCGGATCCGTAGGAGGCTCGAGGGGCGAAGCTGTGGAAGGCAGAGCCATGGGAGTCACGAGGGGCAAAGCCATGGAAGGCTCGAGGGGCGAAGCCGTGGAAGGCTCGAGGGGCGAAGCCGTGGAAGGCGTAGCCATGGGAGGCTCGAGGGGCAAAGCCATGGAAGGCAGAGCCATGGGAGGCTTGAGACAAAGAGTCCTGGATGACTGGGAAATGACCTCTGTGGTTGTGAACACTGGCAGAGACTCTGGAACGACCTCTGTGGTCATGGGCATGGGCAGAGTCTCGGGAATGACCTCTGTGGTCATGAACATGGGCAGAGACTTGGGAATGACCTCTGTGGTCGTGAACGCTGGCAGAGACTCGGGGATGACCTCTGTGGTCATGAGCATGGGCAGAGACTCGGGAACGACCTCTGTGATCGTGAACACTGGCAGGGACTCGGGAACAACCTCCGTGGTCGTGAACATGGGCAGAGACTCAGGAACAACCTCTGTGGTCGTGAACACTGGCAGAGACTTGGAAACGACCTCCGTGGTCATGTACATGGGAAGAAACTTAGGAACGACCTCCATGGTCATGAAAATGGGCAAAGACTTGGAAACGACCTCCATGGTCATGAACAGGGGAAGAGACTTAGGAACGACCTCCATGGTCGTGAACATGGGCAAAGATTTGGAAATGACTTCCGTGGTTGTGAACATGAGAAGAGACTTGAAAATGACCTATGTGGTCATGAACACAGGAAGAAACTTGGAAACAACCTCCGTGGTTGTGTACACGGGAAGAGACTTGAGAGTAGAAGCCTTTCTTCTCCTCCTCCTCCTCCGGATGGCCGAAGTTGGCAATGCTGGCTGTGGGACGGACGAGGCTGGCAACGCAGGCTCTGGGATGGATGAGGCTGGCAACGCTGGCTCTGGGATGGACGAGGCTTCCAGCTCGTTGGCCGTGGCAGGCGTGGGCATTGGCTCGTTGGCCGTGGCAGGCGTGGGCTCGTTGGCCATGGCAGGCATGGGTGTTGGCTCGTTGGCCATGGCAGGCGTGGCTATTGGCTCATTGGCCGTGGCAGGCATGGGCACTGACAATTTGTGAGGAAGGGTCTTCATGGCCCTACGCACCAACATCAGTGGCGGATCATTCAACTTGGAGACAGAGGCCGTGGAAGGCTTCGAGACAGGGGCTGCGGTAGGCTTGGAGCAAGGAGTTGTGGAAGGCTTGGCTGTGACATAGCGTGGAGCAGACTCAGACTTGGCTGTGACTTGGCATGGAGCAGACTCAGATGTGGCTGTGACATGGCATGGAGCAGACTCAGACGTGGCCGTGACATGGCGTGAAGCAGACTCAGACGTGGCCGTGACATGGCATGAAGCAGACTCAGACGTGGCCGTGACATGGCGTGAAGCAGACTCAGACGTGGCCGTGACATGGCGTGGAGCCGACTGTGGCGTGGCTGTGACAAGGCACAGAGCAGACTCAGACTTGACTGTGATATGGCATGGAGCAGACTCAGACTTGACTGTGATATGGCATGGAGCAGACTCAGACTTGACTGTGATATGGCATGGAGCAGACTCAGACTTGACTGTGATATGGCATGGAGCAGACTCAGACTTGACTGTGATATGGCATGGAGCAGACTCAGACTTGACTGTTATATGGCATGGAGCAGACCCAGACGTGGCCGTGACATGGCGTGGAGCAGACTCAGACGTGGCCGTGACATGGCGTGAAGCAGACTCAGACGTGGCCGTGACCTGGCGTGAAGCTGACTCAGATGTGTCCGTGACATGGCGTGAAGTAGACTCAGACTTGGCTGTGACAAGGCGAGGAGCTGACTATGGCGTGGCTGTGACAAGGTACGGAGCAGACTGAGGCGTGGCTGTGACAAGGCACGGAGCAGACTGAGGTGTGGCTGTGACAAGGCACGGAGCAGACTCAGACTTGACTGTGACATGGCATGGAGCAGACTCAGACTTGGCTGTGATATGGCGTGGAGCATACTCAGACTTGGCTGTGACATGGCGTGGAGCAGACTCAGGCATGGCTGTGACATAGCATGGAGCAGACTCAGACTTGACTGTGACATGGCGTGGAGCAGACTCAGGCATGGAAGGCTCGGAAGCTGGGATCAGGATAGAGAGAGGAGGATCCTCTGAAGGGAGAGTTTCTAATATTAGTTTCATGTATTCCTCCCATGTGTAATCTCCGGTCTCCGGCAATTCCCTCCACTGGCGAGCTGTGAGTCCAATTCGGTATATGGATTTCAGGGTGGAATCATCAAATCCTGTGTGGCAGGCTACGGTGCTGAAGAAATGGGAGTATTCTCTTATCGATAAGTCCACCTGGCTCAGTTGCACGAAGTATACCACTGGATCCATTTTGAGGTGAGTTGTTCTGTAACGTTTGGAAGGAAGTCACGAGAGCTGGTTCTAGATGCGGCTTCAAGAAGTTTAATAAAGAAATAAAGTAAAGTGCAAAATAACATGGAAAACACTGGAACTAGGCAGAACTAAGAACTAAGAAATAAAACAAACGTTACATCCACGCTGGGAACTGATACGGGAACAGGAGGAAAAACACAACCACTCACAAAGACTGGGTAGAAATCAGGGCATTATATACACAGTGGTAAATGAGGAAATGAAACACAGGTGAGAACAATAGGGAACAGCTGGCAGTGATGAGGGCAGGGAATTGTGGGAAGTGTAGTCTGGGGGAAACAGATGACAAGGGCAAAACACAAGGAAAAACAACAGTGAATCATGACAATGACAGACTCACAGCCATGCAATTGCAAGGTATCTAATACAAAATTATTTTCAATGTTGATAAAAAATATATAAACAAGGACAAATGCACAGCCCCCCCCCCCAAATTCTACACCAGTGCTCGTAATGTTTTAAATTCGGCTATGCAAAAAATGCAAGCTAATTGGGTAATGAAAAAACTGACAAATTTGCGTCTTTTCCAATTTGTAGATTTGTTCTTGCAAATTAATTCTTGCAATGCCACAGCAATTGTTTTTTTTTTTTATTATTTATTTACCATATTTCCAGGAAATAAAGTCGCACCAGACTATAAGTCGCACTGGGTCAAAATCATGTTGTTGAGAGAAAAAACAATGACACATATAAGTCGCATCTGTGTATAAGTCGCACTGACAGAGGTTGGAGACTACAGGCACTAGGACACGGGAGCAGCCGCCAGACTTCCCTTCAGCAGTTCAGATGTCAAACGCACACCGTGAAGATTACAGTACCTCAAAATCTACACATATCACTGTGTTTTTGGGCTTGTTTTAAACGGGAGAATTTGCTTTTAGTAATCGTGTGTAACAGTTATCATATTCAATTTGTGTTTCATGAGAGAAACGCAACAAGTAAGCCACATCTGTTCATAACATCTGTAACTCTATTCTGTGCACAAATAAACAGCTTTTAGTCTGTGAGTAAAACAATACATCTGTTGTATTCTATTAATTCATTAACGTTAGCGACTGTAGATATTTCTGATATTTGCAACCCTCTTTGCAATTTATTAATTATTCGGTTCACTGACTGAATGTTTTTTTTTTACTATGAGTGTGATGAAGCATCATTTTGTGGGCATGTGATGAGTTATGTCTGACAGCGGACTGGAGTTTGTTAGAACAATAATGTTATGATGGACAACTGGTTGCATAAAATACTTTGTAAAGGCAAAATATTCTGAATTAGCAAATTTAAATGCTTTTACCATCTCTATGCCTTCTCTATGTTTTCATCTGTTTTGGTGTGCATGTTTGACCAGCTGACATCATTTAAGTATAAATGATGTGTATAAATTGCTTCGGACTATAAATTTGCAGGACCTTTCAGATGATGAAAAAATCTGCAACTTTATTTTAGTGTATTTATTTATTTTGTGGAATTTTATTATTTTCCACGGCACACCTGACAATCTTTTTCGGCACACTAGTGTGCCACAGCACAGTGGTTGGGAAACACTGTGCTAGGTCATATTTGACCACAGAATGCAGAATTGACGGTCAAGTATTCACGAGAGATGTGTAGTAAAAAAAGGAAATAGCCAGTGGTTTAGGTCTGTCACACAACAAAGCAATCAAAAGTTATAGTATTACAAAAATAATATATCCCAGTGTCCAAAAATGTCTCCAAGTGTCGAAAAGCCTCTACAAACAAATTAAACATAATAATTGTACATAAGAACTAATTACACAACAATGACTAAAGGTATGTTCTCTCTCCAAAGCATTCAGGCATGAGTAACAAGATCTCATTCAGTTCCATTCTGTGTCATCTGAGCCATCAGTGAGTCTGTGTCATGTATTTGACACCATCTTCTGGTGGCCATGTGTAATTAGAGTGAACGATCCTCTCTGCCCATATTTGGATCACTTCCACCTCTAGTTGCAGTGATCTGAATCCTAATATGACTGGTTCACCATTTCATGACACTGGACAATGTACTACATAATTTCCGATGAGGTCATCGTATCCAGGAAAGCTAACATGTTTTTAGCCAGATAGCACATTATGTGCTATGTGAACATTGTGCTTTGTGTGGATTATTATCTAATGATCTATGCATTTGATTACGTTGTGTGTAGGCTCATTTGAAAGATAATCACCTCCTCTAAGGTATGTGATATGTGATATTTGTGAAGTTATAAGCGAAAACACAATACCTCTTTACATGTAACATGTATGTAAAAGATATGTACTTGGCTATTACTCGCTATAATTTTGTTTGCGAGTAAAACAAATAGGCTGGTTGTATTCTACTCTTTGAGAGCTCTATAATGACATATAACAAACACATGGCTATTTGATCAGTTTTATGTTTTTACCGATTACATTAAATGTGCAGTGCAAAATTATTTATAAATTATTATAATGAAACTGTTCTGATTTGTCAGCAAATTTCAATGCACTTCATAATGCCTACATAATGGTCATAATGCCTACATGCATTGTAATGTAAAGCTTCTGAGCTTTAAAGCAATACCTATTTGTGTTGGTCAAGACTGTAATTATGAATATTTTGATAATTATTTTTTTCTCAGCGGGCCCAATCCAAGCTTAAAGGGTTAAGCTGTAAAAAAAAAAAAAAAAAAAAAAACAGACTGGACTGAATTATTGTGTACCTGTGGTTGATAAAATGGAAACCTTATGCCAAGGTTTTCCCTTCTTTCATGCTAGCTTGTACTTACTCAAGTTTCTGCTTAGATAGAGGCAGAGATATCCCAGAGAGCCTGAATAATTCAGTTGTACAACTTTATCAAGTGAATATCTCGTACCACTACAAAAGAGGATCTTTTATATTTGTGTTGCAGAGAGATTTGAAAATCCCATAGTCAGCTGGTAGAAGACATGACGTTTTGGTATCTCTCCTTGCAGAAATAATTTGTCTAGCTGAAAAAAACTAATTTGGATAACAGCTATGGGTTGTTTTGTCATTCCTGTGTGTGTGTGTGTGTGTGTGTGTGTGTGTTTGTAAATAGCTCTAGTGTTTTGGCTTGATAAAACTTGAAAACAATATATATATATATATATATATACACATACATACATATACATACATATACACACATACATACACACACATACACATATATACATATATACACATATATGAATATATATACATACAGACATACATACACACACACACATACACATATGTAGTGCAAATCTAAGTACAAATCGGTTATGTACAGTGCAAGGGAATGGAATGGCAGAAGAGGTAGGATGTGTTGGATAAGATAAAAAGACTAAGCTGTGTATTGCACATTAATTATTGCCCAAAGGGGCAGTTTTAACTGTTCATGAGATGGATAGCATGGGGGAAAAAACTGTTCCTGACAGTTCTGGTGCTCAGAGCTATGAAGCGTCGGCCAGAAGGCAACAGTTCAAAAAGGTAGTGGGCTGGGTGAGTGGGATCCAGAGTGATTTTTCCAGCCTTTTTCCTCACTCTGGAAGTGTATAGTTCTTGAAAGGGGTGGGGGGGGGGGGGGGAAGGGGGCAACCAATAATCCTCTCAACAGTCCGAACTGTCCTTTGTAGTCTTCTGATGTCTGATTTCGTAGCTAAACCAGACAGTTATTGAAGTGCAGAGGACAGACTCAATGACCGCTGAGTAGAACTGTATCAGCAGCGTTTGTGGCAGGTTGAACTTCCTCAATTGGCGAAGGAAGTACAACCTCTGCTGGGCCTTTTTCGCAGTGGAGTCAATATGTGTCTCCCACTTGAGGTCCTGTGAGATGGTAGTGCCCAGGAACCTGAATGACTCCACTGCTGCCACAGTGCTGTTTAGAATGGTGAGGGGGGACAGTGTTGGGGGTTCCTCCTAAAGTCCATAATCATTTCCACTGTTTTGAGCGTGTTCAGCTCAAGGTTGTTTTGACTGCACCAGACAGCCAGCTGTTTAACCTCCCTTCTGTATGCAGACTCATCGTCATCTCGGATGAGGCCGATGAGAGTGATGTCGTCTTCAAACTTCAGGAGCTTGACAGAGGAGTCCTTGGCGATGCAGTCATTGATGTAGAGGGAGAAGAGTAGTGGGGAGAGCACACATCCCTGGGGGGCACCAGTGCTGATTGTACAGGTGCTGGAAATGAATTTCCCCTGTCTCACAAGCTGCTGCCTGTCTGTCAGAAAGCTGGTAATCCACTGACAGATAGACGTGGGAACAGAGAGCTGGTGTAATTTAGTCCGGAGAATAGCTGGCATGATGATGTTGAAAGCCGAACTGAAGTCCACAAAAAGGATCCTTGCATATGTCCCTGGTTTGTCCAGATGTTGCAGGATATGATGCAATCCCATGTTGACTGCATCATCCACAGACCTGTTTGCTTGATAAGCAAATTGAAGGGGATCTAGAAAGGGTCCAGTGATGTCCTTCAGGTGGACCGCAGACGTCAGGGCGACAGGTCTTGTGTCCTGTGATTTTTGGTTTCTTTGGGATGGGGATGATAGTGGAACGTTTGAAGCAGCATGGGAATTCACACTGCTCCAGTGATCTATTGAAGATCTGTGTGAAGATGGGGGCCAGCTGGTTAGCACAGGATCTAAGACATGCATGTGAAACGCAATCTGGGCCATGTGCTTTCCTTATCCGTTGTTTTCGAAAGACATGGCTCACATCATCTTCACAGATCTTAAGTGCAGTTTGAGTAGCAGGAGGGGGGAGGAGGGGGGTTGCAGGAGGTGTTGGTGTTTGTGTGAAGTGAAGGTCAGAGTGGGTGTGGGGTGTGAGATTAGGCCTTTCAAATCTACAGTAGAACACATTCAGGTCTTCAGCCAGTTGTTGGTCCACCACAGGGTTGGGGGTAGGAGTCCTGTAATTCGTAAGTTGTTTCATGCCACTCCACACTGATGCAGGGTCGTTAGCTGAAAACTTGTTTTTCAGCTTCTCAGAGTATCTTCTTTTAGCCACTCCGATTCCCTTATTCAGTGTGTTCCTGGCCTGATTGTACAAGACTTTATCCTCAACTCTGTAAGCATCCTATTTGGCCTGACGAAGCTGCCCGAGTTCCACAGTAAACCATGGTTTGTTATTGTTAAATGTTAAATAAGTCCTAGTTTGAATGCACATATCCTCACAGAAACTGATATATGATGTAACAGTATCTGTGAGCTCATCCAGGTCTGTGGCTGCAGCCTCAAAAACACTCCAATCAGTGCAGTCAAAGCAGGCTTGTAGTTCCAGCTCTGCTTCATTGGTCCATCTCTTTACAGTCCTTACTACAGGCTTAGCAGATTTTTTTCTGTCTGTAGGTTGGAAGAAGATGAACCAGACAGTGATCAGAGAGTCCCAAAGCTGCTCTAGGAACAGAGCGATATGCATCCTTTATTGTTGTGTAGCAGTGATCCAGTATATTTCTGTCTCTGGTTGGGCATGTAATGTGCTGTTTGTATTTGGGCAGTTCACGTGTGAGGTTTGTTTTGTTAAAATACCCAAGAATAATAATAACTGAGTCTGGGTATTGTTGTTCTGTGTCTGTGATTTGATCAGCCAGTTGTTGCAGCACGGCATTCAAACACGTGTTTGGCACGATATACACACTCATCAGAATAAACAAGGAAAACTCCCGTGGCGAGTAGAAAGGCTTACAGTTAATAAAGAGCGCTTCCAAATTAGGACAGCACATCTTCTTTAACGTTGTTACATCTGTACACCAACTTTCATTGATGTAAAAGCATGTTCCACCGCCTCTCGTTTTCCCCGTTAACTCTGCGATGCGATCCGCTCTGAACAGCTGAAAGCCAGGCAGATGTAACGCGCTGTCCAGAATGGCTTCACTCAGCCAGGTTTCTGTGAAGCACAAGGCAGCAGAGGTTGAAAAGTCATTGTTTGTGTGGGTGAGGAAATGTAGTTCGTCAGTTTTGTTAGGAAGAGAGTGGAGATTTGCAAGATGAATGCTTGGCAGCATTGTTCGAAAGCCCCGCCGACGGAGCTTGACCAGCGCGCCTGCTCGTCTCCCTCGCCTGCGTCTCATAGTGCGTTTAAACAACACAGCCACGCCTCCGACTAAAATGTCAAACAAAACATCCGAATATTCAAAATCCAGGAAAAGATTGACTGGTATATGCTGTTGAATGTTCAGCAGTTCGGTAAAACTGCTTGGAAAAAGATTACTAAACACAGGACAAACAAACAAAAACAACAAAACAATAGAAGCGCTCCACACTGATCACCATCATGATGCCAAAATTGGCTGATGTGTCATTTTGATTTATGTTTGATGAAAGTTATCATAGAATTGTTTGTGGTATAAGATTTCACTCTGTCAAGCAGATAGATGACACATAGAAAACAAATGAGGAGTGAGCAACCATACCCAATATTTAATTCCCATTAATTCCCCCAAAATACCTACTACCACCACCTTGATCAACCTATTGCCTAAATCCGTAATATTTAAAAACATTATTGACAAGTCTATTGATGGTAATCTCTCATAAATGTAATGCATACTGTGAAAATATAACAATTAAAAAGAAGATAGATATTTAAAGGTAATGTGTGTAAAAAATAAAATTTGTCATTAAACTTGTTTCTCATATCCCTGTTTAATGCACAGAGGCAACTATAAGTTACACAATTTAAAGGGAATAGTTCACCCTAAAATAAAAATTCTGTCATTTACTCACCCTTATGTTCCAAAACTGTATGACATTCTTTCTTCTGTGGAACACAAAAAGAGATGTTAGACAGAAATTTTGCCTCATTCATTATTTACTTTCAATAAATTATTTAACTGTTGTCTGCACTGACCCTACTGATTTGGCCAAAGGGTGAGAACTGAAAGCATGCACAGTCATTTTATTTCAAGAAAATGATCATTTAAATTCTTTAATTTAAGTGATATTTCTTACAATTCTCCATTTCTTAAGTGTTGCTGGTTTAGCATGTCACTCATCTTTCTCCTGTTCATGATTTAATGAAGCCGTTATCTTTAGAATCCATTCAGCTTTGATGGTGGTGGAGATATCCAACTCTTCACATGATGGTAACAGCCTCACAACTCAACACTATGAGGCAATATTTGGCCAGTGAGTGAAGTTTACCTCAGAGCTATCAGTTTAAGTGTGAGGGCTGAATTTATCTTGAGATTGTGGTGTGTGCTTAAAAAGCATATTGTCTGCCAAGGCAACATAATTCACCAACTACAAAAACGTTTGATGGGTGGCATGGATGATGCACATCATGATTGATGTCAATATACTGCCTATGAAATTATTTTGGGTTTCATAGCAAATTGCACCTAAAGATCATAGTGTAAGGATATGTTCAGAAAAAGTACTAACTTAATATTTACTCAATACTGTGCAGTATACTCTGTATGCTTATACAGTACTGTGCAAAAGTTTTAGGCACTTGTGAAAAATGTTGCATAGTGAGGATGTCTTAAAAAATAATGAAATAAATAGTTTTCATTTATCACTTAATGTCATACAAAGTCCAGTAAACATAAAAAAGCTAAATCAATATATGGTGTGACCACCTTTGCCTTTAAAACAGCACCAATTCTCTTAGGTACACCTGGACACAGTTTTTCTTGGTTGTTGGCAAATAGGATGTTCCAAGCTTCTTGGAGAATTTGCCACAGTTCTTCTATCTATTTAGTCTCAATTGCTTCTGTCTCTTTATGTAATCTCAGACTGACACGATGTTCAGTGGGGGGCTTTGTGGGGGCCATGACATCTGTAGCAGGGCTCCCTGTTCTTCTGTTCTAATCTTTTCTATTTGCAAAAGTAATGTTTGGGAGTCTAACATTTATATTCCCTATTGACACACTAAAGCTGAAGATATAAATAACCATCTTAAGACAAATGCTTTTGTGAAACATCTTATGTGCCTAAGACTTTTGCACAGTACTGTATATATATATATATATAATGTATACAAGTATACATTTCACAATACCTACTGTGAAACAGAAGTTATTATATGTGTTCGGAATATCATACTACTATTTGCACATTTGCACATTTGGACAAATAAAATAGGTAATTTGGATATTCTATGCATACAGAAAATTTACATTCTGTGCACGGAACACACTATACTGTATACTGCAGCAAAAGTAAGAATAGTATGGTGGTATGCTATTCTGAATCTAAACATAGCTGAAGTGTGTTTGCTGTCAGTGTCTAGTGCTACCAAGAGTAGGCTTTCACTATCTCGCCAGCAGAGGACAGTGTCCATCATATTTTTAATGAGCTCTCCAGCAGGGCTTCAAACAGAGGGGGGAGGTCAGCCACCCAAGGTGAGAGCATGTTGTGGTCCACCCTAACTTCAGATCATTCCTTCTGGTTTCAAAATTCACCTCTATGTCAGTGCAGCTTTTGCACTTTTCAATCTCCATGCTCATTGCTGCCTAAAATAACCCTGGTTCAGAGCATGATTCTACCGCCATTAGATGATAGATAGATAGATAGATAGATAGATAGATAGATAGATAGATAGATAGATGTTACTCTGCATGATGCTGTTTTGCAAGACAAAGTTCTCCACCTTCTTTCTGGTCATTGGGTTTCTGACTCAGGGTTGTTGCACCCTACAATGAAAAAGCCGTTAGGACCTTCTGCACCATTTGCTAATATAATACTGGAAAGGAAACAGGTAGATTTCTCTGAGGTGCCCCAGCGATGCTCATCAACAGCTTCGACACAGTCCTGTAGCCTCAGACACTTTAGTCTATGTTTTGCTCTGGATAGTCTAGAGAAGTGTATGTGGGCCAGGCCACAACCATTTCTGGGTGCATTGGCTAGCTGTGTTTATAACTATAGACAGAGGGTGAAACATTTGTTTGGTAAGGCCCAAGCTGAGCTGCGAGAGCACTTTCATCTGTCGGCTCTATGAACCAAATGTATTCTAATGCACATGGTAAAACATGCAACCACTACTATAACATTATTTTTGCAGAACTCTGTTATTTATTTATTTGTGTCACACTACTTGTCTGATAAGTTTACAAAGGCATCAAACCTCGTATCCAGTCTGTTCACAAAGCAGATGATAAGATCAATCAAATGCTTGTATGCCAGCAGAGGTAAAGTAGGCAAAGTTGGCATTTGGCAGCAATGACCGTACCCAGCATGCGAGAGAGTGTGCCCTCCTTTTTTCTTTTGCTCTTTCATATTCATCTCAACATTTGGTATTTTCTCATCGTGGCTAGCCATGCTAACAGGATACAGTGGCAGGGATGCACACTTTATCTCACTACCTTCAACTTCTATGAATAATAAGCAGAAAAGTCATTCTATGGAGGACTGAGCTGAAATACCTTTCCCGATAGTGGTGGCTTATTGTGGCCCATGCATCCGTGACCAAGGGGGAGATTTGCTGATACCTCCCGCCCTACCCTCTGCCTCTCCCCTGACACTTTTGTCATCCTCCCTGACAAGGAACAGCTTTGCTAGCAAATAGTGTCAACCTGTCTCTCCATTTCTGACCTCTAGCTGTGCTTGATAAGTTAATATGATGTTCTGTTGACACCAAAGGGGTAGAGCACACCCCGCAGGCACAGGTTGCTATTGAAATTCTATTCAGTGCTGGATATAAAGGGTGCCATTGCTGCCTCCTGCCACACATGTGACTCATATAAAGATATGGCGGATATGGTGCATACACTCCAAAGACCCTGGTCTTATTGGTGGTAATGAAATGCGACCTTTAAACTAAGAGCCCCCAGAGAAAGCCGGATTTATCAGAGCAGATAAGCCTTCCTTTCCACCCTCGAGAATGCATCTATCAGCTCGGTGCAGGGAGTGCTGACAACAGAACCAGCCATCGCTCAGCAGCCAGGCAGTAGCCACATTACCACTCTGGATCAACACCATGCTCTATCATCTCACTTGGATCACTTAAACAGAGCTCCAGCAGCTCTGTGTCTCACTGTGCCTTTCCAAATGCTGTTAGACTGGGCTGAGAGACAGACATCAGATTTGCAAAAAAACGTCTGAACATTGATGGAACTCACTCTTCAAAACAACACCTTGTTTTTGAGTAGTTTACAAGGGATGTAGAAGCATTGGTAGAACATTTGAAAGTGATTATGTTGATTTTTCCCTAGCCTTGTTTCCCATGGTGATCATTATAACATTAACACCCATACAATCGAAATTATTGTGCAGAGATAGAAAAATCAGTACCAGTATAGGACCCAGGAGAACTGACAATTCCACCAACGATTCTGAGCACACAAAAGAGATCCATCAAGCGCTGCAGAGTAATCACCTTCCTAAAGCCCACCAGAATAAAGGCTCAAACTGTGACATCATCAGTACCTCCTCAGAGTTCCATCCAAATTTCAAAGAGCCTGGTGTGAATGGATGAAACTGTATTCATTATCTTGTCTAGGCTCAATTGATTTCTTAGTGGGGAGTCACCATCTCCAAATCTCCAATTAAAAGATTCTATCTCACAGACTTGTAACTGAACTGCTGAACTCCTCAGAGAACTTTGTTCAGCTGGTGATGTACTCACCAAAATTTGTATATAAGATGCCTCTCTTGCTGATAAGCTCTTTGCTTCATTTCCATCAACCACAGCAAGAGAGAAGACCATTCTGGGGTTCTTTATGTCCATAATTTCTGTGTGCATCTAAATCTGTGGATAACAAAGGCATCAGCCACTGCTTCAGCCATTGCACAGCAGATGGTGGAATTCTGTATGCCGTTCTAAACTCTTCCTATTAAAATGACCAGAAAAAAAGGATTACCTTCCTTTACTGAATATTGTTAATATATATATATATATATATATATATATATTTTCCACGGGTCTGTTGAATGCTTGATTCTTATTGGTTGTCGGATGTTCTAAAGTGTGCAATTATTTTCCAGTAAATGCACGGCAATGAAGTAGTTCCAGGTCTTGACCGTATTAAGGTTCCATATCACTTCGCCAACTTATTTCAGTTATTTCATAGAGCCGTACAGGTTACCACAACAAAATAACCAGTTAAAAAAAGACATTGGTAAGTACATCAGATAAGAATGACAAACAATATCTATAATATCCTAGATTTATTTAAATTCCGAAAGCGTCTTTGGGCTCCCTCTCTTTCTCTCTCTTGCTCTCGTCTCAGCCACACACACACACACACACTATACACCAATTAATTCCACCTGGTCGTTTAATGGTTAGATGGAGACCTGGAGTGGCCTTCAAGCCACAGTGTCTCGCACTGTGATTGTCTGTGTGTGCTTCAGCAAGGCTGGAATCAGGCAGATTCATCTTTGTGAAGGACATATGAATCAAGCCACGTACAAGGTTATCTTGGAAGAAAACTTGATTCCTTCTGCTCTGACAATGTTCCCCAACTCTGAGAATTGGTTTTTCCAGCAGGACAGTGCTCCATGCCACACAGCCAAGTCAATCAAGGTGTGGATGTTGGACCACCGGATCAAGACCCTGTCATGGCCAGCCCAATCTCCAGACCTGAGCCCCATTGAAATCCTCTGGAATGTGATCAAGAGGAAGATTGATGGCCACAAGCCATCAAACAAAGCCGAGCTGCTTGAATTTTTGCTTTTATACGAGGAGTGGTATAAAGTCACCCAATAGCAATGTGAAAGACTGTTAGAGAGCATGCCAAGACACATGAAAGCTGTGATTGAAAATCAGGGTTATTCCACCAAATATTGATTTCTGAACTCTTAAAAAAAAAAAAAAAAAGTATTGTGTTGTTTAAAAATTAATATGAACTTGTTTTCTTTGCATTATTCGAGGGCTGAAAACACTGCATCTTTTTTTGTTATTTTGACCAGTTGTCATTTTCTGCAAATAAATGCTCTAAATTACAATATTTTTATTTGGAATTTGGGAGAAATGTTGTCAGTACTTTATAGAATGAAACAAAAATGGCAATTTGACTCAAACAGTAAATAGTAAATCCAGAGAAAGCTATAATTTTGCAGTGGTCTCAATGTTTTTCCAGAGCTGTATATATATATATAAAATAAACATAAAAAAGCTAAATAATTTGTGCTGTTTTGAAGGCAATGGTGGTCTCAACAAATATTTATTTAGCTTTTTTTATGTTTACTGTATATATATATATATATATATATATATATATATATATATATATATATTGTAAGGGACTCGACATGGAGGCGATGGTAGAATCCATATGCAAGAAGTTTATTTTAATCAGCAAACAAATCCAAGACACTTGGCAGAGACGTAATCGTTGAAGCAGGCAAAGTAGTCATTACACAGGCAAACAGAGCAAAACAGTAATCCAATAATGGTTGAAACAGGCACAATGGTCATAACAAGTAGGCAAATAAACGGGCAATGAAAATAACGCTTGGTAAGACAATACTTCGCAAAGTCACAATGGAAGAGCATGGCTATTTATATGGTTCAAACAGGAAGTAACCATAGAAGAAACAGTACAGTGTAAGTATTCGGGAGAGGGCTCCCTCTGGTGGTCGGCTGAAGGGATACCAGCCTCATTCGTTACATATATATTGATATTGATTTATATATATATATATATATATATATATATATTAGTAAATATATTTGGTGGCCACCTTTGCCAAAACAGCACCAATTCACCTAGGTAATACTGAACACAGTTTTTCTTGAGTGTTGGCAGATAGGATGTTGCTTCTGTCTCTTCAGGTAATCCCAGACTGATTCGATTTTCAGTGGGGGGCTCTGTGGGGGCCATGCCATCTGTTGCAGGGCTCCCTGTTCTTCTATTCTATTCTGTTCTATTTGGAAAAGGAATATATACATATATATATATATATATATATATATATATATATATATATTAGGGGTGAAATGGTACACAGAAGTCACGGTTCAGTACGTACCTCGGTTTTGG
The DNA here is from genome assembly GCF_019703515.2 of Myxocyprinus asiaticus. Classification (NCBI taxonomy): domain Eukaryota; kingdom Metazoa; phylum Chordata; class Actinopteri; order Cypriniformes; family Catostomidae; genus Myxocyprinus; species Myxocyprinus asiaticus. The sequence continues at coordinate 29,815,113 of NC_059349.1, forward strand.
GGTCACGGTTCAATACGAGTTCGGTGCAACAGGAAAAAGCAACAAATCCCAAATGCTAGGTTTCTTTTCATTTATTTTGAACAGACAGTAGTGCAAATTACAGTTTGTTCCACCTAGCAGCATTTAGTCCCCCCTGAGGTAGTTGGTACAGTATAGCCTCCTTTAGTGTATTAAGCACTAAGCAGTAAACAGAATGCACTCTTGCATAGGCCATATTTTTTTTGTAGTGTTGATAAAAAACTAAAGGTATTTTATCACAATCAGCTACAAAACTGAAAAGCATCTCTTGTGTTATAAAAGTACAAAATAAATAGAATAATGAAAAATAAAACTTGTGCATTAGGAGAAGCCATTCTTGTTTTGGGTTGGTGCATAGAGGTTCTCTTCTTCTTCTGCTCTTTTTCCTGTTGTGGCAGTTAGCAAACAGCGTTGCATTACCGTGCACGCCCCCTTCTGGATTGGAGTGTGGATTGTCTGTGATTGACTCAGATGTATTCTTCATCTGACTTCATGCACTGAACCGTGACGTCAGTACCGTGACGGTTTGGGACGAATACATGTACCGTTACACCCCTAATATATATTATATATATTAAAACCACCTGCCTAATATTGTGTAGGTCCCTCTCGTGCCGCCAAAACAGTGCCAAAACGCATCTCAGAATAGCATTCTCTCATCAACAAGACATTTCCTTCCACAGAACTGCCGCTCACTGGATGTTTTGTGTTCCCTATCTGTCACTCACTCGACGTTGTGTCGATGTAGTGACACTAGGGGTTGCCCTTGGGAGCCCCAAACACCTCTGATGTTTGAGTAAAGGTCAATAAAAATTGGCGAGAGGAAATTGCATGCCACTTCCCCGGACATACAGGTATAAAAGGAGCTGGTGTGCAACCACTCATTCAGATTTTTTCTTCGGAGCCGAGCGGTGTTGATGTATTCCACTGCCAATCCATTCGCCTCTGTAGAAAGTAAGCAATCTCCATTGCTGTTGGATTTCATGGCAAATCACAGCAGTTTTTCCCCCTCTCACACAGATAAGTGCGGAGAACGTCCCTGGGTGCTTCGACTGCACACATTGAGCGCTAAAAGAGTATATTTCTCCCTAAAAGAGTATATATTCCCTAAAAGAATGGGCACTGATGGAAAGCGTCTTTTTAAAGATGCCTTTCCGGTTACGTGCAGTTCCTGGTTGCGGTCGTTATCTCTCCACTTCTGACGGTCACGATCATTGCCTTATATGTCTGGGCTCTGGACATGCTGAGACAGCATTCATGGTTGGTTCATGCCCGTACTGCGAGAGCATGACCATGGCCACGTTGCGATCACGGCTTTCCTTCCTCAGAGGGAAAGCCACTCCAGCCTCTCCCTGCCCCGGTTCTTCTGCAAGACCATGACAGTTAGTGCTGGGGGCGATTTGGGGACTTCAATGGAATTAACTCCGCCGGGTGAATCCCCACGGACTTCCCATTCCCCAGCACGCTCGTGAGTTCTGGGATGAGTCAGGCGGCCTACCTCGGAGCGGGTTCGACTTCTCATTCTGCGCTCAGGAGGAGGATGAGATCTCGATAGCAGCATCGGAGAGCAGGCTGCTTCAGTCTGATGCGGAGGATCTCTTTTCTCGGGATGAAGTTGGACTCGGTCGCTATGACCACTCGTCTCACAAATGAGTGCACTCAGTCGGTGCTGAATTGCCTGAAGGCATTCAGGGGGAGAACAGTGGTCCCACTGAAACAATTTCAGAGGCTCCTGGGGCATATGGCATCCTCAGCAGTGGTCACGCCCCTCAGGTTAATGCATATGAGACCGCTTCAGCACTGGCTTCAGACTCGAGTCCTGAGATGGGCATGGTGCCACAGAACGCATCGCATGACTATCACGCCGATCTGCCGCCGCTTGTTCAGCCCTTGGACGGACATGGCATTTCTACGGGCAGGGGCTCCCCTAGAGCAGGTCTCCAAGCGAGTCATCATCACGACAGATGCCACCAAGTCGGGCTGGGACGCCGTTTGCAATGGGCACACAGCCGCAGGTTCCTGGACAGGCCCTCGTCTGCGATGGCACATCAACTGCCTCGAGTTGCTCGTGGTATTGCTAGCCCTGTGGAGGCTTCAGCCGTTGATCCATGGCAAGCATGTGTTGGTCTGGATGGACAACACAGTGACGGTAGTGTACATAAACTGCCAAGGTGGTTTATGCTCGCCCCGCATGTCGTAACTTGTCCACCGTCTCATCCTCTGTAGCCAGTAGCGGCTCAAGTTGCTGTGGGCCACTCACATCCCCGGTGAACTCAAACACACAGCGGACACACTGTCATGGCAGGTGACACTCAGGGGAGAGTGGAGGCTCCACCCCCAGGTGGTCCAGCTGATTTGGAGTTGATTCAGCGAGGCAAAGGTAGACCTGTTTGCCTCCCGTGAATCCTCCCATTGCCCGCTGTGGTATTCCCTGACCGAGGCCCCCCTCTGCACGGATGCACTGGCACACAGCTGGTCCTGGGGTCTGCGCAAATATGTGTTTCCCACAGTGAGCCTACTTGCACAGATGTTGTGCAAGGTCAGGGAGGACAAGGAACAGGTCCTGTTGGTAGTGCCCTACTGGCCCACCCAGGCTTGGTTCTCGGAACTCACACTCCTAGTGACAGCCCCTCCCTGGCAAATTCCCCTGAGGAAGGATCTTCTTTCTCAGGGACGACGCATGATCTGGCACCCACTACCAGACCTCTGAAACCTCCACGTCTGGCCCTTGGACAGGACGTGGAAGATCTGAGTGGCCTACCATCCACGGTGGTAGACACTATCACTCAGGCCAGGGCCCCTTCTACCAGGTGTCTGAACGCTTTGAAGTGGCGCCTGTTCGCGAATTGGTGTTCTTTCCGAGGTGAAGACCCACAGAATTGTGCAGTCAGGTTAGTGCTTTCCTTCCTGCAGGAGAGGTTGGAAGGGTGAATGTCCCCCTCCACCTTGAAGGTGTATGTAGCTGCTATAGCATCACACCACAATGCAGTGGACAGTAAGTATTTAGGGAAGCACAAACTGATCATCAGGTTCCTTAGAGGTGCCAGGAGGTTGAATCCTCCTAGGCCGCACCTCATTCCCTCATGGGACCTCTCTGTGGTGTTGCTGGGCCTACAGAGAGCCCCTTTCGAGCCCTTAGAGTCAGTTGAGCTGAAAGCCCTCTCCTTAAAGACGGCCCTCCTGACTGTGCTCACCTCCATCAAGAGGGTTGGGGACCTGCAAGCATTCTCTGTCAGCGATACATGCCTAGAGTTCGGCCCGGCATACTCTCACGTGATCCTGAGACCCCGGCCGGGCTATGCGCCCAAGGTTCCCACTACCCCCTTTAAAGATCAGGTGGTGAACCTGCAAGCGCTGCCCTGGGAGGAGGCAGACCTAGCCTTGTTGTTTCCTTATAAATAGTGTTTCCTTTTGACCAAAATTAAGTATATAAAACATGCTCTTTTGCCTGTAGAAATACTGTTCAAGAAAGAGTGTTCACACTTGAGTCCTCTTAAAAATAATCAGACTACATAAATAAAGAATACAGTAAAACATCAGATTCACATCACCTTCACATTGTATCTATGTAAGGCGCGGTCACACATACCTTTGCAAGGCGAAATTCCATGGGCAAAATACAGTCATCTCAATGGGAATCTTCGTGATTGTGAATTTCGCGCAATGGACTTCCAGTGGTGAAGCATTTCCCCTCGTGGATTTCCCTTGGAGTTTGGTGAACTTTGCAGCGATTTTTCGCCGTATTGACCAATAGAAGTTGCTTGGTTTGGCAGTGACCTCTGAGTGGGCGATGCTTCGTACACAGCTACACTGAATATACACAATGGACAAGGATATAATTTTAGTCGTTAGTTTATTTTCAGCTTCACTCTGTCAGAGTATAAAGTGCCGCGTTATAAAGTGGCTGCTTGGGTTTTTTTTTTTTTTTTGCTGATTTCCCACGTGCTCAGCATCCACCCATGTCATCTTCGCCCATGGAATTGCACCGTGCAAAGGTATGTGTGATCACGCTATTACTGTGTACTTGTATTTATCAACTTTGTGATAGGGTCTTAGTCCATTTTTCATCATTACTTTTTGTAACCAATAATAAGTTAAGTTAAAGTTAACGTAAATATTATTAAGAACAACAATAATATTAATTATTATTATTATTATTGTTGCTGTTATTAAACAATACCATATTTATATAATAATTTCTTAACTCGCATTCATAATTGTTATGCGGTCCGGTTAAACCCTTAAGTGTTTATTTTGGCAGAACACGGAAGGAAGACACTTTTGTTTGTGGTTGAGTTGGCAATGGCATTGTAATGTTGTAGTGTTATGGGGTTACTTTAGATTTGAATAATAACTTTTAGTGGCCAAGCATATTTGGAACTATGCAAATGTGCAATAAGTGAATCTCGAGCACTGGAAATATAATGCGCTCAGCTCATTCGCCTCATGCGTGCTTAAAGTATGTGTGAATGTGGTACAGAGAACAGAAATGCACATATACAGTAAGGACTAAGAACACAGCGAGCAGCACATACATGTTTGTGGCAGCGGGGGCATGGTCAAGCATCTCTCCAGAGAGAGAGAAAGCGGTAAGGGCGCTTACACCTGAATTAAATTATGTCTAACACCTGCCTCTAATTTCAGTGAGCACGGGGAGGGCGGCATAAATAGAGCCACACCGCAGGTAGACGAGAGAGAGAGCCTGGGCACCAGAGACCCGATGTGAAGCCAAGAATTTATTATTGCAAAGTTGAGAGTTTATTTTGTGAAGTAGTTTGTGTATTTTTAGAGTGAGTTATTGAACAGCGTAAAAGCCCTAAAAGAGTGTATTTGCCGCAGTGAGGAAAATAAAACGCTTACCTGAACCAGGAAATCTGCTTCTCGCCTCCTCCTTCCACTGAGAAGTGTTACACTTGTGCCGAAACCCGGGAAAAAGGTTTGAAGATGGACGGAATTCACCCCTTAGAGTCCTCCCAGTTGGCTGAGATCCTCCAAGCCCTCGCTGGCTTACATCAGAGCCACCAGCAATCCCTGCTTGAGCTCCAGCAAGATCAAGACCACCGGTTTGTGGAGCTCATGCACGCTCAAGCAGAGGAACGACAGGCGATCCGGAGCCTCCTCAGCCAGGAGGCATCCCCAGCCGCGACCCCGGACACCCACACACCGTTACAAAAGATGGGGTGGCGGACGACCCAGAGACATTCCTGGATCTCTTCGAGCGCACCGCCGAGATCTGGGGCTGGCCGCTCGGCCAGTAGGTGGCCAGACTCATACCGCTACTGTCCGGGGAAGCCCAACTCGCGGCTCAACAACTACCAGCGACGAGCCTCCTGGCTTACGGAGACTTAAGGAAAGCCATCCTGCAATGGGTTGGTCGAAGTCCGGAAGAAAGTCGTCAACTCTTCCGGAGCCTGAAGCTGGAGAGCTCCGACCGCCCGTTGCCTTCGCCCAACGGCTCTGCGATGCCTGCCGAAGATGGTTGCTAGCGGGGGACTGCGGCGTCGACGGGATCATTGACCAGGTGGTACTGGAGCAATTAATACATCAACTGCCAAAAGGGACGGCGGAGTGGGTCCAGTGCCACTGCCCGGCGTCGCTGGAGGAAGCCATCCAGCTTGCGGAGGACCACATAGCGGCGATCCCGAGGGAGGAAGAGCCCTCCCACTCTCTCTCTCTTCCCCCTGTCTCATTTCCCTCCCCTCTCTCCTCTCGTTCTGCTCTCTCTCCAGGTCCCGTTCCTGCCCCACGCAGACGAGGAGGACTTCAGCCACTGAGACCAGTTCCCCGGGTGTGGGAGCCGACACCTTCCCCTATCCCGATGCCCCGCCGCTCTCCCCCTCAGGGGGAGGCGCCCGCTGACGCAAGTGCAGGTGTAGCGCCTGGGCCAGCCTGCTGGAGGTGCGGGGACCCGGACCACTTCCGGGATCAGTGCCCTCTGATGGAGCTGGGGACAGTGGTGCCAGTCTCTGACCACCCGCAGGCTGCCCCCGACCAGGACGGAGCATACCGGATACCGGTAAGTGTCAAGGGGGGTACTCACCAAGCGTTGGTGGACACTGGGTGTAATCAAACCACTATCCACCAACGCTTAGTTCAACCCGAAGCATTGGACACAACTAAAACGGTGAGGGTGAAATGTGTGCATGGGGATATTCACAAGTATCCGCTGGTGACCCTGACAATTAAATTCCGGGGGAAAAAGCATAAAGTGCAGGCCGTGTTTAGTTCCCGCCTCAACCTTCCGCTGATTTTGGGGACTGATTGGCCTGATTTTAGAGTTTTATTGAAGGGAATTTGCACGGATGTGTCCTGTATGAAGTCAGGGAAATGTGCAATGTGCGATGCTCTGGCAGGGGAGGCGGAGCGCTCCCCTTCTCAGGGAATTCCCTGAGGGGGATTTCCCTTTGGAGCAGTCGTGAGATGAAACCCTCAAACACGCCTTCGACAAAGTGAGAGTCATTGATGGTCAACGTCTCCAGCCGGACATCGCCCTTTCATACCCCTATTTTGCGATTATAAATGAGTGGTTGTATAGAGTGACACAGGACACTCAGACTAAAGAGGATACAACCCAACTTTTGATTCCAAGGAGCCATCAGGAAATGGTATTCCAGGCGGCTCATTATAATCCCATGGCGGGTCACTTAGGAGAAAGGAAGACACTGAACCATCTAATAGCCCGTTTCTATTGGCTGGGCATTGGCGGCGATGTCCGCAGGTGGTGTGTGGCATGCCGCGAATGCCAGCTGGTTAACCCACCAGCCACCCCAAAAGCGCCATTGCGCCCTCTCCCTTTGATCAAGGTCCCCTTTGAGAGAATTAGAATGGACCTCGTCGGGCCATTAGAACGGTCAGCACGCGGACATTGCTTTGTATTGGTTCTAGTGGACTATGCAATGCAATATCCAGAAGCAGTGCCTCTTCGCAACATCTCAGCACGCAGTGTTGCGGAGGCACTCTTCAAAATAATCTCCCGGGTGGGGATTCCAAAAGAAATCCTCACCGATCAGGGCACAACGTTTATGTCACGGACACTACGCGAACTGTACGAGTTGTTAAGTATTAAATCGATTCCCACCAGCATATACCATCCTCAAACGGATGGCCTAGTGGAATGATTTAATAAAACCATCAAAAACATGATTCGTAAGTTCGTGCACGACGATGCTAGAAATTGGGATAATGGCTCGACCCCCTGTTATTTGCAGTACAAGAGGTCCCACAAGCCTCCACTGGCTTCTCCCCATTCGAGCTGCTGTATGGGCGACGCCCACGTGGTGTGCTTGATGTATTGCGAGAGGCCTGGGAGGAGGGACCTCCAAACAGTAAAAATGAAATTCAATACATTCTTGATCTTAGAGCAAAACTCCACACTTTGGGGCAGCTAACACAGGAGAATTTGCTCCAAGCTCAAGAACGACAGCGCCGACTGTATGACAGGGGAATTCAGCTAAGGGAATTTGCACCGGGAGATAAAGTGCTTGTATTGCTTCCCACATCGAGCTCTAAATTACTCGCCAAGTGGCAAGGACCATTTGAGGTCACACGATGAGTGGGAGATATCGATTATGAGGTTAAACGAACCGATAGAGGGGGCGCACGTCAAATATACCACCTCAATCTCCTGAAATTGTGGAGGGAGGCGGTTCCCGTGACGCTGGCTATGGTAGTTCCCGAGAAGGCGGAGCTCAGACCGGAGGTGAGTTCAAAACATAAACAGTTCACCCTGGTCACTTGCGGAGACCACCTCTCACCGAGTCAACTCACGGAGGTTGCTAGGTTGCAACAGGAGTTTGCGGATGTGTTCTCCCCTCTACCGGGACGTACAAACCTCATCCATCACCACATCGAGACCAAGCCAGGGGTCGTGGTACGTAACTGCCCCTATCGATTACCCGAACACAAGAAGAAAATCGTTCGGGAAGAATTGGATGCAATGCTCGATATGGGGGTAATAGAAGAACCCCACAGCGATTGGTCCAGCCCAGTTGTTCTAGTGCCTAAGAGTGACGGGTCTGTACGGTTCTGTGTGGATTATAGGAAAGTCAACGCGGTGTCTAAATTTGATGTGTATCCAATACCTCGCATTGATGAGTTGCTCGATCAGTTGGGCACTGCTCGATTTTATTCGACATTGGATTTGACGAAGGGTTATTGGCAGATTCCCTTGACACCAATTTCCTGTGAGAAAACCGCCTTCTCCACACCGTTTGGATTACACCAATTTGTGACACTTCCGTTTGGTTTGTTTGGAGCCCCAGCTACGTTTCAGCGTCTCATGGACCGAATCCTCAGACCGCATTCAGCTTACGCCGCTGCCTATTTAGATGACATCATCATTTATAGCAATGATTGGCAGCGGCACATGCAACATCTGAGGGCGGTTCTGAGATCGCTGCGCCGAGCGGGACTCACAGCGAACCCAAAGAAGTGCGCGATTGGGTAGGTGGAGGTACGGTATCTGGGGTTCCACTTGGGCCACGGGCAGGTGCGTCCCCAAATTGACAAGACAGCAGTGATTGCGACATGCCTGAGGCCCAAGACCAAAAAGGGGGTGAGACAGTTCCTGGGGCTGGCTGGCTATTATAGAAGGTTCGTACCTAATTATTCGGACGTCACCAGCCCGCTGACTGATCTCACTAAAAAGGGAGCTCCAGACCCGGTCCAGTGGACGGAGCAGTGTCAGCGGGCTTTCACGCAAGTCAAAGCCGCACTTTGCGGGGGGCCGCTTTTCCATTCACCTGACTTCTCTCTCCCTTTTGTTTTACAGACAGATGCTTCAGACAGGGGGCTGGGGGCCGTGCTCTCGCAGGTGGTGGAAGGGGAGGAGTGCCCGGTGCTGTACATTAGCCGTAAGCTCTCGTTGAGGGAAACTAAGTACAGCACCGTGGAAAAGGAGTGTCTCGCCATCAAGTGGGTGGTCCTCACTCTCTGATACTACCTGTTGGGGCAGGCCTTCACCCTCTGTTCTGATCACGCCCCACTCCAGAAAGATACCAGTGCCCGGATCACCCGTTGGTATCTGGCTCTTCAGCTGTTTAAGTTCAAGGTGGTTCAAAGACCGGGAGTGCAGATGGCTGTCGCTGACTTCCTTTCAAGGAATCGGGGGGGAGTGGTAGGCAGGCCGAATGCCGCCTCGGCCTGAGTCGGGCGGTGGGGATATGTGGCAGCGGGGGCGTGGTCAAGCATCTCTCCGGAGAGAGAGAAAGCGGTAAGGGCACTTACACCTGAGTTAAATTATGTCTAACACCTGTCTCTAATTTCAGTGAGCACGGGGAGAGTGGCATAAATAGAGCCACACTGCAGGTAGACGAGAGAGAGAGCCTGGGCACCAAAGACCCAATTGTGAGGCCAAGAATTTATTATTGCAAAGTTGAGAGTTTATTTTATGAAGTAGTTTGTGTATATTTAGAGTAAGTTATTGAACAGCGTAAAAGCCCTGAAAGAGTGTATTTGCCACAGTGAGGAAAATAAAGCACTTACCTGAACCAGGAAATCTGCTTCTCGCCTCCTCCTTCCACTGAGAAGTGTTACAATGTTATTTAAATATTTAATTAAATCTGAGCCCTTGCGGTTTGATATTTGAATATTTAATCGCATAACGTCATATTGCGATTTCAGTTTTATTTCAATTAATCGTTAAGCCCTAGATGGAACTCTCATAAGTTATTTGGACTGATTTGGAACGCTCTACATAGGCAACAATTCAATAGTGTTCAGTATGGGAGACTCGACTCACAATTGATTCCAATATAGTCTGCTGATAACTTGTTGCTACCCTTTCATAAGTATATATTGGGTAAAATTGCTAATTTTTATTAGATTGAGCTATTTTATCAATAGTTTTTGTGTATTGAATTAAATATAAATATACTTATAAACAACTAATTCTTCATCCAGAATGTGAGAAATCTTAGAAAAAGAGAGGGATCTTAGGAGGTAGTATAATTAAATTGCCTAATTTTTTTAACAGCCTTCATGTCAGAAGTGCTCCTGTGATGCCTTAAATGCTGCCTCTGTAGTCAGTTCACTAGGTTCGAACACAGCTACATTGTTTTTCTAATGTAATCTAAAGCAATATCTAATCATATCTAATGTAATAGCCAAAGAACTACCGTGACCATAAAAGGTGAGAACTTGTTTGGGAAAAGAAAGAAATAATGTGAAATTACTTTGAAAGACAAGAAGTGGACAGTGAGGTAGGGTTTTTAATGTACAGTTCCTGTAAATGTACTCTTTTAAATTTGCTGTCACAAACTCAGAGCCTATAAGCATCAATGAGCTGGAAACATTCAGAGTAGAAGGAAAAGGGAAGTTTTAAAGCATTGCTAATGCTTGCACTCAGGGGCACAGATATGTGGTGTTCAGAATATGTGGTGCATAGGGGCCCATGACCAACAGGGGGCCCACAAAATATGATACACAGTCAGACTAAAATAGATAAAAGTGAAGAAGAAAAAAAAAAAAAATACAGTACATAAAAATCTAAGCAAAAGATGTGGACCTGAATTTCAGCACGGTATTGCACAAAATTTTAAATATTGTTTATAATGGATGGAATTCCCATAGTCCTTTAAGTGTTAAGTAATAATAATAATAATAATAATAATAATAATAATAATAATTATTATATATATATATATATATATATATATATATATATATATATATATATAGATATAGATATAGATATATAGATATACACAGTACTGTGCAAAAGTCTTAAGATGGTTATTTATATCTTCAGCTTTAGTGTGTCAATAGGGAATATAAATGTTAGACTCCAAAACATTACTTTTGCAAATAGAAAAGATTAGAATAGAAGAACAGGGAGCCCTGCAACAGATGTCATGGCCCCCACAAAGCCCCCCACTGAACATTGTGTCAGTCTGAGATTACATAAAGAGACAGAAGCAATTGAGACAGCCTAAATAGATAGAAGAACTGTGGCAAATTCTCCAAGAAGCTTGGAACATCCTATCTGCCAACAACCAAGAAAAACTGTGTCCAGGTGTACCTAGGAGAATTGGTGCTGTTTTAAAGGCAAAGGTGGTCACACCGAATATTGATTTAGCTTTTTTATGTTTAATGGACTTTTTATGACATTAAGTGATAAATGAAAATTATTTATTTCATTATTTTTGAAGACATCCTCATTATGCAAAAGTTTTCACAAGTGCCTAAAACTTTTCCACAGTACTGTATATATTTATATATATGTATATATATATAATTAATATACAGATAAAATAAAATAGATAAATGAATATTTTATGCATGCTTTAACTTAGTTGACCCAACATTGTAGATGACATGGACACATAAGCATGACATTTTTTATGACATATTGAACTGAAAGCCTAATTAAGATATCTATACACTATTACAAAAGCAGTAGGGTCTATCAAATTCAGTATAATTAACCACTCAAGTATTTTAACAGTCAAACCCAAAGTATTTTCAGGATGGCAACTTGGATCCCTTCAATATTCTAATGCAGAAAAATGTTGGAATAAGATCCTTGGTGAAAGAGCCTGTGTGTGCTGTCGAGTATAGCTGTACCATGTGCCCTCAGGACTTTCATCTCCCATCCAAATACCACCCTTGGTAAATGAATTCCTCAAGATTAATTTGCCCTTTTAATGTGCAAGGCTAATTTCTGATTACGTAAACTCTGCAGTTCAAATTTGACTCACTCTCACCAAGCGGGTGACCTATTTAAATCAAAATGCTATTAAAACAAATGGGATAAATTACATACTTTTATGAATGTGGTCATTAGATAAGAGAAGAGTCATATTGTAGAAAAAATTCATGGTTGAGAATAGGAAATACTTTTTGAACAGTGTTTATGTAAAGTTGCATAGGTATAGGGGATTTCGTAAGCTCACGTTTGCGGAAGAATGATGCTCCACATAGTGATGGTGATATTTGCAATATTGTTCTGCAATGCCTTGGGTAAGATTATAGGGGCCATGGCCTTTCAAACAGCTGTTTAGCCTTTGCGTGGATCACCCGTGGCAATCTGCAGTGGCACATCTATTTTTTTTTTCTTTGCAAACCCACTCAATTTAAGAATGAACTCTGCAGTAGAGTTCTATCTTTTGTGTCCATGTTGATGGTTTCTTCTGAAAGGCTAAGAGAACATCAGCTTTGTCACTGTGTGGGCATTTCATACTCTGCTTTATTGCTCAATGGCTCTACAAGTTGTTTATTTGATGGGAGTTCTCTTATTGAAAGATGCAGTTTTTTTGTCACTCAAGGCTATCCAGTAAAGGATTTATCTTGTTTTACCAAGTCAGAGCGAATTCATGAATATAGCTGAGGGGTGACTCAGTGCATGTGGGTCTCCCAACTCATTACACACACAATTCCATCCTTCACCCAAGCCTCCCTTTATCCAAACAACCACAGACCTCAGAGACTATATATACTTTACAGGGCTGCAGATAGACGGGATGATAAAACAACGTGAAAATTGTGTTTTCCAGGCCAGGAAAAGTCATGGAAATTAATAAAAGTGGAAAAGATATGGACATTTGTTATAATGAATATACATTTCTCTCTAGTCATGTTCTACTAAAATATTTAATTGTCTCTAATACTGCTCTTGTGTTGAGTAAAACATGCTCATCATAAGCCATACTGATGTCTGATTTTTGAACAAATTGTATTTTTGAGTAGATTCTTTTCAATTATTTGTTCAAATTAGTTCACAAATCAGTCTGAATTATTGATTCAGGTATATATTATATATATATATATTAATCACAGATTTTGAAAGTGCTGAAATTTTAGCTAATTTTAACTTATTGTCCTGTAAAAATGCACTTATTACCTTCTTAGGATAGAAAACAAAACACTTTGTAACAATAATAAACATTTTCCAAACAAAGCCTTCCAAAATATAAAGATAGAAATGCAGTAAAATAGCACCAATTCAAGTAACATTAAATGTTTCGCAAAGTCTAAGTGGGAGGTTGACTAATTGAAAGAACTATGCAACCATAGGTTAAGTATTCATTGTAATATGCATTCAATCTCTTAAACTCTCATCCTCCATGGACTGTGGCTATCCGCTTTGCTACAGCAGTCGTGAAGCTGCATTCATGATTCGTGTCAGGGCATCAACGCCAGTGACAAGCAGCGCTTTGAACTCCACATGAAAAGCGCTGCAGAGAACATCTCATTCTATGTTTTGGTGATAGCTAAGATTTAACATGCTTCTGTGGTAATTAAATTGCACCTTACAGAGGCTGCAAAGTACTTGATTTCTGTCACAAGTCCCATCTGGGTTCTGGTGAGCCTGCAGGTTTGTTTTGTTTGTTTTGTCATGTTTCTCTGTTTCTTTGCCAGATTGTTATACTAAGCTGAGTACTAATCTCACTCTCCTTGTTTAGCTGGTCCTGTCTTGTCACTCTGTTGGTTGCCCGCATTGTTTGGGTTGTGGTTTGCCTTCCAGTCTTCGCTGAGTTCAGCCTGGTAATCCACGAAGAAATTCCGGTCTATGCCCGCGTGCCAAGAATCTACACTTCTGCTGTTGCTCGCATTGTCCGCTGGACATCTCTCTCATTGCTTAGCTTCTACGGAGGATTCTGCCATGGTTCTCCTGACTTCCACGTCACACACACTCCACTGACGAACACACTACTCTCTACTCTGCGGGGCACCTACACGTTACAGTTGTGTGTTTGTGGTGTGTGCATCAGTGTAATGACTCAGAGCGGACACATTGCAAAGGTTCCACCCTTTTTGACTAATTTATGTGCTTGTTTATTCTTTATTTATGGTAAATGCATTAATCACGATTAAGAAAAATTTAGCCGTTAAACTTTTTTAATTAATCACATGCGTTAACACGGTAACATTGACAGCTCTAGTACAGACAGATCACTTCTAATCACATCAGGTTAGGACACTTTGTTATACAGTATCACTAATGACTGGAAAGGTCATAGAAAAGTCATGGAAATTCATTGGTCAAAAGTGTGGAAACCATGATAAAAACATGAGAGGCCAAGAGCAGGTTAAGCCACAGTATAGGTATAGTATATATAGTACAGTATAGGTGACAATGGGTGGAGGCTGAGTATGGATGGCCCCTGATGGATGGGGGTGGACCAACATCATGACACTGAATGAGGGGGTGAATTGGACCACAGCAAGTGCAGGTAGCTATATACATGAGCTCTGTGCAGGCAAAAGAGAGAGAAAAAGATTTTGTGTCAATGGTTAGTGTTCAGACTGCTCATCTGTGCATCTGTGTGTGACCACCCATACTAACCTCTGTTTATCAGAATCAAAATAAGCTTTATTGCCAAGTATGCTGTCATGGTGACAGAAGCTTCCAGTGCAAGAGAATGCAACGTATATACAGTACATAAATAAAAACATATAAATTTAAACATATATACATATAGTGACATAAAAAATAAGATATAACAGATACAAAAAGAGAAATATACAATAGCGCAATAATGTTGTATAATGTAAAATAATAATGTTGCAGATATACAATTATGTGCAGGTGATGTAATGTATTAAAGAAGAGGTAGGATATGTTAAAGAATATAAATGAGATATGGATACAAGTAGGAATGGATGGATTGAATATTGCACATGGTTGTGTTGACCAAAGGAAAATATTTGGGGGCAGATTTAACTGTTCATGAGATGGATGGCCTGAGGGGAAAAACTGATCCTGTGCCTGGCTGTTCTGGTGCTTAGTGCTCTGTAACGCCAGCCAGAGGGCAACAGTTCGAAGAGGAAATGTGCTGGGTGAATGGGGTCAAGAGTAATTTTACCAGCCCTTTTCGTCACTCTGGATGTGTACAGTTCCAGCAGGGTCGGTAGAGGAATGCCAGTAATCCTCTCAGCAATCCGATCTATCCTTTGAAGTCTTCTGATATCTGACTTGGTAGCTGAACCAAACCAGACAGTTATAGAAGTGCAGAAGACAGACTCAATGTTGAATGTTGAATGCTGATTAGAACTGTATAAGCAGCACCTGTGGCAGGTTGAACTTCCTCAACTGGTGAAGGAAGTACAACCACTGCTAGGCCTTTCTCAAAATTGAATCTATATGGGTCTCCCACTTCAGGTCATGTGAGATGGTAGTGCCCAGGAACCTGAATGAATCCAATGCTGCCACAGTGCTCTTTAGAATGGTAAGTGGGTTTAATAGTCCACTAACATCTCCACTGTTTTGAGCGTGTTCAGCTCCAGGTTGTTTTGACTGCACCTGATGGCCAGCTGTTCAACCTCCCTTCTGTATGCAGACTCATCTGTATGCAGACTTATCGTCATTTTGGATCTTGACAGAGGTGTCCTTGGCAGTGCAGTCATTTGTGTACAGGGAGAAGAGTAGTGGGGAGAGCACACCTCCCTGGGGGCCACCAGTGCTGATCGTACATGTGCTGGAGGTGAATTTCCCCATTCTCACTAGCTGCTGACTCTCTGTCAGAAAGCTGGTGATCCACTGACAGATAGAGCCAGGAACAGAGAGCTGGGTTAATTTAATCCATAGAAGAGCGGGGTTGATGGTGTTAAAAGCCGAACTGAAGTCAACAAATAGTATCCTTGCATAAGTCCCTTGTCTGTCTAGATGTTGAAGTATGTAATGCATAGAAACAAGGTCCTTCCTTTTTGCCAGGGAGCGTGTGCTCTGAGAACCAAGTCTGGGTGGGCCAGTACGGTGCCACCAACACTGCTTGTTCTTCGTCCTCCCTGACTTTGCATAGAGTCTGTGCAAGCAGGCTCACTGGGGGAAACACATATTTGCGCAGGCCCCGGGGCCAGATGTGTGCCAATGTGTACGTGCCGAGCAGAGTCTCGGCCAGGGTGTACCATAGCGGGCAGTGGGAGGATACCTGGGAAGCAAAAAGTGCTACCTGTACTTCACGAATCGACTCCAAATCAGCTTAACCACCTGGGGGTGGAGTCTCCACTCTCCTCTGAGCGTCACCTGTCACGACAATGTGTCCGCTGTGCGATTGGGTTCGCCTGGGATATGAGTGGCCCGCAATGACTTCAGTCACTGCTGACTCCAAAAGAGGAGATGGCGGGTGAGTTGCAACATGCGACATGAACATAAACCGCCTTGGCAATTTATATATGCTACCATCACCGTGTTGTCTGTCTGGACTAACACGTGCTTGCCCTGGATCAACGGCCAAAACCTCCGCAGAGCCAGCAATACCGCCAGCAACTCAAGGCAGTTGATATGCCAACGCAGTCGAGGTCCTGTCCCGGAGCTCGAGGCTGCGTGCCCATTGCAAACGGTGCCCAAGCCTGACCTGACAACGACATGCGTGGATGCTTGTTCTAGGGTAAACCCTGTCCGTAGAAGTGCAAGGTCTGTCCAAGGGCTGAACGTGTGGTGATAGATCGGTGTGAAAGCCACACGATTAGTACCGCTGTGCCATGCCCATCTTGGGACTCGAGTCTGAAGCCAGTGCTAAAGCGGTCTCATATGCATCAACCTGAGCACCATAACCACCGCTGAGGACGCCATATGCCCCAGGAGCCTCTGAAATTGTTTCAGTGGGACCGCTGTTCTACAAGAACTGACTTCAGGCAATTCAACACCGACTGAGCACGCTCCCTCATGAGGCGCACTGTCATAGTGACTGAGTCCAACTCTGTCCCAGGAAAAGAGATACTCTGTACCAGGGCGAGCTTGCTCTTTTCCCAGTTCACCCGAAGCCCCAAACGGCTGAGGTGTCTGAGTACAAGGTCCATGTGTGCACACCATAAATCTCGAGAGTGAGCTAGTCAGCCAACCGTTGAGATAATTGAGGATGCGGATGCCCACTTTCCTTAGCGGGGCAAGGGCTGCCTCTGCGACTTTTGAAAAGACGCGAGGTGACAGGGACAGACCGAAGGGGAGGACTGTACTGCTATGCCTGACTCCCGAGGCAGAATTGAGACATTTAAGTACACGTCCTTCAAGTCTACTGCCGCGAACCAATCTTGACGCCAAACACATAACAGAATGCGCTTCTATGTCAGCATTTAGAATGGGAGCTTGTGCAGGTCCCGATTCAAAGCTTGCAGGTCTAAGATTGGCCGCAACCCACCACCTTTCTTCGGTACGATGGAGTAGGGGTTGTAGAACCCATTCTTCATCTCGGCTGGAGGGACAGGCTCTATTGCGTCCTTCTCTAGAAGGACTGTGATTTCCGCATGCAGAACAGTGGCGTCCTTGCTTACTAGTGAGGCAGAACGGACGCCACTGAACCTGGGCGGGCACCTGGCGAACTGAATCGCATAGCCGAGTCAGATCGTCCTGAGCCAGCACGATGGGTTGGAGAGGGCTAGCCATGCCTCCAGACTCCGTGCAAGGGAACCAAGGGGACAGTCACCTTTGACATACCTGCGGAAGGGGCCTCGTGGCAGGGTGGAGCAGGAGCTGCCACATCGAGAGGCCTCAGGTCCCAAACTCGTGGCTGTGCTGAGAGAAATGTTAGAGCACTTACCTCGCTCCGTACACCCACCAAAGAACCAGTCTGCAACGGGAGAAGAGGCTGGCATCCTTGTGGCACATCACATACACCTGGTCTTGGGTATCTGTGTGTGTCGCAGCTGGGTGCGCGAAGGCAGGGGACTTGCGTCCACAGCGCCCCTGCTGCAAAGGTTCGGTGTATGGCTGTCATGACAATGATGGCCGTGTGACCCAGAGAGTGAGGAAACCACCCCTTGGGCATGCTGCAACCAAAGATTCTCCTCCCGGCCCTCCACTGGGGGACGGAGTGGTCCGTGTACCACCTCCTAATTGACAGCAGGCCTCCTCACCTCTGGGTCGCCTGTCTCAGGGATGCTTCAAAGCCCTCCTGGGGTTCTTGGTGCCAGACTGAGGGACGGGGGCATCAACTTCCTGCAGGAGGCTCTACGCTGAGGCTGAGCTATGATTTTTGTCACCCACAGGGTAAAGTCGGTCACCGAGCGCAGCTCCTACATCAATCTCAGGTCAGGACTACCCTCGTGCAGTTCTTTCAGAGTCTTGGCCTGGTAGGCCTGCAGGATGGCCATGGCATGCAAGGTGGAGGCGGAGGCGGTATGTCCAGCAGCACTGTACACCTTGGCCATCAAGGGTGAAGTGAACTTACAGGTGGTGGCATTTTTTGGGGCACAGGTGCACCGCAATCACCTGCTCCACCCGAGGAACCTCCGTGTACTCCCTGGCCGCCCCGCCATCGAGGGTAGTGAGAGCGGAAAAACCCAAGAAATGGGACCGGGTAGTAAAAGGTGCCCGCCACGACTTCGTGAGGTGTTCACGCACCTCCATGAAGAAAGGAACTGGGGCAGAGCAGTGCTCTGAGCCCAGGAACCAATCGTCCAGCCGTGAATGCTCAGGGCGGGGTGGAGGGTTCCACTCCAGCCAGACACCCATGGCGGCCTGGGCAAGCATGGCCATCAGTGCCATGTCGGCCTCTGATTGGGCGCGCTCTCCAATGCTGTGATCGATACCTCATCCGCATCGCGAGCCCCTAATGAGACATTAAGCCCGTTCTAAGGCGAGCTTCCTGACTCATCCATGAACTTAGACAGGTGGAAACGAGCATGCTGGGGAATGGGAGGTCCGTGGGGATTCACCCGGCGGAAATGCTCCCATTAATGCCCCCAAATTGACCCCAGTGCTAACCGCCATGGCCTTGTCCATGTAAGCAGAAGGACCAGGACGGGGAGCGACTGGAGTGGCTTTCTCTTTATGAAAGAAGGAAAGCCGTGACCGCAACATTGCCATGGTCACATTCTCGCAGTGAGAACATGAGCCTCCCACGAACGCTGTCTCAGCGTGTCTACGGCCAATACACGTGAGACAGTGATCGTGGCCATCAGAGGATGAAAGACCAGCAACCAGGAACTGCACGTAGATGGAAAGGCATCTTTAAAAAGACACTCTCCATCAGTGCTTACTCTTTTAGAGAAAATATACTCTTTTATTTCTTTCAAGTGTGGCTGCTGAAGCACCCTGGGGCGTTCTCTGCACTTATCTGCGCGAGAAAAGGAGAACCCACTGTAATGCACCGTATATCCAACAGCCGTTTTAACACTTCCACTTTCAGAGGTGAATGGAACGCTAGTGGATTCCTCTACACTGCTCGGCTCCGAAGAACAAATCTGAATGAGTGGTTGCAAGCCATCTCCTTTTATACCTGTATGTCCAGGGGAGTGGCATGCAAATTCCACTCGCCAATTCTCATTGGCCTTTTCTCAAATATCAGAGGTGTTTGGGACTCCCAAGTTTGAGAAAGAGCTGGAGGTAGCAGAAGAAATGTGAGTCATACCTCTCAACATAGCTACTTTGTGAATATTAGTTTGATATCATGTAAACATGGTCCAAAATTAACACCTTTTGAATGCGCCATGTGCAAGAAACAGTTGCATTTAGCGAGAAAGATACTTACTTAATAAAGTGATATGCACAATTCAAATCAAACTGTCACCATCTGCCACTACTCACGCATCTACTGAATAAACATATTTTACTTTAGTGGCGAATTTACCATCAGATGTTCATCTATGATGCCTAAATGTTATTTTTCTCCAGAACTCCATGGGATACATGTGAAATTTTCTTCACATTAAGCCACTAAAAGAATATGTGAGGAACAAAATCAACTGTAGTTATGCTCAGATGCCATTATCCATTTAAAGAGACAGTACCGATTTAGCATGTGTTCTGAGTATCAATGTAAATAATTGTAAATAGAACAATCTATGCATGTAAACAATAAATGCAACAAATACACTGGTGGCCAAAAGTTTGGAATCATGTACAGATTTTGCTCTTATGGAAAGAAATTGGTACTTTTATTCACCAAAGTGGCATTCAACTGATCAAATTTATAGTCAGGACATTAATAACGTGAAAAATTACTATTACAATTTGAATTTAAACTACTTCAAAGAGTTCTCATCAAAAAATCCTCCACATGCAGCAACGACAGCTTTGTAGATCCTTGGCATTCTAGCTGTCAGTTTGTCCAGATACTCAGGTGACATTTCACCCCACACTTCCTGTAGCACTTGTCATAGATGTGACTGTCTTGTCAGGCACTTCTCACGCACCTTACATTCTAGCTGATCCCACAAAAGCACAATGGGGTTAAGATCCATAACACTATTTTCCAGTTATCTGTTGTCCAGTGTCTGTTTCTTTGCCCACTCTAACCTTTTCTTTTTCTTTTTCTGTTTCAAAAGTGGCTTTTTCTTTGCAATTCTTCCCATAAGGCCTGCACCCCTGAGTCTTCTCTTTACTGTTGTAACTGGTGTTGAGCAGGTAGAATTCAATGAAGCTGTCAGCTGAGGACATGTGAGGTGTCTGTTTCTCAAACTAGAGGATCGGATGTACATATCCTCTTGTTTAGTTGTACATCTGGCCTTCCACATCTCTTTCCGTCCTTGTTAGAGCCAGTTGTCCTTTGTCTTTGAAGACTGTAGTTTACACCTTTGTATGAATGCTTCCATTTTTAAAATTTTTTTTTTTTTGGCAATTTCAAGCATTGTATAGCCTTCATTCCTCAAAACATGATTGACTGATGAGTTTCTAGTGAAAGCTGTTTCTTTTTTTGCCATTTTTGACCTAATATTGACCATAAGACATGCCAGTCTATTGCATACTGTGGCAACTCAAAAACAACACAAAGGCAATGTTAAGCTTCATTTAACGAACCAAATCGCTTTTATCTGTGTTTGATATAATGGCAAGTGATTTTCTAGTACCGATTTATCATGATTACTGAAGGATAAGGTGTTGGACTGATGGCTGCTGGAAATGGGGCTATATGGTGTCTAGATTTGATCAAAAACGACTTTTTTCAAATAGTGATGGTTCTGTTTTTTTACATCAGTAATGTCCTGCCTATACTTTGTGATCAGTTGAATGCCACTTTGGTGAATTAAAGTACCAATTGCCTTCCGAAACAGCAAAATCTGAACATTATTCCAAACCTTTGGCCGTTAGTGTATCTGTATGCAAAATAATAAATGCAGTTTCAAGACATTTATTGATGGAATATAATGAGTTTGACCATTTTACAAAGGCTAAAATGTGACCAATATGATGAAAAACTGACAAAATATAAAATTGAATCTTGAAATCTGTAACAATATCTAACCCTAACTTTAAGTTAATTTTTGCAAATATCAGTTGGCAAGTTAAGACTTTCTAAAACTACCTGAGAGCAGAAATGTCTCAAGATAGACTGAACAAACTGGCACTCTTCTCATTTCAGAAATGTTATGGTGACTTTTCCAACAAGAAAACTCATACATTTATACATGTATAATTTATTTTGTTATTTATTTATTTATTATTATTATTATTATTATTATTATTATTATTTGATTCAAATAATATTTGCATTTGAAAATAAAAAGTTGTGAATTACTTATGAATTAGCACTGTTAAATATCCATCTAAAATGTTTATTCTGGATATTATCCCCACCACAAACCCAAATTGTTAAGGGGGCCCTTAAACTGTTCTGTACCTGGGACCCAAAATTTGTTGCTATGTCCCTGGCTAGGACAACAACACAAAGCCTTTCATTTGGCCTTTTAGCACAAACCCTTTACCCCTGACATTGTTAACCCCTTCTTTTACAGTTCAGCACCCCTACGATTACTTTTAGATGGCTTCATAGAAGACACTTGGACTTTTATGACTAATTATGACTAAATGTCATATGTCACCATGGCACAGTAACATTTTGAGTTACATCTATAACATCTAAGAAAAATAGGTTGGCCAAGATATATTGTATGTGTTGCAGAAATAATGTGCATTTACACATATGTGTTCTGAAGACTGCTATCTCTAATTCTAGATGTTCATGGTGTTTCATTTATTGCTTGAATAAATCAAGCTGAGAAGCTTTCTCACGTTGCGTTAGTCAACACATTACTGCAGTAACCAGCAGAGTGTGCTACAATCATATAGAGATATCATTGAGTTGATTGCAGCAAAAGAGGCAGAAAGATGCTTTCAGAGTGTGGTGTACACATCAGCTGTACAACCCCTTACAAATGCCAGCAAACTTTTTAGCAAAGAATTTGGAAAACTAGATTGAGGCTTCTGGAGGAGTGTAAAGATTGTGATATCTGAGGTGATCTAAGTTCATTTGACTTCTCGCTTTTCCATTCACTAGCAGTTATTCATATATTCTTTTGAAATGGTAATAAAATAAAGACAACTTCAAGAAAGGTGCTCAGAGGAAACGGTCTCAGTTCAAATCTTGACACTATTTAATAGGTGTCCACACAAGGCATCTGGATGATTCGCTCTTCTGATTGAAAGACAGATCGTGGGTTCCCCACCCTGAACGGTCCTGAACCTCTCTTCCTCTTCTCAACGGCAATAATAGCTTCTATCTTTGAGCAGACCACCACCTTTTCTCAAATCTTCATCAATCTGCCTCATTCCTGAGAAGATTAGAGCCCAACTTTGATCTCTCCCCTCCTGAGGTTTCAGCCTCACTTTGATGTGTTCCCTTCTTGTTAACGACAGAGCCGATAGTAGATGACAGAATCCCTTCTGGGTGAAAGAAAGAGATTGAACTGGGGGGGGGGGAGTGGGGGGAGGGGTATAGGAAGTGCTGTGGAGTGGACACGGATGAGGGATGCTCTCTGGCATGGTATAAAGGAAGAAAACAAGACAAATTGTCAGAATAGATTGATAGGTGCTCGTCAGCTCGCTTTGAGCCTCTACCTCTCCACCCCTCCTTCCCCCCCCACTTTTACCCCAGGCTACATGTGCATTGAACTTTTGTGGACATGAGAGATTGGTGCCCTCATTTATTTCCTTTTCTATTGGAGATGTTTTAAGTGGTCCTCCAGAGTAATAGAGAGATCAGATTTTATCTCATTCCCCTCTTCTGCTTGGATGGGCCCATCGCAGCTATCCACTCAGAGAGGAGCAGGTTTATTAAGCTATCCATTACCAGTATCCGACCTCAAATTGAATTCAGTAATGGGAGGAAAGATTTAAATAACACTGTGGCCAAATAATGTATTTTTAACCCATTTGTTTAGCTAGAAAAGGTGTTACAGTGGATTTTGAAAGTACAAAAATGCCATGCAGGCCTTTTTGATGCCATGTTGTTGACAACTTCATAGATAGTCCTTGATGTACTGTAACAAGAGGCAGGTAAACTTGATTTAAGCCTGATTTCCCCTCAGGGTTCTCGCTGACTTTTAACAGTGCATCAACCCATCAAAGACAGTTGAGATTTTATCATTAATTCAGGATTTATAATACAAGGCTACTCTGGATCGCAAAATCTGATTTTTTTTTTGTTGTTTTTCTTTTTGTTTTTTTCAGATGGCGTGGCAAACAGAAACAGCTGCTTGTCCAGCCTGTTCACGTGGATGTAAAGTTCTCCATAACACAATGATCAATATACTGTAGAAACTATGGAGCTCTTTATTTTTTTTTTTTCATCAGTATACTCTAGAGCAGGGCTGGGAATCAGCAGGGTCCTACCAATACAATTGTATATTTATATCTGGGTTGAAATACAATAATATTATGATTCTTTATGTCTTGTGTATTTCGATTCATAATTATGATAAAATATGTTGTTTTACTCACTTGTTTCTCATTGATCTTCACTGGACTTCTGTGCTATGCGCAACAAGTGTTAAGCTTCCTGCTTTAATTCATCTTAAAGCCATTGAAGTAGCATAGAGCTGGGGTCTTCAACGTTTTCCAGGCCAAGGACCCCTTGGTGGATAGAGAAATGAAGCAGCGCCCCTGTTACATATTATGGGTCATTGACAAATAAGGTTGTTCAAAGTGATACATGAGAGTTGAATACATGAGAGTTTATCACAAATAAAAAAGTTTAGCATCATTATTATTACTACTATTTTTTAAGGTTTCAAACATATTTTTCAAGGTAAAAATATATATATTTTTTTAGAAATATCATGAATTTTTTAATTCAATAATATTAAGAACTTTTCTCAGGGTTACACCATATGACCTGAACAAAATGTGCCTTTTCATAAAAAAATTCAAAATATATATCTGTTTTATTACGTTTATTTTGTTTTCGGACAGTTACACCACATGACATTTTTTATTTTTTTATTTTAAGCTCCATATGACTTTGGACTTTTGGATTAAAAACATGTTCTTCATAGAAGAGGTGTATTCAAGTAAATGTTATGTAATAATTGCATTTTTAACTTATTTTTGAAAAACTTAAAAGATTTGTACAAATAAATAAAAATAAAAAAAGCATCACGCATTGACCCTTATATAAAATTGACTTTTTGATTTTAGGTATGGCCTATAATAACGCGTATAGCATAATATGAATGTATTTACATATTTTATGAAACTTGCATTGAAAAGGTATTGAAAGAACACTTACTGATGCAGAGTAAATTACATTTCAATTTTAGTCAATACACTATAATGTGGTTGAAGTTATTTGAAGTCAATTTTTGTCTAATGCATATTACTTGAGATCAAACAATAATTGGCAGACCCCCTATAAAGTTTTGCAATGGAACCCACAGGGGTCACGGGCCCCTGCTGCAGACCACTGACACAGAGTCAGTGCTAGTAAAAAAATAAATACATAAACATGAGGGAATAGCATATCTTGGTTCCTGTGTATTGTATTTATCATTAAACCCCTGCAGTCTAGCTGTAAGGAGAATCTGTAAGTACATTCTTACAAATGAAACTAGTTATGGATTTCTATTTGTAGCTTGATTTTAGTTTGGCTTTGGTTTGAATAGAAATAATTGAGTGTTTCTTGACTAATTGATGCAGTACATTGTGTATCCTCACACACTTGCTCTGAGTGGTGCTTAATCAAATTTACACTAAAAATATCAATGTAAAAAACATTATTAAAAATAGTATTTCTTGGTGTTAGATTATTAATAGAGTTTTGTGAGGTAAAAAAAGCCCAATACTTTAAAAATATTTACTCTAGTATAGAGTTATAAATCTGCAGTACTGAGAATCCACTACTGGCTTCAACCATTTGAGTCAGCCTCTAAATAAAGAATTTTTGTAAGATATCTAGTAGCGTTGTTTTATCGGGGGAGTTTTCATGTATTAGCAGACTTATTCCATTCATTCCTTTTCTTGGCATCACAGCATGCCTAATGCGGTGTGTGTCTTTTGAGGAGGTGTGACAGACGGGAATGTGTCCCCTCAATATTTGGAAGGGGGTGAATTGTCATCCCCAATCATGCATAATGTTTTTTAAATCAATGTTGAATTTACTTTGAAATTCTGGTAAATGAAAGATGATGTGTGAGATTTTGTTGACATTAGCATTACCAAATGGAATCGGCAAAATAATTACAGATTCCAGATCTTTCCCCATTTCCTGTTGGTTGTAAACTCGCACCATTGGTTGAGCCAATGTTGTGTCAGGTTAGTCAGGCCGCTCAAAACAAACAGAGAAATGTTTTGATAGGGCCACTTTTATAGATGTTGTGAGTGTGTAATTGCAATGATGTGTAACTGCTTTTTAGAGGGTGTATAAAGCAGGGAGTAAAGGAGACCAGTTCAAAGAATATTTAGCCCAAGACGGACCCCTTGTATTAAAATGAATGGGAGAAATTGGAACACCCAGTATGGCAGATGCAGAAAAGGAAGTCCTGCCTTACAGGTAAAATAAGGGCAATAATTTTTAATATACAGACATCACCTTTCAGTCAACTCAAGAGTGTGCATGCGCTTTGTGATCTGAGATAAAGAAGCGCAGTTTATAATACCATTATTGTCATGTTTTACTGCCGATTTGAAATATGTTCTTTGATCGTAATTTGACTAACCATTTGGAGATTTTGGTCTTTCCCCATTCAAGTAAATAGGATAGGATACTTTAATGCTGATTGTATCCATAGAAAATAGCTGCCCAGGAGCATTCTGAAGATGGCTGCCGAGTGGACAGAATTGCCTTGAAAGGGACTTTGACCAGTTCCACAACAGTATTAGTTCCAATTCGCTCCACATGTATGTTTCGGTGTTTAAGTATCTGTATGTGTTTGTGTTTGTGTTTGTGTTTGTGTGTGTGTGTGGTCTAGTGTCAAGAACACACACACATCCAAACAAACACTATGAACTATGAGCTATCTCTTTGTAACACTAGAACACTCTAGATCGGACCGAACTTCTCCGGGCCTGTCCGTGGATCCGCCCGCCGATGACAACACTGGCTAGTCGAGTAGAGGATTCAAAAGGGGTTTTTAAATAGCCACAGTGTACACTTTTAGTTAAAATTCACCTACAAATGGCTTACTATGCAAGTTAACTCTGCATTTTAAGATGGAGAATGAGAGAATTTAAACAGAGAAAAAATTACTCACATCTGAGTTTAAACCCTTGAGATTTTATTTGATGTAAGACACAATACGGTTTAGTCGGCACTCATTGAACACAGAGCAAAAATGTTCTTTTTTGTTACTCAAAGCCCTTAAGACAAAGAACAGTGACCTCATTGGAGTGATGCTTGGGGGGCCCATGG
This sequence comes from Myxocyprinus asiaticus, assembly GCF_019703515.2. Lineage (NCBI taxonomy): Eukaryota > Metazoa > Chordata > Actinopteri > Cypriniformes > Catostomidae > Myxocyprinus > Myxocyprinus asiaticus. The sequence continues at coordinate 29,841,632 of NC_059349.1, forward strand.
CCCCATCTGAGAGCTTCTTAGAGCCAGACTGAGAATAAGAGATGTGGAGAAGGTGAGAAGGAATACCTCTCTTCCAGACTAAAGCAGAAGTGGCTGAAGTACCATAGATGATTTAGAGGGCCCTAAATATCTGAAATGATCATGAATAACAAAAGGAGGATGTGGAGAGCTGGGTGGTGATTAGATCACTTATGGTTCAACACTTAAAACCTTAAAGAGCAACTATTATGGTTTTTAAACATGCCTAATTTTGTTTTAAAGGTCTCATACGATAGATTTACATGCATCCAAGGTCAAAAAACACTTTAATTTGCTCATAATTTAAATTGCAGCATTACCTTTTTTTCCCAGTGTCAAAAACGACTCCTTCAATGATCCATTCTAAAGAACTTATTCTAAACTCCTCCTTTCAGAGAGCCTACTCTGCTCTGATTGGTCAGATGTCCCAGTCTGTTGTGATTGGTCTACCATTTAGTGTAGTGATTGAGGGCAGGTCAAAGCTGTTCGTGAGCAGCCAATGAAGACCAGAGGCGGGTTTTTTGTTACCAAATTACGTAGGTTAGTACAGGAAGTAAGTCTGGAATTACTAAAGACTCGTTTCATGTGATCAGAATCAGTTCTTTCTTTGGGAGTCAATAACTCCTTTTGTCGTGCACTTTGATTTTTGAAACTTTGCAGATGTTTTTTACATTCACAAACAGCTATATAACACACTACATGAAAGGTAATATTTGAAAAACCATAATAGGTGCTCTTTAAATCTAAATGTGAGGCTGGAGAAATGTGGTTGTGTTATCTCAGTATAGTCAGTATGGTCATCAAAAAGTTTAAGGGTAATTCTAATGAAACTGAGCTTGAACCATGACAGTGAGGATTTCTATATAAAAATTTATATGAAATTCTATTCTGAAAACTTAACACAATAGATATATGTTTGCTCCATCTTGCACATAAAGATTGCAAAGGATTTCATGTTTTATTTAAGATTTTTACAGAACTTTCTGGTAAATTTCTCATTACTGCAATGCATCCAGCTTCATTATATGTATTTTAAATGAAATACACAATTTTAAAACATGTTTTAAATAACAAATGTTGCACCCAAGACCCAATAGTAAATACAAATAATTTATTTGAAATTCCAAACATTATTATCTGGATAACAGAATGAAAAAAAAACTGGTGTCCACTGAGTCATTTCTCTGTATTTTACTGTCTTTTCAAAATACAAAATTTGTGTGAAGACTTATCCTGTGGCGACTTGACGTGGCAGGCATGAGCGCTGGCTCGTGGAGCGGAGGTGGGCCTGGCTCGTGGAGCAGAGGCGGACCAGGCTCGTGGAGCAGAGGCCAGGCTCGTGGAGCAGAGGCGGGCCTGGACTGCGGAGCAGAGGCGGGCCTGGACCGTGAAGCAGAGGCGGGCCTGGACCATGGAGCAGAGGAGGGCCTGGACCGTGGAGCAGAGGCGGGCTTGTGATGTGGCATGCAGCGGTTTGGGATTTGGCTGTGACATGGCATGAAGCAGACTGAGGCGTGACATGGCATGAAGCAGACTCAGGCATTGCTGTGACATGGCCTGGAGCTGACTCTGGCGTGGCTGTGACATGGCCTGGAGCTGACTCTGGTGTGGCTGTGACATGGCCTGGAGCTGACTCTGGCATGGCAGCCATGACAAGATCACATGAGGGAACAGGAAATCACATGACATGACAGGAACAGGAACTAAACTTGAAAATAAAAGACATGAAAAAACATGAACAAAACACATCTAGACATGACAGATCGTCCTGGTTACTTTCGTAACCTCCATTCCCTGATGGAGGGAACGAGACGTTGTGTCGATGTAGTGACACTAGGGGTCACTCTTGGGAGCCCTAAACACCTCTGATCTTTGAAAAAAGGCCAATGGGAATTGGCTAGTGGAATTTACATGCCACTCCCCTGGACATACGGGTATAAAAGGAGCTGGTATGCAACCACTCATTCAGGTTTTGTGCTGAGGAGACGAGACAAGGTCCCGGCCATTTAAGCGGGTAGTGCCTCATAGCCAGCACACCAGGCCATCACGTAACCTCCCCAATACTCTTATGAGCATCGAACGGTCCTTCGGGAACAAGTCGACTGCCCAGCAAATAGGGACAGGCTAGCCCAGCCGTGGCCTCTTTTCCTCTTTTTTCTCCCCAAAAAGAGTGGAATTTGTTAACTGACTAGGGGCCATAAATGTCTACGTCAGGGGGTGTCACTCCCAAGGGGAAGACACCGCAGAGACCACAGAGAAGCAGGGGGGATTTCGAGTGGAAATACGTCACATGGTCTTACCAAGTCTTGTCGGAAATATGTCATGTGGAGAAGTCGCCTGGTAGGTCCTACCCGAGGGGGGAGGAGTTTCTACAAGCATGGTGACCAGGGGCAGTGGGGCCTCTGCCCAAGGAAGACAACGTTTATCAACAGGGAAACGATTTAGCGGAAGATATATCACATGGGGTCACCTATGGGGAACCAGCGAATGTGGAGCACCTACCCCAGTACAGGGCTTAGTTAGCACATGTACTGGGCCAGCAGTGAGTTTCTCCGTAAACTCGTCTGCCACAGGGCTAAGGAGGTAAATCATCCAGGGATCACAATTTGTGAACACAACTGGGAGTCAAAGGCGCACATCTTCACCTCATGAGAGGGGAAAGGCGCTATACGCAAGCGGTACACCCAGCCAGCTATCAACACACGGGACGATACCGGCTCAACCCGGAGATTATAGAACCTCGCAAAGGTGTTGGGTGTCACCCAGCCCGCTGCTCTTCAGATGTCTGCCAAAGAGTGCCACTGGTCAGGGCCCAGGAGGCGCTACACTCCTAGTAGAGTGGGCTCGTAGCATCATGGGGGGCGGCACGTCCTGAGCGTGATATGCCATCACGATGGCATCAATGACCCAGTGGGCAATCCTCTGTTTGGAGACAGCGCTTCCTTTCCACTGTCCACCAAAACAGACAAAGAGCTGCTCGGAGCTTCTAAAGCCCTGCGTGTGATCCAAATAGATGCGTATAGCATGCACCGGACACAGCACTGCCAAAGCTGGGTCTGCCTCCTCCTGGGGCAGCGCTTGCAGGTTCACCACCTGATCCCTAAACAGGGTCATGGGAATCTTGGGCACATAGCCCGGTCGGTGTCTCAGGATCACGTGAGAGTAGCCCGGACCGAATTCCAGGCACGTTTCGCTGACAGAGAATGCCTGCAGGTCCCCTACCCTCTTAATGGAAGTGAGCGTAGTCAGGAGGGCAGTCTTCAAAGAGAGTACCTTAAGCTCAACTGACTCCAGGGGCTCAAAGGGGGCTCCCTGTAGACCCCGAAGGGCTACAGAGAGGTCCCATGAGGGGATGAGATGCGGTCTGGAGGGATTCAACCTCCTAGCGCCTCTCAGGAACCTGATGATCAGGTCGTGCTTCCCTAAGGACTAACCGTCCACTGTGTCGTGGTGTGCTGCTATAGCGGCTACATACACCTTCAAGGTGGAGGGGGACAGCCGCCCCTCCAGCCTGTCCTGCAGGAAGGAAATCACCGATCTGACTGCGCATCTCTGGGGGTCTTCGCGTCGGGAAGAACACCACTTAGCGAATGCCATTTCAAAGCATACAGGCACCTCGTAGAGGGAGCCCTAGCCTGAGTGATCGTGTCTACCACCACGGGTGGTAGGCCACTTAGGTCTTCCGCGTCCCATCCAAGGGCCAGACGTGGAGATTCCAGAGGTCTGGTCACGGGTGCCAGATGGTGCCCTGTCCCTGAGAAATAAGGTCCTTCCTCAGGGGAATTCACCGGGGGGGCTGTCGCGAGGTGCGTGAGGTCTGAGAACCACATCTGGGTGGGCCAGTAGGGTGCTACTAGGACGACCAGCTCCTCGTCCTCCCTGACCTTGCACAGGGTCTGTGCAAGTAGGCTCACTGGGGGAAACGCGTATTTACGTAGTCCAGGGGGCCAGCTGTGTGCCAGCGCATCTATATCGTGGGGTGCCTCGGTCAGGGCGTACCAAAGCGGGCAGTGGGAGGATTCCCGGGAAGCAAACAGGTCTACTTTTGCTTGACCGAATCGACTCCAGATTAGCTGGACCACCTGGGGGTGGAGTCTCCACTCTCCCCTGAGCGTAACCTGTCATCAGCTGTGGTGTTGAGGTCACCCGGGATGTGAGTGGCTCATAGCGACTTGAGGCACTGCTGACTCCAGAGGAGGAGATGGCGGGCGAGTTGTGACATGCAACGGGAGCGTAGACCGCCTTGACAGTTGATGTACGCTACTGTCGCCGTGTTGTCCATCCGGACATATGTTGAATGACTGCCCCGTTCATCCTCCACAAGTGATGGTGAGTTCTGTCCAGATCAAACCAGTGGTTCATTCACCATAGAGTATGACAGTCACCATCTCTGCCAATTCTGTGTCTCTCAATGTAGAAGCCCTCGTTGACTCGGGCTCTGCTGGCAACTTCATCTCCTCAACGCTCTGCCAACGAATCAATCTCACCACATTCCCTTGCTCCTCAGCACTCCCCATCCACTCCGTAGTGGGGCAACCCCCTAGGAAGAGGTGTCATCACCCATCGAACAGGTCCAATTATGCTGAAGGTGGACGCTTTTCATTATGAACACATATCCCTTTTGGTGCTAGAAGGCTCCACATCTAACATAGTCCTTGGCAGACCGTGGCTGCTTTATCATTCCCCCATCATGTCTTGGGCCTCCAGAGAAGTCTTATCTTGGGGTACACAGTGCTTCCAGGAATGTCTAACACTACTGCGTCGTCAAAGTCCTCCACCTGCCACAACCTCTTCCCTGGTAAGCATCAACACTACTACCATAGAAAGTCCTAACCTGCATCAGTTTGTCTCCATCCCACCTGAATACAGCAAGTATTCCCAACTCCCACCTCATCATCCATGGGATTGTGCCATAGACCTGCTTCCTGGGGCCCCATTTCCACAAGGAAGAGTTTATCTCCTCTCGCTGCCCGAACAGCGCGCGATGGAGGAATACATTGAAGAAGCCCTTAGGCAAGGATATATTCGCCCTTCCACTTCACCCAGTGCTTCAAATTTCTTCTTCGTCACCAAGAAGGATGAAGGCCTGAGACCCGGTATTGATTACTGTGCCCTCAACCAAGTGACCGTCAAGTTCCAGTACTCTCTTCCCCTGGTTCCAGCTGCCCTGGAGATGCTGCAAGGGGCCAATATCTACACAAAACTGGATCTTCGCAGCACATATAACCTGGTATCCGTGAGGGGGACGAATGGAAGACTGCGTTTGTGACCCCTACTGGACACTATGAATATTTGGTGATGCCGTATGGATTGGCCAGTGCCCCTTCCATCTTCCAGGGATTTATTGATGAGATAAAGGGACACAAAGGGAGGTAAATAACTAAACTAATTAACTAAATACTAAATAATTACTAACTAAATAACACATTTTTTTCCAAAAAACTAAACTAAACTGAAACTATCATGCATTGCTTCAAAACTAACTAAAACCAAATAGAAATGATCATAAAATATTTTTAGTTTTCGTTTTTAACACTTTGACTTGTGAATGTTACAAAATCGTTTTTTGTTTCTTTAAACGTCTTAATCTGTTGCCTCGCAAACATGCCATCTACTGGCCATGAGTTCCATGTGCATGTGCCCACATTCGGTTATGTGCTCAATGTTTGAAGATAAATGGATTAGTTTGTTTAATCACATCATCCTTTGCTGTTCAAAAATAAAGGGATACATACACTCATTGACCACTTTATTAGGAACACATGTACACCTACTTATTCATGCGATTATGCGAATAGTGTGGCAGCAGTGCAGTGCATAAAGCCATGCAGATATGGGTCAGGACCTTCAGTTAATGTTCACATCAACCATCAGTTTGGAGAAAAAATGTGATTTCAGTGATTTTGACCAGGCTGGATTGTTGGTGCCAGACACACTGGTTTGAGTATTTCTGTAACTGCTGATCTCCTGGAATTTTCAAGCACAACAGTCCCAAGAATTTACTCAGAATGGTGCCAAAAACAAAAAACATCCAGTGAGCGGCAGTTCTGTGGATGGAAGCTCCTTGTTGATGAGAGACGTCAACGGAGAATGGCCAGACTGGTTCAAACTGACAGAAAGGTTACGGTAACTCAGATAATCACTCTGTACAATTGCTGTAAGCAGAATAGCATCTCAGAATACACAACACATCAAACCTTGAGGCGGATGGGTTACAACAGCTGAAAACCTCGTTGGGTTCCACTTCATTTAGCCAAGAACAGAAGCCTCAGCTTTCTGTTCTTGGCTGACAGAAGTGGAACCCGATGTGGTCTTCTGCTGTTGTAGCCCATCTGCCTCAAGGTTTGACGTGTTGTTCTGTTGGGCTTCATGTATTCAGATATAAGACAAAGGCAGGCCTACATACAGTCGTAAAGCCTGACTGAGGCCTACATACAGTCATAAAGCCAAACTACAACAATCACGCTAAAATCAAACAAAGGGAGTCCAAATCCCATGAAGCCTTGCTCACTTTACACCTATGTGTGAAATTCTGAAGGATCGAACTCTCAACTCCTACTGGATGAGGCGCACGACAGAACGTGCCCTCAACCATGACATCATCGGGAGTAGAAAAATTATTATTATTTTATTTTTATTTTTTGAAGAGAGAAAATAAATTGGAAGAGAGAAAAAAAATTTTTTTGAAGAGAGAAAAAACATTTTTTTGAAGAGAGAAAAAAAAAATTTAGGTAGAGAGAAAAAATGTAAGACTGAGGCTCAGGAAGGAACTGAGACATTATTTATTTAATTTTTTTCACTGTAATTTTTTTTTTCCACCTTTCGGTTCAGGGCTTCCGTAAGATGCAGCGGGAAAATACAGTAGATTCATTATAACTTACAGTGAATTCTATATAAAGTAGATAGCCATCAAGTTAGTACTATTATCTGTTTTGATTGATCCGGCATCAGTTGTTCCAGCTCCTGTGATTGGTCGTGACTTCATTTGCCCCGCCCCCACCCAGCACCCCACCCAGCACCATATTCTGTTCTCTCTCACATCTCGATTTACAAGTGCACAAGTGAGTTTTGCTACAGGTTTTTTCGCAAAAGTTTTTGCAAAAGTTAAGGTGGGAAGATTTGAAGTTGCAGTGGCAGATTTGAGAGGTTGTAACTGTTGATTTGTGGTTGTAATGTAAAAGTGAATTAAAGTACAAAAGTAAATATGTAATATAAGTTTGTGTCTGTCGTTGTATTTATATGAATGCAATTTTACACATTTGTGACTATTTGTCTTCAACTTCAAATTCAAAACACAGGTTTTAGATTATAGTCTGTGCATGCAGATTGCAGCATTCAACTTTGGATTTTTATCTTACAAGTTTTCACATCAGTGGCCCCAATGAAATCAGTTATTTGTGAGAAATAATTAACCCAAAGCTAAAACTTCTGTCATCATTTACTCACCCTTGTGTTGGTCAAACCTGTAAGACTTTCTTTCTTCTGTGAAACACTTGAGGAGATATTATGGAGAATGTCAACCTAAGTCACCATTTACTTTCAGTGATCTTTTGTAAATAGTGAGGCTAACATTTTGCCTGACATCTTTTGTGTTCCATGAAAGAAAGTCACATGGGTTTGGAACAACATGAGGGTGAGTAAATGATTATATAATTTTCATATTTGGATCAACTTTCGCTTTAAGAAATTCTTAACTTTGAAAGAGCACCAAGTCCATTCTCAGGAAATATCAAGTGTAACAGCCAAACCATATTGACTGATTCTTGCCACCGAGCCAAGATAAAGCACAATTTTGTTGTTTGAAGGCCTTCTTTTTCAGTAAACTGTATTAATTTCAATGATATATTTCCATTTCAAGGATAGAGAACCATGTCTCAGATGTCCATCAATACTTTCATGGCATTTAATTCTCACTATGTTGTCAATTTCCTTTCAATCATGTTACATAAGGTGTTTTACAATGAGTTCAACTCCAAGCAAAAGCACTTGCATTCTTGTCCATTTGCAATAAGGATTATTAATAGGTAACTGGACTGGTTAAGGGAGGCCCTTGAACTAAATCAATGAAGTGCTTGAGAGGGAAGCTATGCAAGAAGACCTAATGGCCACTTGTGATCGAACTTGAAAGGACTAGCACTCCACATGGAAAGGTCTGTAATCCTGTTTGAACTAGTGCAATTTTTATGCTTCCCATTTCCAAGCAAAAAGCCTGTTTTGTTCAACACAATTTGAAACTTGGTAAAGCTAAGTGCAGCTAAGATGGAAATGTTAGCCATTTTCATATTGCCATGCGTTGGCCACTAAAGTGAATCCAACAACATCTGGGTGATCCGGATTGAGGAACGGAGATACACTTACATTTTATAAAAACAATAAAAAAAATCTACAAATGCATGAGAACTTAAAATAGACTAAAACTAAAAGTTCAGTTAAAAGGGGCAAAAAAATAAATAAAATAATAATAATTCAGAGGGCAGGAATATTTGAAAGAAATGGCAAGTTCTCCAGGTTTTGCTAATGGACTTTGCTTTTAGATGTCCCCATCGAAATCTTGTGGACACTGGGGAGATTCCACATCAGCGTATATCTTCTAAGTAGTTTGTGATCTGTACTCATCCCTTTTTCCTGTCCATTGAATTATAGATATTGGCATCATCTATGCTGGAGCCGAGTGACCTCAAAGTCCAAAGCCTCTGTGGGGTTGTTCAGCTGAGAGGACTGAGAAGTGGAAATCACATTCTACAGGCAAAGCTGGAGCACATGAATTATTCTGATCATTTTAGGAGCAGGGAAATGAATACTGAGGGTGAAATTAAATGTACAGAAGCAGACGAGATGCAGTAGACCCGATGATCTTTCATTTTTTCTCTTCAAACACCCCCCCCCCCCCAAGTAAACATGAAGTCATATTCTTGGCAAAGAGAGGCATATTAGAAAATCTCAATTTGACAACAGCTTTTTTCAGTGATAATCTGCCATCTGATGACTATGCAATAGCCAGAAGTTTTCGAGGGGTGCACTGGCTCAGGTAACTGATAAGCTGTAGGAAATGGGAATTTAGGGTAAAAAATTTAAAGAGATATTTCACCTAAAGACTCATTTACTCACCCTTATGTTGTTCCAAACCCGCATCATTTTCTTTTTTTCCATGGAACACAAAAAGAGATGGTTGGCAAAATGACAGCCTCATTCACCATTCATTTTCATTGTATGGATACAAAGAAAGTGAGTGGTGACTGGGGCTGTCAGTCCCTAACATTTTCTCTCCTTGTAATGAACGATAGTGAGACAAACAGACCCAAGAGCCCAATTATTATTAACAATAATAATGAGCAGTCACTGGGTTGAGGAATGTAGAAAATCCTGACACCGGCTGCAGCAGCGGGAAGCGATCTCCAATGGCGTGGTCGTCATAGTCGCGCAAGGGGCAAAAAGAGTGTGTTTGTGGATGAGTGTGTGCATTGTGGAAGTCAGGAACAGATTCGAAGAATCCTCCGTTGAAGCTAGTGAGATGCAGAACAATGCGCAGCAGACATGAGCGGACTTAACTCCCAACAGAAGACCAGCTGACTCGCAGCAATACTGGATGGCAACCACATACCTGACATACAGGCAATCAACAGATACATGAGACAGAACCAACTAGGCAGAGAGAGTGAGGTTAGTACTCATCATCAAACAACAATCTAGTAAAGATACTGAGAACAGAATGGGCTTAAGAAAGGAGTGAATTAGAAGGGAACAGGTGTTGCTCAGCACCCAAATAAGTGGCATGATCAGAGTTACCCTGGGAACAATCAATGTTCCCATGGAAATGCCGATCATGCATGCCGGCTGCGCCTGCAAGACATGAGGGAGAGAAAAAGACAAAATATACAAAACAAACTGACAAATCTCCTGGCATCCCCAGCAGAACTAACTTGCCGGAGGTGAAACTGATCTATGAGGGCACGGTCCAGGATATCCAGAGCCGAGACTCAACATCTCTCCTCAGGTCCATAACCCTCCCAGTCAACCAGGTATTGGAACCCTCTGCCCCTCTGCCTGACGTCGATCAGTCTCCTGACCACGTACGCTGGAGAGCCATCAACAAGATGCAGAGGAGGTGGGACGGGTGTGGTGGGGTGCAATTCAGAATGTAAAACAGGTTTGATTTTGAAGACATGGAAAACAGGGTGAATACGCTTAAGGTAAGGAGGTAGTTTGAGATGACCGCCACCAGGGTCTAGAAGGGACAGGCAGCGGTTAGAGGAGCCAGGCTGGGAGCTCACAGGACGTCTTATTAGTCGCACAAATTGGGCAAGTGGCTACGAATCGACGTACATCCTGTGCTAATGATGGTCACCAGAATCTCTGTCTAATGAGTGTCTGAGTGCGAGTCGCCCCTGGATGACAAGCGTCATTGGATGAGTGACCCCAATGTAGGACGTGCATCTGGGCAGATCGTGGAACAAATAACCAGCCCACTGGGCACGTTGCAAGGGCACGGTGTTTTGTAGTGCAGCACGGACTTTAGCCTCCACCTCTCAGGATACCATGCCCACCATGCAAGTGGCAGGAGAATGGTATCCGGTGGGGTGAAGGTCTCAAACTCAAAACATCAAGATAGGGAGTAGGGCTTGATGTTTTTAGAGCCTGGGCGATAAGACAGCATGAAGTTGAACTGAGTGAAAAATAGTGCCCAGCGAGCCTGTCTAGAGTTGAGGCATTTGGCACTACAAATATACTGTAGGTTCTTATGATCTGTCCAGATCAAAAAAGGTACCCCCGAACCCTCTAACCAATGACACCACTCACCCAAGGCCAACCGGACAGCCAATAATTCTCAGTTGCCGACGTCTTAATTCCATTTAGCTGGTGTTAAGCGCTGCAAACAAAAGCACACGGATGCATCTTTCTTTCCGAGGGGGAGCACTGCGACAAGACTGCTCCGACACCAACCTCAGATGCATCCTCCTCCACCACGAACTGACTTGCAGGAGGGAGTAACGAGGATGGTGCGGCCACTCGTTTAATTTAGAAAATGTGGGCACAGCTTGTGAGGACCAACAAAAGCCAGTGCGTGTGCAGGTGAAGTCCATCAGAGGTGTGGCGAGCTGACTGTAGTTGCTTATAAACCTCCAATGAAAATTAGCGACCCCCAGAAACCTATGCAATGCCGAACTTGACGAACAGCCAATTCTCTAACAGTCGCTGAAGCACCTGCCTGACGTGCTGCACACGGTCCTGGATATTCTGGGAGAAGATCAGAATATCATCAAGATAGGCAAACACAAAACGATCAACCATGTCTCTAAGCACGTCATTCACGAGCCCCTGGAAGATGGTGGGGCACTGACCAATTTGAAAGGCATGACCAAATATTCAAAGTGCCCCCTATGGATGTTAAAAGCCGTCTTCCACTCATCCCCCTTCCTAATATGTACAAGGTGATAAGCATTGCGTAAATCCAACTTTGTAAAGGTGGATGCTCCCTGCAAGAGTTCCAAGGCTGAGGATATCAACAGTAAAGGATAGCGATTCTTCACCGTGATGTCATTCAGCCCCTGTTAATCTATACACGGTCTAAGCGAGCCATCCTTCTTCTCCAAGAAGAAGAATCCTGCCTCTGCCGGCAAAGAGGAAGGGCGAATAAGACCGGCTGCCAGAGAATCATTGATATACCTGTTCATGGCCTCCCTCTCGGGACCCGAGAATACAGCCATTCCAAGGTGGCAAAGTGCCAGGAAGCAGTTCAATCGCACTGTTGTACAGGCGATGAGGAAGAAGGGTCATGGCGCGGCCGGCTGAACACCACCCTCAAGTCATGGTATGTCAACGGTACTCTGGATAAGTCAGCTGGTTCATCCTGCAATGAAACACAGGGGAACAGGGACAGGGGAAACAGCAGAGTTAAGACAACAATAAGGACTCCAAGCAAGAACAATGCTGGTTGACCAATCTATGTGTAACACTACCGGTGCTGATGGAGATTGGATAAGATAGAAGGACAACTGCTCCATATGATACCCAGAGACGAAGGTGACTGGCCTTGTGGATTGAGTGATGACGGAGAGCAGCGTTCCACTTAGGGTGTGGGTGGTGATGGGTCTTTCCAACTGGACCATAGGAAATCGCCACTTAGAAGCCAATACGAAATCCATAAAGTTCCCTTCAGCTCCGGAATCAACCAAGGCGGAAACTGTGTGACAGGCAGATCCATACCGCAGCCAGACCGGGAGAAGTGTCCGAACTCCAGGGGTTTTGTCCAAAGGTGTTGCACTTGCAAGTAACACCTCTCCTACCAACAAGCGATGTCTTTTACCAGACAGAAAGCAGAGAGATGATCAGAAGCAGCACAATAAAAACACAGTCCATTAACGAGACGTCGCAGTTTCTCCCTGCATGAGATTTGAGTTCTAGCAACTTGCAAAGGCTCAGTGTCGGGCCGTGATACTGGCAATTTGGCTGGTGAGGCAGAACGGGAACGAGGATCAGCCGCCAGGGTAGGTGGAAAGCAGTGGCGATGGTGTAGGGTCAGGTGTTGATCGACTCGGATAGCCAAATCCACCAAGTCATCGAAGCGCGGAGGCAAATCCAAAAAATAAATTTTGTCCAGAATGTCGTCAGAAAGACCACGCAGAAATCGATCCCACATTGCGTGGTCATTCCACTCACAAGAAGCAGCTAGGATGAGAAATTCAATTGCATAATCTGATACTTGTCGATCTCCTTGAGACAGTCCAGATAAAACCCTTGCCGCCACCCGACTTTGAGCCGAGCGATCAAACACTTTGCGGAGCTCTGTGGTAAAGGCATGATAGGAAGCGCAACAGAGATTTCAGTTGTCCTACATGGCAGTGCCCCATTCACAAGCCCTTCCAGTGAAGAGCGTAATAACACAAGCCAACTTCATTGTATCCAAAGCGAAAGTGGAGGGCTGTAACATGAAGAACAGGGAACATTGCGAAAGGAATGCACTGCAGGATTCAGCCTCACCTAAATACGGGGTTGGAGGGGGAATGTGGGCTTCAAAGCATCCAGGAGCCAGAGGAACCACCGGAGCCGGTAAGGAAGCTTCCTGAGATGGGCCAGCATCAGGAGATAGGCGGAGCCTATCCTGCTGACATCCCAGCAAGACTCCCTGCTGACTGAAGGCGGAGCGAAGAGTGGATTCCTCCTCTGAGTCCATACTTGGATTGATTGTTCTGTAATGAATGATAGTGGGACAAACAGACCCAAGAGCAGAGGAACAGTTCAAAGGATTTATGCAGGGCTTTACTGGTTGATCAGTGTTACTATCAGAAATAATTAATAATTATTTAAATTAAATAATAGAATCTAACTCATTAAAACCTCATACGGGGCTCCAGTAAATGTAGTGCGTTACGCTCAGGAGCGGGTTTGGTTATTAGCAATAATTAATAATTATCAAAGATAATTATTATTTATTAAAATCAATAGAACATTGATGAGAATCAATGTTAGCTTTTTTTAATCCTTTAAATCAACAATTATCAAAGATAATCACTAATTATTAACATCAATGAAACATTGATTACAATTAACACTAGCTTATTGATCCTTCAAATTCAACAATCATCAAAGATAATTATCAATTATCAAAAATCAATAGAATATTAATAAGGATTAATATCGCTGGTGCACCACCCTGGAATCAGGGACTAATAACCTGATAGTATAACAATCTCAATATTAGATTGTTCTCTTAGGAAAATCGACATCCGAAGAATAGCGATTTTCGAAAAGAAACAATGAAGGCTTGAATCCGAGCACTGACATCCCGTCAGCATTTGACACAGGTGTATGCAAAACAAACCAAAACACTTCTCTTTGAAATATAACAAAGTTTATTTATGCAGTAATATCAATTAATAATCAATACAGTGCAGTCAATAATCTTCCGACTTACAACTACAAACTAAACAGTGACATGATTAGATATGGTAACCAAAATAATCCTATAACACATGAGAGGAAGGTGTGTGTGTGTGTGAGAGAGAGAATGTGTGTGTGTGTATGTGTGTGTGTAAGGAGGGACGTGCACAAAATGGCAGACGTGACTCTCGTGGAGAGTACGTCATGCGAGATTTCCGGCCAGAGAATATGGCCGCGAATGTGGGCGGAGAGAAGCCGGTAAATGGCGTCTGCCAGTTTGCCACATGTCTCCGTTTGTACGATAACTTAGGGACAAAGCTGAGTTTTATCACGAAGTTATCTACTAGCCAAAAGTGTGTGAGAGCATGTTTGTGAGGGGTCGCGTGTGTGTGTGTGTGTGGTTAGTACGAGAGAGAGAGAATAAAGTGGCGGTACCAAAGCCGGATTCGCGATCGCGGGAGAGAAAGCAGCTGTTAGTTTATCACTCAGAGACGTGATGGACGGCTTGTAAACCGTCCCACGGTCTTTGGTTCTTTAATAGATAAACTCAGTGTGCCGGTCTCACCCGCGATGGCAGAAATACACAACAGTCCAATGTGGTTGGACTACAACACAGCAGATCTCATTCATGATAACAGTACATTACAGTAATACCTTGAGTATTATTAGCAGCAATAAGCGGACTCGGCGGTCGGTAAACTGTACAAGCAATAACCTTGATACACAAGAATAACACACTATAATATTCTATCTCTGCCCAGACGTAAACATCTTACTTGAATCATATGAGGATGCAGATGAATGTGTGTTCATCCATCCTTTAACTCCGACTCAGTTCATTGAGGCTTGGGTGATGACGGGAGGCTGTTTCCTCGCTCTGTCGTCGGACGGTATGGCTACTGATTCTCGGCGGGCTGGCGGAGAAATCAGCGACATCGACTTGATTGAAGATGGAAGAGAAATCTTTTATCTCTTCACTTCTGCAGGCAAACGGATGAAGATGCGGATTGCTCAGCAGTCTCCTTCGGATCCGTTAGAGTGTTCGGTGGAACACAGAGTAATCTCAACTCGTCCAGCGAGATGGAGATTGTATGGCCACAGTTTCAAGTTGGACATTACTTCCTTGTGCCACAAGGCTACACCTGAGAGCAGCGATGAGCTGCGTCTACGCACAGCGAGCAAAGTTGCTGGAAGCAAATCCCGGAAGCATCTCAGAGGTATTTTTACTCCTGATGATGTCATGGTTGAGGGGCGTTCTGTCGTGTGCCTCATCCAATAGGAGTTGAGAGTTCGATCCTTTAGTGAGCAAGGCTTCATGGGATTTGTAGTCTGTTTTGGACTCCCTTTGTTTGATTTTGGTGTGGTTTTTATCAGTAAGATTTATGATGGGGTGTGTGGGTCTCAGTTAGGTTTTACGACTGTGTTAGGCCTGCCTTTGTCTTTTATCTGAATACATGAGGCCCAACATTTATTAACAATAATAATGAGTAGTCACTGAGTCGAGGAATGTAGAAAATACCAACACCGGCTGCAGCAGCGGGAAGTGATCTCCAATGGCATGCGTGTTGTAGTCGCGCAAGGGGCAATCTGTAAAGAGTGTGTTCGTAGGATGAATGTGTGCATTGTGGAAGTCAGGAACAGATTTGTAGAATCCTCCGTTGAAGCTAGTGAGATGCAGAACAACGCCCAGCAGAGATGAGCAAACTTAACTCCTGACATGCGGGCAGAAACGAAGTATCCTCCATGGAAGACCGGCTGCCATGCAGCAATACTGGAAGGCAACCAAACACCCGACACGCGGGCAACCAACAGATACATGAGACAGGACCAACTAGGCAGAGAGAGTGAGGTTAGTGCTCAACATCAAACAACAATATAGCAAAGATTCTGAGAACATGACAGATTTAAGAAGGGAGTGAAATAGAGGAGAACAGGTGTTGCTTGGCACACTAATCAGTGGCATGATCAGCGTTCCCCCAGGAACAATCAATGTTCCCATGGAAATGCTGATCATGCATGCCGGCCGCGCCTGCGAGACATGAGGGAGAGAAAATGACAAAACATACAAAACAAACCGACAAACTCACCGAAGCCGTGGCACTCCTTTTGTGTTCCATGGAAGAAAGAAAGTCTGGTCTGAAACATCAAGAGGGCGAGGAAATGATGACAGGATTTTTTTTTGGACTAAACTATCCCTTTAATGGTACCTTTGCTCATATACCATATATAGGGAATGCTTACCAATAAATGCACTAGCGTTCGACCAGTGTGTGGTAAGAGGCTGCATTTTCTGGTCCATTGGATTGAGAAGTTAGCACCTCCGATGTGCGTTGTTTTGAAGAAAGCCTTCATGTCCCTTCTAATAGGAAACAGTGTTTGCCTAATGTGGCTGCAAAGGTTCAAAAGAGACCAGTGTGACTGTGGTTGGCTTCTTTCGCACATATACTGGGAGTGTCCATACAGATTTGGATCCTCTGTGCATGGGTTCACACTCACTACAGACATGAAAAACTAGACATGAAACCCAGTGGGAGATTGTTACTTGGTGCCTTACAGGTTCAATATTTCAAGCTCTAATGATTTTTTGCTGGATTTTGACACCAGCTGTCTTCCAAACCACATCACTCTTCACTGCACTCTGTTGTTCTAATGGGCAGACAGTGATTACCAAATACCTGTCATGTACCCAGATAAGCAAGGCAAAGGACAAAAAAAATAAATAAAATGAAACCCCACGTGATGTGACTAATGCCTCTCAGTATAGAGCTTTTGTTGTAGGTCTGCATTTCAAAGCTGAAGCTTTACAATAGCCTCAGCAATTGCATCGCCATTTCCTAAATAGTTTCATTTTTCCCAACTTTCCCTGCAAGCTTTTAATTTAATCAGTTTTATCTGTCTGTTGCATTAATGCTGACAAGGATTTTTGTTTCACACTCTAATGTATAATACTGTAACAAGTAGATTGAAAAGTTTAGAAAGTTTTAAAAGCCATTGAAACATGAGATGTGTAAGACTCAGAGATAAGAATTACTTTCCAACTGAACTACTCCAAGAAAAGCATACAGGTCCACATTAATTAGAATAATCCATCAAAAGCATTCACTAATGATTGCTACATGAAGTCTTAATGAGGGCCATACAGACTATGTCACTGCTACATAAAATATTGTATGATAGCGTATGTTTTGCTAAACATGCTGTTAAAATTATTATTTTGAGCCATAGCTAAATGTCTTTTGTATGGCAAATAAATAGTCTATTGCTTTTTAAATGACTCAGAACTACAAGTAACCGAAATGAGCGTACAAATGAATGGGACTCATTCTGTGAATGACTGGAAAATAGGCCATGACACAATGCATTTTAAACAACATCAGGATCACTTGGTTAACACAGAAAACAGACCTTTCAATGCACTTCACCACGCTTGGCAGGTTGAATATAAACGTTGTTTCGCCACAAAAGAGAGCTTTTACACCGCTTAAGAAGCGACAGTGGTTAAGAAGTCCCAAAAGCAAAGTTAAGTCCAAACAATTTTACGTGTTCTTGTGAATAACAATGAAAACTTTGCCTGTCAGTGATGGCAGCAACAAATTATACAGCTCCCCATGAATGCAGGGGAAGAAAAAGAGAGAAATCAAAGCCCAAGATGAGGTAGATTGCTGTTTACCATTTCCCCTAACATGACATGCTCATTAAAGATTAAGGCTAAAGAGACGGGCGAGGCTAATGGGAAGCGACACATCGTTTTAAGCCTCGGCCATGATGAGTTACAACCCTCAGCAGTTGCGCGGCTCTGCTGACATGTTGACTGGCATTGATTCAGGCAGTTCCTTCTTGGTTCTTCACAGACTGAGCCGTGAGCATGGCATATTCCTAGAGCACATCCAGCAAGAGCCTGAAGCTCAACTAACCTTTAGTCAGTTTAACATTACAGGGATTAAAACACACTCAAGTGTACATTTTTTTCTTATGCTTTGTGCCCTTCTTGCCTTCATTACTGCATTGTTAATGTAATCTTGTCTTATGCTACGATTACCAGCCATATTTGATTCAATATACACTCATTTAATGAACTGGAGTCTAGAGAGAGTTTGCCACATGTGAATAAAACATAACATTACATTTTATACATGTCAGCTAAAAGCTGTCTAAGTTTTGCTCAGGCTCCTTAATTATAGGGTTCAATGAGACTTAAGGGCCATTTTCATTTATTTTCTCTCCAAACTCTAAATAGCACCAAAAACCATCATGAGACTTCCAAAACACGTTAGATACTATGTATTACCATATTTTCCTGATTCATGAGGTCATTAGGTGCAATGGCAAAAGATCAGTTTTTAGGCAATTTAATATATAGTAATATAATATATAATGTAATACTAAAACCCCAGATAATTCCCGTACACTGACATCGACCCCCATTCTGCAGAGTTACTGACCATGTTTACATGCACATAAGAAGATGGTTTATTCCAGGATTTTTGCAGAAAGCAGCATTCTGAAATGTCATGTAAACAAGAATGCCATTTTCCTTACACCATTTATGGGATTAAGAGAAAGCAGTTTAACACCCCGAGGTTTCTCCCAGAGAACGCATCTTATGGTCATGTAAACAAATAAGCTGCATTCTTACAGATTTTTTACGAGTACCCATGTGCGTGGAACAGACTGGATAACTAACGTCATAGGATGGAGCCCAACAACAAGTCAACACAGTGGAAATAATTCAACATTTCTGCGTGTACAGTGGGAACAGAACACATGAGCTATACCCATTTATACACACCGATGTAACTGTCCCTCACATTCGTACATTGGGGAATCCTGGCATTTTACATAAAAGGGAAACCCCAATATTGCAGAGCAATTCCGCTGCGGGTCGCAATAGAAAATTAAGGAAACAAACACAGCAACAACTCTTGAATATCTGGAAATAAAACGAAGCAACAAAGAATAAAATAGCGAAGTCTTTCTCGGATGCCATGTTTGTTATTTACACAAGCGTAGGGAAATTATGTTGCTGTGGAGAAAACTGCTTACTGATAGAGCCGCATGTATAAGGGAGTAAAGTGTATGCCGTTTATACAGTGCATTTCAATGGGAATGCCACTGTACCTGTGGAATCCGGGAAGTAATCACATTGACATAATCAATGATGAGCGTGATTCAGAAGTTGCATTTTCCCTCTAAGATTAAATTTTTACTCTCTGCTGGTTAGGTTTAGGGTTTGGGTATGGTTAAAACAATATACATTACTGTTGACTGTATTTCATGATTAACAACTAAAAACAACTCACTTTAGGTGACACTCTGTGGACATTTCATTCCCCCCCAAATACTATTCTTGTTGGGGCTAAAAAAGACCTTGAAAAGACCAACTGTGGTCAACAGCCCACCCATAACTGTTAGGCTGGCAGAGAAGGAAGATGTAGAATGTCTGAACTACAAAAAATCATTTTCCTTAATTGGGAGGAATAGATCTGTTTCGATGGATGTGCAAAGTGGGCCATATTAAATGCTCTAATCACTTTGTAGCTTCAAGCTCCATTGTAGCACCGTTCAGTTAATGAAAGAACAGGACTTCTTATAAAATGCTTACTTTAGAGGTTATGAAAGGCTAAAAGTGATTAAATACACAGAGAATTGGTGCACCATTTGCTGAAGAAGTTATTATGATTATGTCATTAAATGCTACATAAAAGTTTACACTTGGGGTAAAAGGCTGTTCTAGCTTCCTTTTTTCAAATCAAAACAAACTTCTTTTTTTACCATTTCTTTTCACACAAATTATGCTATTCCATCAACATTCAATAAAAAAAAGTTCTGTTCATATATTTTGAGACAAGAAAAAAATAGCATTTTCCTTAAGGAGGATCCCAATGTACCCTACAAAAAGCTTTGCCCAGTGACTGAGGATGTATTAAGTTAAATCAGATCTATTTTACTGACTTATGTGTTCTTTTGCCTCTCTTTAATAACACTTTTTAACTAGATTCTTTCTGAAGCAACAGCACCTCTACTAAATGTTTTGATTTTCTTTCCAATACATGCATACTGACCCTTCTAAATGAGGTTAGCTCACTGGAAACCTGAAATGTGCCTATAGATTTAAGACCTTAATAATAGCTTGTACAGACACACAGAGAGACAATATGAGACTAGTGTCTACGTACATATTTGTAGAGAGCACTGGATGTCAGGGTGATTGCGTTAACATGAGCATTGTTTGAAATGTCACCACCTGCCTCACAACTGCTGATCCCCAATCAATTTAAAATGAATCCTGTTGCCTCTCCCCAAATCCAGTAGCAAGCCTTGAGATGTTCATTATAGATTGGCCTGATAAGCTGACGATCTGGGGCAGGCACTGAACATTTCCAGATAACTATCATGACATTTGGCCTCGAAGAATCATGTTGCAGTCATGCCAATACATTGGGAAGATTTGATTTGAACAGAGGCAATAATATAGTTTCATTATGCGCCAGCAATACATCCTACAACATGTCAGTCAGAAAATACAATATTTTAGGTTCCATAATTACATTTTTTTCATCATTTATCCACCCTCATGTTGATCCAAACCTGTAAGATTTTATTATTCTGTGAAAAACCAAATGAGATTTTAGGCAAAATTATAGCCTCAATCACCATGCACGTTTATAGTATGGAAAAAAAAAAAAAAGATGCAATGAAAGTGAATGGTGACTGAGACTAACATACTGCCTAACATCTCCTTTTTTGTGGGGTTTGAAACAACATGAGGTTCAGTAAATGATGGGAGAATTTTCCCTTTAAAAGTTTAATTCACCCAAAAATGAAAATTATTTCATCATTTACTTGCCCTAATGCCATCTAAGATGTGTATGACTTTCTTTCTTCTGCACAACACAAACAAAGAGTTTTAGAAGAATATCTCAGCTCTATAGGTCCATACAATGCAAGTGAATAGTGTTCAGGCCTTTAAAGCTCCAAAAAGCCGATAATGTCAGTATAAACATAATCCATAT
The DNA here is from genome assembly GCF_019703515.2 of Myxocyprinus asiaticus. Classification (NCBI taxonomy): domain Eukaryota; kingdom Metazoa; phylum Chordata; class Actinopteri; order Cypriniformes; family Catostomidae; genus Myxocyprinus; species Myxocyprinus asiaticus. Next base: position 29,862,541 of record NC_059349.1, read on the forward strand.
GCACCAGTGGTTTAAATCAATGTTTTCTGAAGCGATCCAGTTGGTTTTAGGTGAGAACAGGCCAAAATGTAACACCTTATTCACTGACAGGAGTCTCCCTGGGGATCAGTGAAAAAGGAGATATTTTTTTTTTCTGTTTTTACCCAAAACCAACTGGATTGCTTCAGAAGACATTTATTAAACCACTGGAGTCTTATGGATTATGTTTATACAGACATTATCGGCTTTTTGGAGTTTTAAAGGCCTGAACACTATTCACTTGCATTGTAAGGACCTATAGAGCTGATATATGCTGGCTTTATCTGCTTTTTTGGAGACTCAAATGCCTGATCAATCAATCAATTATCAATCAATCAATCAATCAATCAATGAGTTTATCTATAAAGCACAATAAAAATAACAAAAGTTGACCATTGTGCTGTACAACCATAAAACCTAAAGGACATAAGGTGGAGGCAGATCTAAGGGACATAAGAATACTGTTCCATAGCTTCGCGCCAAGACACGGTCGGCCCTCGTCTTTAGTCTAGATCTGTAATCATTCTAGATCATTCACTTGCATTGTGTGGACCTACAGAGCTGAGATATTCTTCTAAAAATCTTCACTTGTGTTCAGCAGAAGAAAGAAAGTCATACACATCTTAGATGGCATGAGAGTGAGTAAATGATAAGAGAATTTTCATTTTTGGGTGAACTATCATTTTAACTTTTAACTTGGCTCACAAAATGGCAAGCATCCAAACAGCAATTTGTGAAACATATAAATAAATAAATACAAATTGTTTGTGATGTGTCAAAAGCACAATGTAATGCATTTTAATTGTTTCTCAATGTGGACTTGTAAATAATTCCTGAGATTCGGATGGTTTCTGAAAAAAGAACATTTATTTCAATGAAAGATTGAATCCATTTGCACGACATCAAATGAACTGCAACTGGCTTACATGTACAGTTTAACACGATCAGAACACACAATAATACCGAATGTACATATTTCAAGAATATATAGTCATCATCGTAGTATATAAATATTTGGTACAAAATATCACAAGATATAAATCAAAGTAGTACATGGACAAAATCTACTCTTCCCAAGCCACTGGTACAAAGCACTGTTCATTAAATCAAGATTTTACAGCATGAATAACAATCTTTTTTCCTGTTTTTTATTTCTTTATTTTACAGAATATCAATGACAAAGAACAGAAATCAGAATTCTGCTTCTAAAACACAAATATTTACCTGCTCAACCAGTCTTCATAGATGCCTCCCCCCTCTCTAAAGGCAGAAGTGAACGCAATCTTGGGCTCATTTTGTGGACTGATGTGAGGGCACAGTCATGGCCAAGTGATTCACTTTAAGCTTTGATCAGTAATTCTATGTAAAGATATGAATGTTTTATTCTTCTTTTTGTTGGTTTGACTGTATTGTGTTTGATCTCTCTGTTTGATGAATGGAGAGCAAAAAAATCATTGAGAATAGATCGCTCTAAGACATGCTTACACAATGTTTTAAGGTAATTGTATGGAATGTTACATTTTGCAGCATGTCTTTAAGGGAATGTGTGAATATGTGTCTCTCATAAGGAGAAAGTAATACTAAGCAGTTCCGAGTTCAAGCAAATGTGTGCCAGACTGCTTAAGGAATTCAAGCAAAACACATTTAGGTCCAATGGCATAGCAGATAATTGTAAGCTTCTTGCATTTTTTTTCTTTTTTTTCAAGTGGATGATGAAAACCAGTGCCAACCATGAAACATATCCTGACCCATTTTTCTAGATGATCTACATGGAGTTCAATCTGTCTTGATTCTGGTTACAGGACAACACATCTTTTCATGAGTGTGTAAGTAGATTAGTTAAATTATGCAAACGATTAGTAGTAAGGGTTTCAAAATGCCTCCCAGTTATTAGGCGACTTCTATGATCTTGAACATTTTGATTCTGAGCTCCCTTCTACACATTGAGGTCTGATGATGAATTCACAGGCTTAAGTTTAGCCTTGGTCTCATTACTTCAACTTGTTCTTGGCCTTTTTAGTAAATGGTTTATAGCATGCCTGCTAATGTTCACTTCAAGTGTATCACAGGCTCACAATCTACAGATAAACTGTTCTTTTGAAACAGTGTTTGAAGAGCAGTTCTGCATGATCAGATGGTAGGCTTTTCAAAAGAACTTTTTCAGTGATGGTTACAGATATGAAATGTTGCAAACGCTGAGTGCAGACTACAGTACATCTCAAGAAAAATCTGGGATTATGCAGAAAGATGTCACTGCAGTTGATTTCTTTCTGATGAGCACAAGAGAGCACATGTGCATAAGAGAAAATTAAAGTCTGGAACGTACAGAAACATCCTCCGTAGCACTATGTGAAGTTCATCTCCTCTTTTGCATCTGCCTTGCAGAGAAAATGCAGAGCCAATCAGGATGGAGAACCCGAGTGCCTGATTGTAGGACAATGAGAAGCATGAAACGGCACTTTGTAAAGAAATTAGGCTGCCTCATTCTGCCACTCCAGTCTTCAGTTAGAGGTAGCACAGCAAATGAGTCCCGCTCCGCAGTCTGCCATATGTCCGTTAGGAGTCCCAGTCACTGTCCTCTCCACCGTACATGTCGGCGAGCTTCCTGAAGCGCGGCCCCCACTCGCTGAGGTAGTTATAGTCCTGCACCTCTTCTGAGGACACAGATCCCAGTGAGCTGAGCGACTCCGCCACTGATCCGTTACCTTCATACGCGTAGGTGGCCAGCGAGTCATAAGGAGGAGCCGTGGGGTTGCCATCATTTTCCTGCACACGCTGGTTGATAAAGTCCCGCACATCGGCGTTGTCACGGGATGGCACGATGGTCCTACGGAGTGGTGGTGGGGGGTAGAGAGACTCGGAGGGCAAGATGTCCCGCCGCATTTTGCTTTCCTCCATCACCTCCGGGTGGCGAAGTGCTCCGATGTCAAAGGCCTGGGTGTCCTCCTCGCCACCACCCTCGTCGTTGTAGCTGACCACATTGTCTCTCACGTCCTCTTTGGAGATGATCAGGGGCTCCTTCTTCTTCTGACGTTTCAGGGCAGAAAACAGCACCACGATCACTATAGAATAAGACAAATGAATATGTACTGTAAATGGCAAGCAAGACTGATATCTGGTGATCATACTGTGGCCCCAAAAAGTATTTAGACACTTAAGCCACAATGTACAAATGTCTTTGCAATAGATCAGTGGTTTTCAGGGTGCTGGGGCCCACTAAGGGGCCTCAACAAAGTTCCAAGGGGGCCTCTAGATGACTTAAATAATAAAAAAAGTTAATAAGCTATTACAATAATCTAACTTGCTATAATAAATAAAAAAATACTAAAACCCACAAAAAAATAAGATGTAAGACATGAAAACTGACATCATATTTCTTTAATTCAACAACAACTCCCACAACAACTGTTTTTATTGAAGGACATATAATTCTTGTAACTTCTTGAATCACAATTTATCCTGTTAATTATTTTGATCTATTGACATTCTTAGTTTCTGTTAATAAAAATTGAAAACAAGAAGCTTTGTCATCATTACATCTTTATTTGGACGCTAAAGCCACACAATATCTGGGTTTTCATCCAACTAATTTTATGCACATTTTGAAAATATGCATAAGATATCCTGAATGGAAACGCTTTTATTTGCTTTATGCAAATAAACTCTCAAAATTCACTTTAAAATTTGATGCGCTAGGAGGAAATGGATTTTCTAGAGTTTTGCATTAGTTAAAATGTGCATTAACGTGATTGAAACAGTTTATTCGCAAAACCATAAAATGTTTTGTTTATTTGTGCACGTTATGAGTGTGCAATAGCTTGATGTAACTGGCTCAACGAAAGGTCTGACCTTGGCACACAATTCTTCGAACATAGCCCTTAACATTCTGTGTTTAATCCCCCGCTGGTCTTTAAAGTGGGTCCTCACAATCCGCCTGAACAATTTTGAGCGCGGGCGGACACAGGTATGTGGAGGCTGGCACCGTGTAGGCATCGAAGCCATTTGAGCCCTTATTATATCAGATGTTACACTTATTTTTCAGCGAGTACTGTCAGCATTATATCGACCTATTTCGACCTATATCAAAATTATCCTTTATGTCAAAAATATTAGAGAAGACGGTGCTTGCACAATTCAATGATTTTTTAGCTAGCAATAATTTGCTCGATAAATTTCAGTCAGGTTTCAGAGCCGGTCATAGTACAGAGTTGGCTCTGTTGAGAGTTTTAAATGATATATTATTAGGTGTTGATTCTGGTAGTCCTGTTGCTCTTCTGCTGCTGGATCTTAGTGCCACTTTCGATATGGTCGATCATTTCATTCTTATCGATTGCCTAAGAGACCAGGTTGGTATTCAGGAGTTAGCCTTGGATTGGGTCTATTCATATCTCAAGGGTAGAACAATTTCAGTCTGTTTAGAGAACTGTTCCTCATCAGTTGTTCCTTTAACGTGTGGGGTTCCTCAGGGTTCCATCTTGGGACCTGTTTTATTCTCCCTTTACATGCTTCCATTAGGAAAGTTCTTTGATAAGCATGGCATACACTACCATCTGTATGCTGATGACTCTCAACTTTACTTTCCAATTAAACATGGGCAACCCTCTTTTAAATCTCTGTATAAATGCATGGCCGATGTGAAGTGTTGGTTGGCAAACAACTTTCTCCAATTAAACAAGGATAAGTCAAAGTTTATTATTTTTGGTCAAAGGGAATGTGGGGTAAATTTAGATGGCAACTTGTCATTGCTTCCAGGGAAAAAACATTCCTATGTGAAAAACCTGGGTGTTATTTTTGACACTGAGCTCAAGTTTGATCGGCAAATAAATGCTGTTGTTAAAAATAGCTTTTTCCATCTTAGATCTATAGTAAAGTTGAAGTCCATCCTCTCTTTTGATGATTTGAAGAAGGTTGTGCATGCCTTTGTGTCTTCTCGTCTGGACTATTGTAATGCTTTGTATCTGGGTGTGAGTCAGGCCTCTCTCTCTCGCCTGCAGCTGGTTCAGAATTCAGCTGCTAGGCTTTTAACTGGAACCAGGAAAAGAGACCATATTACCCAAGTATTGATTTCCCTACATTGGTTACCGATCCAATACAGAATCCAGTACAAAGTGTTGCTATATGTATTTAAGGCTCTCCATGGTCTAGCACCATAGTACATCTCTGATTTAATAAGTTTGCATCAACCTTCAAGGTCTCTCCGCTCTGGTGATCAGCTGTGTCTGTCGGTTCCTCGATCTCACCTTAAAACTCAAGGTGATAGAGCTTTTGCGGTGGCAGCCCCTAGACTTTGGAATGAGCTTCCGTTGGCCATGAAATCATCTCCGTCTCTAGTGTCTTTCCAGGGGGCCTTAAAAACGTATTTATTTTCCTTAGCTTTAATTAATTTCATTATAAATTGTACTGTGTCAAGTTCTCTTATCTTGTCTTTGTCGGTTTTAAATGCTTGTTGTATTCTTAAGCTGTATGTATGTGATTTTATTTTACTGATTTTACAGTAAACTCCATGTACAGCACTTTGGTACCCAGTGTGGTTTTTGAAAGTGCTTTATAAATAAAATTGAGTTGAGTTTAATAAAATGAGGTACAATTGCTACAATCCTGCAGATAAAATTCTCCCTGAAGCAAGGAGGTCATTCAGCTCCTAAATCAAGACAAGCCAGCTCCCTCAAGATAATGCACATGACGTAGTGAAAGGGTCTTCAACAGGGGATCCACAAATTATTATTTGATCCACCATTGGCACTCCTAATAATCACTCAATCGCATGCGAGCAAGAGAGAGGAGTATGAATTTTAGTCTATCGACATGTTGAAGTCCTTTGCAGCTGCATCCCAAATCTTCCTCTTGCAGTAATCCTTCCTCATATTCATGCATCCTTTTTTTAGTTATGAACTGAATAGAATGCCAAACATTGTTAAAGTGTGATTAAATGGTTTCACGCGACCATGCTTATCACGAGCCGCTTATAACACGACACAGATCAGATTCAGCAGTGCAGCAGTAGAGGGGCATTTAAGTAAACGCGTCTACTTTGCGTTGGTCATGGCTGAGCGGATTACAGCAAAGAGTTTCTTGTTTAGAGTTTATTTTAGGAGGGGGTATGGCACAGTGATTAACAAGGAAAATGTAAAATGTCACTTCATGTCAAATAGGTTGCAGACCCCTGCTGTACATCATTTCATGATTATTTTAATGGCTTTGCAATGCTAACATCATTATGTATGTACATACAATAATATGGTAGGCCACTACCACACATGCTTTTATAGGCATAAAATGCAACACTCAAGTTTTATACAATATGTAACGGGGGTCCCTGCTCCGTCTCTCTAGCTACCGAGGGGTCCATGGCCTGAAAAGACCCCTTACGTAGTGGATGGAAATGCAAAACGTATTCGTATTTTCTTTAGTCTAATTTTTGGAAATGTGCTTAAAATTTTTTAAACATTTCGATGGAATCCTAGCTCACGTCTTTGCATTAGTTAAAAAAAGAACACACTAAATGGTATTTATTTTAAAGAAAGATAACGCAAGCACATTTTTCAAGCAAAACAAAAATAAGAAATTGATTATGAGAAAAGCTCTAGAATAATTTGTTTGCAGATATGTCACTTGGTTTAATATTGTTTATACATTAAGTGTGGCTAAAGTTTCCAGATTCTTGGAAACTGTGTGTGAATGCAACACTTTTCATATTGGTTGGTTGCTTTTATAATTTATCTTTCACATTAGTGGAGTATAAAGAGCTTCATACATGATGCATGCTTTTACATGTCACCTTGGTGTCACGTCTTTTGGTGAGATCTGGCTGATGTTACCAGTATCTCAAATTCAAATAACAGTATGCTTACTAAAAGCTCTCTTTTCTATTCCTATTGAACTGCATCACAAAAATCCAAAGAAGAAAACAAACGAGCCCTATGGTAAATTGATCAGTTACATGCAGTTATTGTAAGCAAGATGCTTTCCATTAAATTAAGCCTAGAATTCAAATGTAATGATATTCCTCTCTTGTTGGATTAAATCAAGACTGGATTAATTTGAGATTAATTGAAATCTAGCTCTTGTTATGATTAAATAATTAACAACTGAGCTTTATCAGTTCAGCCAACTAAGCATGTCAGAAATTCCTTCTTCTTTTTTTTTTTTTTAAACATGCAGATCAGGCATTCACACTTCAGACCACTGGAATTGTAATTAATCAAATAGTAGCACAGACAAAACCGCTAACTGACAGGAAGACAGGTGGGAAAATGAAGAGTCCCACTAACAAAGAGCTTGAAAGATGAGCAGGCCGACAGCAGACCGACAGATAGGGGCTGGAGCGGTGATTAGACAGATGGTTGTAGCAAGAAGTGATCTGATTGTTAAGAGAGGTGGAAGTGGAACTTACAGAGCAGTATAAGAATGCAGAGCAGGATGGCCACGAGTGCCTCTGTGCTGAGTCCCGCAGAGCTGGTCAGAGCCTCTGCGTTGCACATCTCCATGTTGCCGGCACGGTCGCACGTGCACACATGAATTGTGAGCGTGCCTGTGCTGCTTTGCATTGGGAAGTCGCCATCTGAGATCACCACAGCCACTAGATGGGTGCTCTTGTGCATTCTGCCAAATCCAGTCCGCTGTGTAAAGATCCCGGCTGTGTTGTCTGTAATGAATTGAGTGCTTAGTTTATTATCCATATACTCTCAGATTACGAAGCACTTGCACGTCACATAATTGTAATGATGACTACAGAGGTGGGAAGTAAGATCTTACTGTAAATCGCTAAGGTTAAAAGCAAGTGATAAGTGACAATTTTACTTGTTTTATTTTTTTACTGAACATAAATCTGAACATGAACATGATGTTTAACATTGTCTGTATGCATTTGCATAGAAAGGTAACAGATGCAAAATGAAAAAAATAAGAAAAAAAGAATATGCACTTAGGGTATTAAACTCCCTTTTAAAATAAAAAATAGCAAACTAAATATGAACACATTTAATGCACATGATCAAACACTATTTAATTGAAAATTATGTTATCATTTGTGCACCCTCATGTTGTTACAAATCCTTTGGCTTTCTTTCTTCCATGGAATGCAAAATGTGATGACAGCCTCAGTCACCATTCACTTTCATTGTATGGAAAATTGGTGCAATGAAAGACAATAGTGACAAAAGCTTTCAGTCCCTAAAATTCAGCTTAACATCTTTTGTGTTCCACAGAGGAAAGTCATACAGGTTTGAAATGACATGAGGATGAGTAAATGATGACAGAATTGTCATTTTTTGGGTAAACTATCCCTTTAAGAAGCAGGTGAAATCATTGTCAAAGGGAGCTGCCCTTTCAGCAGACCATAACAAACTCAGACTGACCTAAAGTAATGGCTACTGCAGAACGATCTTGTCATAATTTTAACATCTAGACATGAAGAGGCCATAAGTCATAAAGATTTCTACTACTCGATTGGTCTGTGTTGTCATCATGAGGAGGGAGTGAGCTAGTTTGAGGGCCAGAAAATGTGAGAGGGCACCCACCTTCATTATCTCGAACTGAGAAGTTTGCTCGCACTGAGCTCTCTGGTGCTAAAGAGAAGAAGAAGCGATGTCCACTGGCCGGGTCATCTGGATCCACTGCACTTATTGTTTGGATTTTCTGTGACAGAAAAGCAATTGATAACAATACATTTTTAACAGAATGCATCGCACAACTTGGCATTCGCAATGTCATCTTTCAGACCTTACAAGTGTTTACATGCAAACACTATAAGCATGTTTACTGCGGAGAAAGATTTTGGCTCAGTGACAGAGGCTTATGGTTAAATTTAGCTGTCACCAAGGGCAATTTTAGGTTAAATGCATCTCTCAAGGGTGCACTGGCAACACGCTGTGACAGAAATGTAATCATCCATTGTGTGCTTCATGTTTTTTCCCCTATCAGGCTTATAGCCTGGCCAGATTTCTTGTGCTACTGGCTGCCTTCCCTTTCCTTTGGGCTTTACAACAATCTGTTAGAATATGATGAACGGAACCCGAATCCAAACCTTATCTCAGATTTTTTCCTGACTCTTTATCTAATCTAATGCTGCCTCTTCAATATACTGTATTAATCTCTAAATATATATATTTTTTAATTTCAACAAATGGTTTTATTCAGTTTTATTATTCAATTTATAATTCTGTTTATCTACCATAATTAAATGGGATATACAAAATGATTTACCTAATTTATATATTTCACTTTTAAAAGATGTAGTTGACAGTGCAAGTCTGTATGTGGAGGCAACTGTAACAGTTTTCACATTTTATAAATTCAAATATACAAGTAACACTTTCCAATAAGGTTTCATTCATCAACATTAGTTTATGCATTAGGTATTATTAACAAACAAAGAAAAATATATTTTTTAAGCATTTATTAATCTTAGTTCCCTATCTGTCACTCACTCGACGTTGTGTCGATGTAGTGACACTAGGGGTCACTCTTGGGAGCCCGAAACACCTCTGGTCTTTGAAAAAAGGCCAATGAAAATTTTGCATACCACTCCCCCAAACATACAGGTATAAAAGGAGTTGGTATGCAACCACTCATTCAGATTTTCTCTTTGGAGCCGAACGGTCGATGCTCACTGAGCTGAATTCCCATGGCTGTTCATTCACCTCTGCTGGATCTGACGGCGCATTTCAGCGGCTTCTCCCCCCTCTGCACTGGTGCACTGCAGAGAATGCCCCTGGGTGCTTCGGCAGAAATAAAAGAGTATATTCTAAAAAAGAGTATATTTCTCTAAAAGAGCGGCACACACGGAACGTCTTTTTAAAGACGCGTCTTTTTAAAGATGCCTTTCTGTTTGTGTGTTATTCCTGGTTGCGGTCGTTATCTGTCGCCTTCTGACGGTCACGATCGCTGTCTTTCGTGTCTGGGCGTTGCCCACACGGAGACAGCATTCATGGATGGGTCATGTACTCATTGCGAGAACATGTCCATGGCAACAATGCAGTCACGGCTTGCCTTTGTAAGAAAGCAAGCCACCCCAGCGGCTCCCCGCCTCGGTCCTTCTACCTACGGGTATGAGGCCAGCGTGGCTAGCACTGGGGACCCCAATGGGACCACCTCCACCGAGTATCCCCCCACGGACCTCCCATTCCCCAGCACGATCGTCTGCCCCGATCGGGCTTCCGGATGAGTCCGCCGGCTCGTCTCATGGTGAGTTCGACCTCTTGTTCGGAGCCCGTGAAGGTGATGAGCTCTCGAACACAGCATCGGAGAGCGGGCTCGTCCAGTCAGATGCGGAAGCCTCAGCTGGGCTCCCCCCCTTGGGTACGGTCACCCAGTCACAGGCTGACGCGGAGATGACGGACATGCTTTCCTGGGCAGCCGCAAGCGTCGGGCTAGAGTGGAACCCTCCGCTCTCCCCTGAACCCTCGCGGCTCGATGATTGGTTACTGGGCTCGCGGCGCTGCTCACAGCCACGCCCTGCCCCAGTTCTTTTCTTCCTGGAAGTGCACGAGGAGCTGACAAGGTCGTGGGAGGCACCTTTTACTGCCGGTCCCGATCTTTCAGCTCCCCCGCCCTCACTACCCTCGATGGTGGGGTGGCCAAGGGCTATTCGGCGATCCCCCCGGTGGATAAGGCACTCGCGGTGCACCTATGCCCACAGAGCGCCGCCACCTGGCGCGGGTGCCCAAAGCTCCAATCCAAGGCCTGTAGGTTTACGTCGTCCCTGACGGCCAAAGCCTATGGCGCCGCTGGACAAGCTGCCTCCGCCCTGCACGCCATGGCTCTCCTGCAAGTCCACCAAGCCAAGGTGCTAAAGGAACTGCACGAGGGTAGTTCCACCCCGGGATTGATGCAGGAGCTGCGCTTGGCGACCGACCTCACTCTCTGTGCGACGAAGGTCATGGCGCGGTCTCTCGGGCGGGAGATGAACACCTTGGTGGTCCAGGAGCGCCACCTTTGGCTCAACCTGGTCGAGATGGGAGAGGCCGACAAGGCACGGTTCCTTGGCACCCCCATTTCCCAGGTTGGCCTGTTCGGCGACACCGTCAAGGACTTTGCCCAGCAGTTCTGAGCGGTGAAGCAGCAGACGGAAGCTATCCGACACATCCTGCCCCGGCGCGGCTCAAGATCCCACACCCCATCTGCTCGTTGCCAAGGGCGTCCTCCTGCAGTGTCTGCACCGGCTCCGCCACAGCCCGCCCCTGCGGCCCGGCCTCAGCGTGGAGCCCACCACAGGAAGCAGACACCCCCCGTCACACGGCTGAGCACCAAGAACCCGAGAAAGGCTTCGAAGCACCCCTGAGACGGGTGACCCAGGGACGAGGAAACCCGCTGCTCTGGAGCTAGTAAGCAGACAACTCCATCCCCCAGTGGAGGGCCAGGAGGAGAATTTTTTTGTTACCTTTACATTTAATTTCGCTGCATGCCCAAGTGGCTGCGGTACCCAAGAGTTCAGCAAAAGAGCGGTTTCCTTGTTCCCTGGGTCACATACCCGGTGCACATGGCTGTCATTATGACCACTATTCCGTCCACTATTCCATTTTGGCAGGTTTGGTGCTACAGCGGCAGTCTCCCCGCCCCTGCGAGCCCAGCTGTTGCACAAATATGCCCCTGATGTGACTGTCTCCATGGGTCATGAGGACAGGCCTCTTCCTCCCCCATCCCAGGCTGTTCCGAGGGTGGTCACAAGGAGCCAGGTAAGTACATAAATGTCCCTGAACTCAGCAAGGCCACAACACGACGTGGCACCTCAGGCTCCACCCCGCCGCGAGGCCCCACCCACCGGTACGTCTGACGAGATTGTCCCCTTGGTCCCCCTTGCCCGGAGCTTGGATGCAAGGCTTTCCATTCTGTCGCGATGGCTGGTCCGGACCGTCTGACTCGGCTACGCGATTCAGTTCGCCAGGCATCCGCCCAGGTTCAGCGGCATCCACTTCACCTCAGAGAAGGGTGAGAACGCCGCTACCTTGTGCACGGAAATCGCTACCCTCCTACGGAAGGGTGTGATAGAGCCTGTCCCTCCGGCCGAGATGAAGAAGGGGCTTTACAGCCCTTACTTCATTGTAATGAAGAAAGGCGGTGGGTTGCGGCCAATCTTGGACCTGTGAGTACTGAACCGGGCTTTACACAGACTCCTGTTCAAGATGCTGATGCAAAAACGCATTCTATCGAGCGTCCGGCATCAAGATTGCTTCGCGGCAGTAGACCTGAAGGACGCATACTTCCGCGTCTCGATTCTACCTCGACACAGACCCTTCCTGCAGTTTGCATTCGAGGGTTGTGAGTATCAGTACAAAGTCCTCCCTTTCGGCCTGTCCTTGTCCCCTCGCGTCTTCACGAAGGTCGCTGAGGCAGCCCTTGCCCCGTTAAAGGAAGTGGGCATTCGCATCCTCAACTATCTCGACGATTGGCCCCTGAGGAAAGACCATCTTTCTCAGGGACGGGGCACCATCTGGCACCCGCGACCAGACCTCTGGAATCTCCATGTCTGGCCCCTGGACCCACGGTGGTAGACACGATCACTCAATCACTCAACGAGGCACCTGTATGCCTTGAAGTGGCGTCTGTTCGCTAAGTGGTGTTCTTCCCGACGTGAAGACCCCCAGATGTGCGCAGTCGGATCGGTGCTTTCCTTCATGCAGGAGAGGTTGGAAGGGCGGCTGTCCCCCTCCACCTTGAAGGTGTAGGTAGCCTCTATAGCGGCACACCACGACACAGTGGACGGTAAGTCCTTAGGGAAGCACGACCTGATCATCAGGTTCCTGAAAGGCGCCAGGAGGTTGAATCCCTTCAGACCGTGCCTCATTCCCTCATGGGACCTCTCTGTAGTTCTTCAGGGTCTACAGGGAGCCCCATTTGAGCCCCTGCAGTCAGCTGAGCTTAAGGCACTCTCTTTGAAGACTGCCCTCCTGACTGCTTTCACTTCCATCAAGAGGGTAGGAGACCTGCAAGCGTTCTCTGTCAGCGAAACGTGCCTGGAGTTCGGTCCGGGCTACTTTCACGTGATCCTGGGACCCTGACCGGGCTATGTGCCCAAGGTTCACACAACCCCTTTTAGGGATCAGGTGGTGAACCTGCAAGCGCTGCCCCAGGATGAGGCAGACCCAGCCCTGACGTTGCTATGTCCGGTGCACGCTTTACGCATCTATTTGGATCGCACACAGAGCTTTAGGGTCTCTGAGCAGCAACACCCAACACCTTTGCAAGGTTCTACAATCTCCGGGTGGAACCGGTTTCGTCCCGTGTAGTGGCAGGCACAAGCCGGTAAGTCCGGGACAGCTGGCCGGATGTATCGCTTGCACATAGCACCTTTCACCTCCCCTGAGCTGAAGACGTGCACTGTTGACTCCCAGTAGTGTTCACAAACTGTGTTCCCTGGATGACTTCCTCCGAGCCCTGTGGCAGACGAGTTTGCGGAGAAACTCGCTTCCGGCTCAGTACATGTGCTAACAAAGCCCTGTACTGGGGTAGGTGCTCCGCATGTGTTGGTTCCCCATAGGTAACCCCATGCGATGTATATCTTTCGCTAATTCGTTTCCCTGTTGGTAAACTGCGTCTTCTGTCACCATGTTTGTAGAAACACCTCCCCCGTAGGGAAGGACCTACCATGGGACTTCTCCACATGACATACTTCCGACAAAGCTCGGCAAGACCATGTGATGTATTTTCACTCAAAATACCCCCCCCCCGGGTGGGGTGTAGTCTCCGCGGTGTCTTCCCCTTGGGAGTGACACCCCCCGATGTAGACCTGGTGGCCCAGTCGGTTAACAAATGTCTCTCTTTTTTTGGGGAGAGAAAAAAAAGAGAGGATAAAAGGCCACGACTGGGCTAGCCTCTCTCTATCTTTTGGGCAGTCGACTTGTCCCCGAAGGGCTGTTCGACACTCATAACAGCGTTGGGGGAGGTCACGTGTCGGCCTGTTGCGCTGGCTACGAGGCACACAGTGGTCTGCCCATCAAACACCGCCAGTTCACGTAATACAGTTCAGCCAGTTGTGGCGTTTCGTATAGGGACACCTAGCGTCACTACATCGACACAACGTCGAGTGAGTGACAGATAGGGAACATCCTGGTTACTTGCGTAACCTCTGTTCTCTGATGGAGGGAACAAGACTTTGTGTCCCTCCTGCCACAAAGCTGGACTGCCCACTGAAATGGCCGGGACCTTGTCTCGGTTCCTCAGCACAAAACCTGAATAAGTGGTTGCATACCAGCTCCTTTTATACCCGTAATTTTCATTGGCCTTTTTTCAAAGACCAGAGGTGTTTCGGGCTCCCAATAGTGACCCCAATATCACTACATTGACACAACGTCTCGTTCCCTCCATCAGGGAACGGAGGTTACGCAAGTAACCAGGACGTTAATGTTAGTTAATGAAAATAAAATTGTTCATGTTACTTCATAGTGCATTACATTTTAGATTTTTAAAAATGTATTACTATACATAGAAATTAATATTAACTAAGATTAATAAATGCTGTAAAAGTATTGTTTATTGTTAGTTCATGTTAACTAATGTTGTTAACTAATGTTAACAAACTGAACCTTATTGTGAAGTGTTACCAATATATCTTTCATCTTTTGGTAAAGAAACATACATATGTGCTAACAATAATAGTACCATTAAAATACTTACATTGAGAAAGAACAGAATAATACCATAGTACTGAATTTAATTCAAAAAGGGAGAGTGTTACATATTTACAAGATCATGCAAGTTCAGTACATATTTTAAAGATTCAGTCTTTCAATTCAGCCATTCTGTTTTTATTTATGACTATTTTTATTTAAAAACTGGTCTCACAGCCATGATAAAATCTTATATGGTAATTGCAAGCAACAGTTGTTGTTTCTGCTATTCGTGTATTCGTAACTTTTAACCTTAGACATAAGAAGAAAAAGTTTAGAAAATCACTTTTACACATCAAAATCAGTTGTTTGAAACCAGAAACATTTATTATGATATATAACTCTACAATAAACTGAATGGCATCTATGCTAATATTATTCTATTTGTTTCCCTGTCTCAACCTTGGGACTCCTATCCTGAGGTCACCAGAACAGGCTGAATCCAGCTCCATTCCTGCTTCGTGTTGGACTCCACTGCTCCGTGTCTCTGAGTGATGATGACTAATAGCAGCCGGTGCCAGCCAAACATCACTTCAGTCTATTACGATGACTTCAGAGGATGAACTGATGCCAACTCCAACCATAAGACATGGGATACATCATATGCCATTGCCTGAACCTTGGATTTAGGATAGACCTCACCGAAATTACCGGCCAGTTGAACTGTGATGCACCTAACTGATCTCTGCCTGCATCATCTCGGTCTAATGTTGGACTACACTCTTGAAATGGAATACATAGACTATCAATTAATTGCCAACAAAACCCTTCATCAGCCAAATAACAAGGACAACGCATCTATGTGAACTTCTGCAGTTAATCCAGGATGGACTTCAAAGACATTATTCATTAATCTTACAGTTCATACAAAATCTTTGCTGAAACACTGACACTTAACACTTACTTAGTTTAACAATTTTAAACCATGACTTGCACTATACATAAGTAATATTGGCATTATATTCATGATGTTAGCCAGAGGGGAACTGGGCCCCACAGTGAGCCTGGATTCTCCCATGGTTTTTTCTCCATTAACCAACATCTTATGGAGTTTTGTGTTCCTTGCCACAGTCACCTTCGGCTAGCTCACTGGGGTTCTAAATTAAAATTGTTATTTAATTACTTATTTTTAAACACAATTCACTATTGTATTTTATCAAACTACACAATGATGACTCTAAGACTTTATATATATTACAGTTTAATTTTCTGTTAATGCATGATTTTCTGTAAAGCTGCTTTGAAACAATGTGTGTTGTGAAAGGCGCTACATAAGTAAAAATTAATTGAATTGAACTGAATTGAATAATATTCTCTATTTCATATATCTATGTATATATATTATAAACAACAGTTAGTTCTGGTCCTCGAATCTGATTTGGACGAGAGATGTTCCATGAATACTGATGGTCTCACACCATCAGCAATCGGGTGCTTCACTGTTTGTATCACTCTAGTTGTGTTCGTGCCATTCTAAACTAAAGTGTAAGAGAAGTATAAGAGCTATCTGGCTCTTTACATTTAATATTATGACATTACATATTTTGTATGGAAGCAAAAGACCATTCATGTGTGTAATATGAGCCAGTTGGTGACGTGAGTCAGCGTAACTCAGTGTTTACATGAACAGCACTACATGATCGGTCATATTAATAATACACAACTAAAGCTAGGAAATAACTTTAAACGGCTTTAAACTAACAACTTCAGCATTAAGGTTCATCACAGCTGAGAGACACAACAGACTGATTAATTACACAAACTCAAGGTGCTTACCTCTTACCAGACTTTCCACATTGGAGAGGACATACTATTAAAAATAGCGGAGGACATTGCAGTTTCTATAGTGAATGACTTTTGCGCACCGGCTACCGCGAAATAGGGAGGAATACCCCCGCTTGGACGGCTATTTTTCCACTGAGAAAATAGGATGAATTTCACCAAAATGACATTATCTTCAGACTACAGCATCATCAACAGGTGATCGCACACGCTCCATCTCTCTCTTTCTCTCTCTCTCACACACACACACACACACACACACACACATCCTTGTTTCCCCAATAACATGTTAGAAACAGCCCAAGCCGTGATACTAGTAGTTCTAAAGTGATGTTTTTGAGAGGCTTGGACACATCATTTGTTTTGAGCCAGCAACGACAGATTCTGATCCATGGCGTAAGAAAGAAGTTCCATGCACAAATGCGTTTTTTATGACTGTTCTCAGTAATTCCTAATTTTTTCAAATGTACTTGTTCATTGAACTGTTGTATATAAGCAATATCACACAGGCATGAGGCCATATCACAGCAGTGCTGATGTAGGGTCATATCGCACTCTTGCTCATGTGATATTGCTTAAATATATATATATATATATATATATATATATATATATATATATATATATATACAATTGAAGTCAGACGTTTACATAGACCTTAGCCAAATACATTTAAACTCAGTTTTTCACATTTCCTGACATTTAATTGGAGAAAACATTCCCTGTCTTAGGTCAGTTAGGATCACTACTTTATTTTAAGAATGTGAAATGTCAGAATAATAGTAGAGAGAAGGATTTATTTAAGCTTTTATTTCTATCATCACATTCCCAGTGGGTCAGAAGTTTACATACACTTTGTTGGTATATGGTAGCATTGCCTTTAAATTGTTTAACTTGGGTCAAATGTTTTGGGTAGCCTTCCAAAGCTTCTCACAATAAGTTGCTGGAATTTTGGCCCATTCGTCCAGACAGAACTGCTGTAACTGAGTCAGGTTTGTAGGCCTCCTTGCTCGCATATGCTTTTTCAGTTCTGCCCACAAATTTTCTATCGGACTGAGGTCAAGGCTTGTGATGGACACTCCAATACTTTGACTTTGTTGTCCTTAAGCCATTTAGCCACAACTTTGGAGGGATGCTTGGGGTCATTGTCCATTTGTAAGGCCCATTTGCGACTGAGCATTAACTTCCTGGCTGATGTCTTGAGATGCTGCTTCAATATATCCACATAATTTCCTTCCTCATGATGCCATCTATTTTGTGAAGTGCACCAGTCCCTCCTGCAGCAAAGCACCCCCACAACATGATGCTGCCACCCCCATACTTCATGGTTGGGATGGTGTTCTTTGGCTTGCAAGCCTCACTCTTTTTACTCCAAACTTAACGATGGTCATTATGGCCAAACAGTTCAGTTTTTGTTTAATTAGACCAGAGGATATTTCTCCAAAAAGTAAGATATTTGTCCCCATGTGCACTTGCAAACTGTAGTCTGGCTTTTTTATGGCAGATTTGGAGCAGTGGCTTCTTCCTTGCTGAGCAGCCTTTCAGGTTATGTTGATATAGGACACGTTTTACTGTGGATATAGATACTTGTCTACCCATTTCCTCCAGCATCTTCACAAGGTCCTTTGCTGTTGTTCTGGGATTGATTTGCACTTTCACATCAAACTACGTTCATCTCTAGGAGACAGAATGTGTCTCTTTCCTGAGCAGTATGATGGCTGCGTGGTCCCATGTTGTTTATCCTTGCGTACTATTGTTTGTACAGGTGAACGTGGTACCTTCAGGCATTTGGAAATTGCTCCCAAGGATGAACCAGACTAGTGGAGGTCCACAATTGTTTTTCTGAGGTCTTGGCTGATTTTTTTTTTTTATTTTTATCCTCTTTTCTTCCAATTTTGAATGCCCAATTCCCACTACTTAGTAGGTCCTCGTGGTGGCACGGTTACTCACCTCAATCCGGGTGGTGGAGAACAAGTCTCAGTTGCCTCCGCTTCTGAAACTGTCAATCCGCGCATCTTATCACGTGGCTCATTGTGCATGACACTGTGGAGACTCTGCATGTGGAGGCTCATGCAACTCTCTGCGATCCACGCACAACTTACCACACGTCCCATTGAGAGCGAGAACCACTAATCATGACAACAAGGTGGTTACCCCATGTGACTCTACCCTCCCTAACAACCGGGTCAATTTGGTTGCTTAGGAGACCTGGCTGGAGTCACTCAGCACACCCTGGATTCGAACTCATGACTCCAGGGGTGGTAGTCAGCATCAATAGTCGCTGAGCTACCCAGGCCCCCACTTGGCTGATTTCTTTTGATTTTCCCATGATGCCAAGCAAAAATGCACTGAGTTTGAAGGTAGGCCTTAAAATACATCCACAGGTTCACCTCCAATTCAGTACACCTCCTATCAGAAGCTAATTGGCTAATTGTCTAAAGCTGCTTAAAGGCACAGTTAACTTTGTGTATGTAAACATCTGACCCACTGGAATTGTGACATAGTCAATTAAAAGTGAAACTATCTGTCTGTAAACAACTCATGTCATACACAAATTAGATGTCCTAAATGACTTGCTAAACCTATAGTTTGCTAATATTAAATCTGTGGAGTGATTAAAAAATTAGTTTTAATGACTTCAACCTAAGTGTATGTAAACTTCTGACTTCAACTGATCATTCCACATCTTCTGAAGCCATGCGAACACTTTTGTGATGAACAGACCAAAACTTAAGGTGTTATTCACTCTCAAATTAAATCATTGATCAACTTTCAATGGCAGCGTCCAAATTAAATATTGTGGCTATGCGTAGGTTGAACATGAATAACATTACACCTCATTGGTTCTTGTGTGTCTCATAACCAAATGTCATAATGTCAAACTTAGGGTGAGTAAATAATGACAGAATTAATTTTTTTGGGTGAACTATTCCTTTAACTATTTTACTCTTCTCCCTCTACACCAATGACTGCATCACCAAGGACCCCTCTGTCAAGCTCTTGAAGTTTGCAGACGACACCACTGTCAGGTTGAACAGCTGGCTGTCTGGTGCAGTCAAAACAACCTTGAGCTGAACATGCTCAAAATGGTGGAGATCATTGTGGACTTTAGGAGAAACACCCCAACACTGATGCCCCTCACCATTCTAAACAGCATTATGGCAGCAGTGGAGTTGTTGGGCCTCATGCAGTCAGATAGAAGACAAAGGCAGGCCTAACACAGTCGTAAATCCTAACTCAGGCCCCCACATAAAAAGTCATAAATCTTACTGATAAAAACCACGCCAAAATCAAACAAAGGGAGTCCAAAACAGACTACAAATCCCATGAAGCCTTGCTCACTAAAGGATCGAACTCCTATTGGATGAGGCACATGACAGAACGCACCTCAATCATGACATCATCAGGAGTAGAAATACCTCTGAAATGCTTCCGGGATTTGCTTCCAGCAACTTTGCTCGCCGTGTGTAGATGCAGCTCATCACTGCTCTCAGGTGCAGCCTCGTGGCACAAGGAAGTAACGTACGACTTGAAACTGTGGCCATACAATCTCCATCTCGCTGGACAAGTTGAGATTACTCTGTGTTCCACCGAACACTCTAACGGATCCGAAGGAGACCGCCGAGCAATCTGCATCTTCATCCGTTTGCCTGCAAAAGTGAAGAGAAAAGATTTCTCTTCCCTCTTCAATCGAGTCAATGTCGCTGATTTCTCCGCCAGCCCGCCGAGAATCAGCAGCCGTATCGCCCGCCGACAGAGCAAGGAAACCGCCTCCCGTCATCACCCAAGCCTTGAGGAACTGAGTCTGAGTTAAAGGACGGATGAACACACATTCTGCATCCTCATGCGATTCAAATAAGAGGTTTATGTCTGGGCAGAGATAAAATATTATAGTGTGTTATTCTTTTGTATCAACATTATTGCTTGTACAGTATACGGACCGCCATGTCCACTCATTTTTAATACTCAGGGTATTAATTATCACGAATTTGATTTGCTGTATTGTAGTCCAACCACATTGGGCTGTTTTGCTTTCCGCCATCGCGGGTGAGACCGGCAAACTGAGTTTATCCATTAAAGAATCAAAGAACGCGGGACGTTTTATGAGCCGTCCACCGCGTCTCTGAGTGATAAACTAACAGATGCTTTATCTCCCACGATCGCGAAATCGGCTTTGGGGCCGTCACTTAATTCTCTATCTCTCTCGTACTAACCACACACACACTTGCGCGACCCCTCACAAACGTTCTGGCACACATTTTTGGCTAGTAGATAGCTTCGTGATAAAGCTCAGTTTTGTCCCTAAGCTTCCATTGACTGGTTTCTCTCCGCCCACATTCGCAGCCATATTCCCTGGCCGGAAGTCTCGCGTGACATACTCCCTACGAGAGTCACGTCCGCCATTTTGTGCACGTCCCTCCTTACACACACACACACACACACACACTCTCACACACACACCTTATGTGTTATAGGATTATTTTAGTTTCCATATCTAATCATATCACTGTTTAGTTTGTAGTTGTAAGTCGGAAGTTTATTGACTGCATTGTATTAATTATTAATTGATATTACTGCATAAATAAACTTTGTTATATTACAAAGAGAAGTGTTTTGGTTTGTTTTGCATACACCTGTGTCATGCTGACGGGATGTCAGTGCTCGGATTCAAGTCTTCATTCAATGTTTTTTTTCCCGAAAATCGATATTTTTCGGATGTCGATTTTCCTAAGAAAACAATCTAATATTGAGACTGTTATACTATCTGGTTATTAGTCCCTGATTCCAGGGTGGTGCCCCATCAAAATTAATCCTTATTAATATTCTATTGATTTTTGATAATTGATCATTATCTTTGATGACTGTTGAATTTGAATGATCAATAACCTAGTGTTAATTGTAATTAATGTTTCATCGATGTTAACAATGAATGATTATCTTTGATAATTGTTGATTTAAAGGATTAGGAAAAGCTAACATTGATTCTCATAAATTTTCCATTGATTTTAATAATTAATAATTATCTTTGATAATTATTAATTATTGCTAATAACCAAACCCGCTCCTAAACATAGTGCACTACATTTACTGGAGCCCCATATGAGGTTTTAATGAGTTAAGATTAAATAAATAAATTAAAATATTATTTAATAACTAAAGAAATAATTATCAATTATTTCTGATAGTAACACTGATCTAAACAACCAGTAAAGCCGTACAGAGTCATTCAGGTTCCTGGGCAATACCATCTCACAGGACCTGAAGTGGGAGACCCACATTGACTCCATTGTGAAAAAGGCCCAGCAGAGGTTGTACTTCCTTCGCCAGCTGAGGAAATTCAACCTGCCACAGGCACTGCTGATACAGTTTTACTCAGCAGTCATTGAGTCTGTCCTCTGCACTTCAATAACTGTCTGGTTTGGTTCAGCTATGAAATCAGACATCAGAAGACTACAAAGGACAGTTTGGACTGCTGAGAGGATTACTGGTTGCCCCCTGCCCCCCCTTCAAGAACTGTACACTTCCAGAGTGAGGTAAAAAGCTGGAAAAATCATTCTGGACCCTACTCACCCTGCCCACTACCTTTTTGAACTGTTGCCTTCTGGCTGACGCTTCAGAGCTCTGAGCACCAGAACCGTCAGGCACAGGAACAGTTTTTTCCCTCAGGCTATCCATCTCATGAACAGTTAAACTGCCCCATTGAGCAATAACTATGTGCAATACACAGTTTAGTCTTTCTTATATTTATCCAACACATCCAACCTCTTCTGCCTTTTCATTCCTCTGAAAAAAAACAAAAAAACCTTTGCACTGTACAAAACATATTTGTATTTGCACTGTACATAACAGAATGTATTAGATTTGCACTACCCATTTGTATGTATGTGTGTGTCTGTACGTATGTGTATAATTCGTTTTATTTTTTATTATTATCTATGTCTTGCTGCTGTTTTTGTATTGTTTTTGTATTGTTATACACTGGAGGCTCCTGTCACCAAGACAAATTCCTTGTATGTGTAAGAATACTTGGCAATAAAGCTGATTCTGATTCTGATTAAGATATTTAAAGTGTTATTAGGTCTCCCCTGTTGAGTTATGATACTTCAGTTTATTGAAAAGCCCTATGTACATTCTTTAGCTCTATGTGGAGCCCAGTAACTAAAACATGGCACACACCAGGTTTAACAGTTCTGCCAGATGCTGAGGTGGGTGGGTGGGTCAATGAGTTGGGTGATGACGGACAACGAGGGATACATGAAAAGTCATGAAATGGTGGAGAGGTGGACAGTTATTATGAAGTTACGTGACAGCTCCTGTCATCCACCATGACACATAATCTCATCAAGACTGTCAGAAAAAAGCTCTGCCATCTAATCCATGAAGGAGAAATACTCATCACTGGTCTCTATCTCTCTTCGGAGGTGTGAGTTCTGTAGAGGTCACACACTGTTTAACAGACGCTCCTGCTTTAAATTGACACATCCATCCACCGACCAAACAGGAGAAGTGGACCCCCTAATCTTACATCGAAACTGACAATGTGGCAGATAAAATGGGAAACATATACTTAAAAGCACTCTTTACCTGGCCTGCTTTGGCGTTTTCACAGATGAACGTCTCGTAGAAGGATGCCAGCATAGGGGGGTTATCGTTGACATCCAGTATGCGGATGTACACGGGTACTCGGCTGGTCTGCTGAGGGTTGTCTAAGGGACAATATAAAAATGTGTCATAACATTTCCTTTTATGTTCCACGGAAGAAAGTCATACGCATTTGGAGCAACATGAGAGTAAGTGATGACAGAACTTTTATCCCTTTAAAAAGATGTGACAAATGATGGCAGTCAACTTGGGATACTAGACGTTAATTTTATTGGAGGCACAGGAGGAAACTGGATTTCTAATTTAAAAGAAGTAAACTCATATATTTACTCAATATAAACTGTCATGGTAAATGAAATGTGGAAATCTTATTGGAGAAATGTAATGCTGAATATCTTGAGCTTAGCCCCATAAATTCATTCCAAATGAACTGCAGCTGTGAGCCTTGCAAAGTTCATCTGTATAGCATACTGACTGGTGACTACTTACTGAACTCAGCTGCAATCACAGAGATGTTATGCCAAGAAGATTCTTCTCGGTCCAGAGGCCTTTGCAGGTATATAGATCCATTCCCAGCATAGACGCTAAAAATTCGGTCCACATCTGTATGTCGGTCAATGGTATACCTGTAATTATAAAACAGATAGTTTAGACTCTAAATTCTGACTGGTTAAGAAACGCTGTAAGCCGTTATTAAATGACTATACATGTACATCTGTGACCTCATTTTCTATATTAATATGCCATGTTGTTTGGAAACAACAAACTTAGGATTAGTTAGGATAATGAACTTAAATTTTAATTGGCAGAAGGATTGCTTATTCTGATTATAAAATTTTACTTTTTATTGACTATTGGTGTCTTTTATCATATTGCTGCTGTTCCTGGCATTTTATAAAAGCAGCAAGCCTCTCAAATCCATATGTTAATGATTTTACTACATGTAAGGGGATTTTAGGCAGAGGCGTAGGACTATCTGAAAACTGGGGGACACACATTCTAAATCTCATCAGCCACTCTTCACAGTTTTTGTTTGATATGTTTTATGTTTTAAAGAATATGTGATATAATTTGAAATAAAGCATATCAACTGAACTTTTAAGAAACATCAGCATTTTAATTTAGTTGCTAATTAACTAATAAACTAAAATGTAGAAACCATGTATGAATGAACATTTTCATATTAAATAAAATAATTATCATATAATTTAATCACTGCTGTCAATAATTACAAACATTCGTCCAGCCATCTGTTCCACCTGGACTACACTTCCCATAATCCCCTGCCCTGATCACTTCCAGCTGTTCCCCATTGTTCTCACCTGTGTTCCATTCACTCATTAGTCTTTGTCTATTTAATGCCCTGTTGTTTGCTCATTCCTTGTAAGTTGCTGTGTTTTGATCTCCTGTGTATGTTTTCTTTGTTCCTGTGGTTTACCCTATCTTGTACTTGGTTTATTTTATTAAAGTATGTTTCGCTGCACCTAGATCCAGCCTCCCGTGACCTCCTTCCTCACGTTATAACACGTTTTGTTTGTTTTTTATATATGCCACAAACATTACCATTAATCTAAATTAAATATAATAACCAAACAACACGTCAAAGAACAATATCATTGTTTAGATGTATACTATGACATGAGATAATTGTTGTCACACACATGACCTAATGAAAGAAATCCAGAATGTCTGTCCCCTTCAGTTTTTTGGCCGGTGGTTGTACATGAGACTTGGTCATTCAGTGTTTCAGTAAAACAAGACTAACAGTAAAGAAGTCCTAGGTTAAAAATTCACTAAAAGTTATCAAAATGCAAAAAGTCTTATAGACTCACCCTAATCAATTTAATATGCATCTATACAATATACCAGTCAGTGCTAATGCAGTTATTTTAACCTTTTAGTTTTGATGTGTATTTTAAAAACCTTGAAATCGACAAGGTTCGAAATCAACTTGAAATTGATGCATTTTACACTGTTGTCTCTTTACCTGTCAGTGCTATTAATAATGTCAGGGCTGTCTAGCAGTTTAAGAGGTTCAACCTCCTCCATATAGAGCTTTATACTAGAATGTTCACTTTATTCAAATGGGTCACATAAGTTTTAACGTCTCTGACAGCAGCCACGATATCGTGTGAAGCCCGACTGAATCATGCTGATCTCTGCAGCACACTGATGCGCGGTGCGGATGTTCGTACCAAAGCATGTTTCATTCTTGGAGAGAACTCTACTACGGTGCATCCCTCCTCCTTCCCAGGTTTCGACACCAGTGTAACAAGGTAAATGGAAAGGAGGATGCGAGAACCGGCATGACAATATAAATGATAATTTAATGAGAGACTTAACCAAAAAGACAAACACACACACAGCTGTCAATAACTCTCTCTCTGTCTCACTGCCATCTCTGGTCGGCCTTATCCCTCTCAGGCTTAATCAACCTTATTAGGGGCTGGGTGTGCGGAATCATGACCCGGCCCCGCTCTCCGCCCTGCCACACATGTGTATAAGGAAGCTTACACCAGTCCTGATGCACACCAGAGCTAGAACTAAAATCACACTGCCATGAGCTTGCACATGTCCAGCTCCCATTTTTTCTTCATTTAGTAGTAGCTCACAATATTGCTTTCAAATGCAATCAATCAGTGGAATTGTTAAATTTCCTAATTAGCCTCCCGATGTTGCGAGCGACATTGTTGCACGTGTCCCTGATAATTACCAGCCCTGAAGTCCTGTTCTCTGCTGCAGAGGGCTTTTTAATTGCACTTTGCACACTCTGTGTTCTTATTTACTGTGCACTCCGCAGGGAAAACCATCCATTTATTGTCCTCCTGAGCCCACCACATCAGCTTTATTATTAGGGCGCTTTGGACAGTGATAATATCCTCATTTATTCTCATAATTGAAGTTTATTACAATTATGTCATAAATATGCTGCGATTGAAGGACCCCTTGAATTAAATGTGAAGCTCATATCGCCATAGCTTTAAACAGATTAATCAGGGTTTTGCGGGTATAAAAATGTCACTGAAAAAAAATGTTCAAGTGGTTTGCAAGCTACAGTCAAACTATAGTGTGTTGGAAAATCTATATTTAACCAGATTTGCAGTGATCTTGTAAATACAGACACAGTAGGAGGGAGGTGAAATGATATATGGAAACAATGCAGTTGCATTCACTAACCATGCTTACACAGATTTTGGGTGTAAAACCTGTGTGCGTCAATAAGTTTGCAAAAAAAATTTTTTTTTGTAAATTTAGGATAATATTTGCTCAATCCACATGTGCACAACAATCACAGACTCCCAGTGGCCCTGGAAACATGAAATGTGTTGAAGTGAAATGTTTATATATATATATATATATATATATATATATATATAAGACCTTGCACTGTGTGCTTTCAGGCGACAGCATAAGGATATGTTTGTAGAGAATGACAAATGGCTGTACAGGAGCTCTTATATATATATACATCATGATGGCACCTGGAGATGCCCATCTCGGTGTGGAGCGCTCCTATTGTTTTATTGTTTTTGTTTGTTTGTCCTGTGTTTAGTAATCTTTTTCCAGTCAGTTTTACCAGAGACGAACTGCTGAACATTCAACAGCTTATACCAGACAGTCTTTTCCCGGTTTTTGAATATTCAGACATTTTGCTGGACATTTAAGTCGGAGGCGCGGCTGTATTGTTTAAATGCGCTATGAGACGCAGGCGAGGGAGACGAGCCGGTGCACTGGTCAAACTTCGTCGGCACGGCTTTTGAACAGCGCTGCCGAGCATTCATCTTGCGAATCTCCGCTCTCTTCCTAACAAAACGGATGAACTACATCTCCTCACCTGCACAAACAAGGACTTTTCAACCTCTTCTACCTTGTGCTTCACAGAAACCTGGCTGAGTGAAGCCATTCCGGACAGTGCATTACATCTGCCAGGCTTTCATCTGTTCAGAGCGGATCGCACTGCGGAGTTAACGGGGAAAACGAGAGGCGGTGGAACAAAAGACGAGGAAAGCTTCAGGCCCAGATGGCGTCTCACCAGCGTGTCTTCGATCCTGTGCTAACCAGCTGGCCCCCATATTCACACAGATCTTCAATAGATCACTGGAGCAGTGTGAAGTCCTGTGCTGCTTCAAACGCTCAATCATTATTCCTGTCCCAAAGAAACCAAAAAACACAGGACTTAATGACTACAGACCTGTCACCCTGACGTCTGTGGTCATGAATTCATTTGAGAGACTGGTGTTGGCCCACCTGAAGAACATCACTGGACCCTTTCTAGATCCCCTTCAATTTGCTTATCGAGCAAACATGTCTGTGGATGATGCAGTCAACATGGGATTGCATCATATCCTGCAACATCTGGACAGACCAGGGACATATGCAAGGATCCTTTTTTTGTGGACTTCAGTTCGGCTTTCAACACCATCATCCCAGCTATTCTCCGGACTAAACTACACCAACTCTCTGTTCCCATGTCTATCTGTCAGTGGATTACCAGCTTTCTGACGGACAGGCAGCAGCTTGTGAGACAGGGAAAACTCACTTCCAGCACCTGTACAATCAGCACTGGTGCCCCCCAGGGATGTGTGCTCTCCCCACTACTCTTCTCCCTCTACACCAATGACTGCATCGCCAAGGACCCCTCTGTCAAGCTCCTGAAGTTTGCAGATGACACCACTGTCATCGGCCTCATCCGAGATGACGATGAGTCTGCATACAGAAGGAAGGTTGAACAGCTGGCTGTCTGGTGCAGTCAAAACAACCTTGAGCCTAACAGGCTCAAAACGGTGGAGATCATTGTGGACTTTAGGAGGAAAACCCCAACACTGACCCCCCTCACCATTCTAAACAGCACTGTGGCAGCAGTGGAGTCATTCAGGTTCCTGGGCACTACCATCTCACAGGACCTGAAGTGGGAGACACACATTGACTCCATTGTGAAAAAGGCCCAGCAGAGGTTGTACTTCCTTCGCCAGTTGAGGAAGTTCAACCTGCCACAGGTGCTGCTGATACAGTTCTACTCAGCAGTCATTGAGTCTGTCCTCTGCACTTCAGTAACTGTCTATGAAATCAGACATCAGAAGACTACAAAGGACAATTCGGACTGCTGAGAGGATTATTGGTTGCCCCCTGCCCCCCCTTCAAAAACTATACACTTCCAGAGTGAGGACAAAGGCTGGAAAAATCACTCTGGACCCCACTCACCCTGCCCATTACCTTTTTGAACTGTTGCCTTCTGGCCGACACTTCAGAGATCTGAGCACCAGAACCGTCAGGCACAGGAACAGTTTTTCCCCCCATGCTATCCATCTCATGAACAGTTAAATTGCCCCATTGAGCAATAATTATGTGCAATACACAGTTTAGTCTTTTTTATATTTATCCAACACATCCAACCTCTTCTGCCATTTCATTCCTCTGAAAAAAAAAAAAAAAATATTTGCACTGTACATAACAGATAACAGATTTGTATTAGATTGAACTATGTATGTGTATGTGTGTATGTATGTGTGTGTCTGTGCGTGTATGTACGTATGTGTAGAACTATTTTTTTATTTTTTATTATTATCTATGTCTTGCTGCTGTTTTTGTATTGTTTTTGTATTGTTGTACACTGGAAACTCCTGTCACCAAGACAAATTCCTTGTATGTGTAAGCATACTTGGCAATAAAGCTGATTCTGATTCTGATATGTTAATGGTTTGGTTGTGTATTACAGTACATTCTGCACGAGCCTACAAGCTGTAATTCTCACTTCAAGATGCATTCCATTACACTTTTCCTAGTAGAAAGTTGTAAAATCAAAACTTTTAAAAACTTGATACGACACTGAATTCTCAAGCAGCCTAATTTATACTTAGAAAACTCCTGATGTTACAATAACAATGCAAAAAGCACTTACCAATTGCTTGAAGTGAAAATCAGCCCTCCTTTCCTGATTAATAAATTAAGCAATCACATGGTCATGCAGAACATCTCAGGTTTTTAAATCCATAAGGATCTCTTTCTCAATGGCAATAGAGGCAGTAATGACAGTCGACTCTTCAGCAAGATCTCGCCCTCTTCGCTTTCAAATTACGTCACTTAAAGCGTGATTGCGTCACTTAAGGCCAGCTAGAAGGCCTCAACAGGGACATATCCTAAAGATCACACCCACCAAGAACAAATAAATCAATCTGACTGGCTGATGAATCTGACAATCTGACTTAGATGCTCATTCATTTGCACTGTTGAGGAATTCTGAAGAAATTCTGAAGGCCTGAGGGGGTGGAGCTCAGACTCACGCGCTGCTTCCAGGATGTGATTTGTGAAACAGTTGTCACACTTTACTTGTAAGCATCAAGGAATAAATTCTGAATGGATAAACTTTTCGTTTTTCTCTATTTGTTTGTAGATTAATTAAGAGTGGAAAGCGATTAAAAATACGTAGGAAAAAAGGTGATTGAGAATGAAAGGATGAAAAATATTTATTTATTTGGCATGTTAGGCCAGCAGAAAAGGCTTTGCTGGCCCTGAAAATTCGCCACTGGTGTATTATGCTAATTACTAACAATGGGCCAATCAGGTGTGAATTTTGTGCAAGAACCCTTTTCTATGCACACTTTTATGCAATTATTAGTGAATGAGACCCATTGTGATGAGATGATATTAATGCAAGGTACTTACTTGACCGGACTGCGTCTTATGTCTGGGTCCACGGCACTGACTGATCCTAGGACGGTTCCCACAGCTGCGTCCTCTTTCACCTCTAAAATGTAATTGAATTTTTCAAATTGAGGGGGCTCATCCACATCCTCCACACTGACCCGGACTGTGGCCACGTCCTTAGCATCCAGGCTCAGGAAGCGCGGGTCTGGATGTGTGTTCTGCACTTGGATCTGAAGCGTGTATGATTTCTTTTTCTCATAGTCAAGAGGCTGCAATAGAAACATATTCACAGGAGTAAACAACCCACTCAGCCTTCGGGTCATGCATAATGCAAAAAAGTCCCTTCGTGTTATCCGTTGAAAAAGATTTATACTAAAAAACAAGCTCTTCAGACTTGCATGCAGGGTGTAAACTTAACTTTTTGCCACATCTGTGAATGGCGGGTGAACTGACAAAATGTACTGGCCAAATTTGACTTACCTGCCATGAAACTGTATTTTGCATTTCAACACTTTGTCCCTATGCTTGCAATTATTTTGTTGTTTTTGTTGTCAAACAACACAGGTCATTTTGTCACTCACAGCATCATAAACTCAGCAAAAAAAGAATCCAAATAACTTCACAGATCTTTATTGTAAAGGATTTAAAAAATGTTTTTCATGCTTGTTCAGTGAACCATAAACAATTAATGAACATGCACATGTGGAACGGTCGTTAAGACACCAACAGCTTACAGATGGTAGGAAATTAAGGTCACAGTTATAAAAACTTAGGACACTAAAGAGACCTTTCTACTGACTCTGAAAAACACCAAAAGAAAAATGCTCATCTGGTCCCTGCTCATCTGCGGGAACGTGCCTTATGCATGCTGCATGGAGGCATGAGGACTGCAGATGTGGCCAGGTCAATAATTTGCAATGTCCATACTGTGCGATGACTAAGACAGCGCTACAGGGAGATGGGAAGGACAGCTGATCGTCCTCACAGTGGCAGGCCACGTGTAACAACACCTGCACAAGATCGGTACATCCGAATATCACACCTGCAGGACAGGTACAGGATGGCAACAACAACTGCCTGAGTTACACCAGGAATGCACAATCCCTCCATCAGTGCTCAGACTGTCCGCAATAGGCTGAGAGAGGCTGGACTGAGGGCTTGTAGGCCTGTTGTAAGGCAGGTTTTTACCAGACATCACTAGCAACAACGTCGCCTATGGGCACAAACCCACCTTTGCTGGACCAGACAGGACTGGCAATAAGAGCTCTTCACTGACAAGTCGAGGTTTTGTCTCACCAGGGGTGATGGTTGGACTTGCGTTTATCGTCGAAGGAATGAGCGTTACACCGAGGCCTGTACTCTGGAGCGGGATCGATTTGGAGGTGGAGGGTCTGTCATGGTCTGGTGCGGTGTGTCACAGCATCATCGGACTGAGCTTGTTGTCACTGCAGGCAATCTCAGTCTCAATCTGGCAAATCTGGTGCAGTCCATGTGGAGGAGATGCAATGCATTACTTAATGCAGCTGGTGGCCACACCGGATACTGACTGTTACTTTTGATTTTGATACCCGCTTAGTTCAGGGACACATTATTCCATTTCTGTTAGTCACATGTCTGTGAAACTTGTTCAGTTTATGTCTTAGTTGTTGAATCTTTTTATGTTCATACAAATATTTACATGTTAAATTTGCTGAAAATAAAAGCAGTTGAAAGTGAGAGTACGTTTCTTTTTTTGCTGAGTTTATATGCAATTAGCCAGTTTCGGTCTCTCAGTGAAACAGCATTTTTCACAAAAACGTTCAGACACATTGCAATTTGGTTAATCATATTTTGGTGGCTTAAAGGAATAGTTCATCCAAAAATTAAAATTCTGTCAACATTTACTCACCTTCATGTTGTTCGAAAACCTGTATGACTTTCTTTCCTTCTGTAGAACATAAAAAGAAATGCGACTGTATGCAGAATGTTAGACTCAATCACCATTCATATCTTTTTTCCATACAATGAAAGTGAATGATGACTGAGGCTAACATTCTGCCCAACATCTCTTGTGTTCCACAGAAGACAGAAAGCAACATGAGGTTAAGTAAATGATGACAGATTTGTAATTTTTGGGTGAACTGTCCCCTTAATATTTCACATATGTGTCGCCACATGGAGATCCTTAAAAAAAAAAACTTTAGGCATCCCAAATAAACTTATGTTGGTAAATCTCCCACTGAGGTAGAAGTTGTTAAAAGACGTGCGAGTGGCAACAGATGTTTTCTTTCATAGACATAAGTTAGGGGTTAGACTATCGTTCTTCTCAATTTAAACCATGTATTATGGTACAAATTTACTTTTTGCATATGGTGCTTGTCGAGTGTTAAATTTGGATCCTGCTTGCATGCACTGATAGATATAAAATATAGTTTCAAAAGAAAAATCTTCTTTACCTTCTTAATGGTAAGTATGCCTTCTTGGTTATTCCGGTCTGTGATGATATCGAACATGTCTAGGCCATCTCCACCAACAACGGTGTAGTCCATCTCCGCATTTCTGCCGATGTCGGCATCCACAGCCCTTATCCTGCCAACTGATGCTCCCGCCTCAGTGAGCTCTGGAACGCTGAACTGATATATACCTGAGGAACATAATTTTCATGTCAGGGTTTGTTGCTCATATATACAGTATATATATACTGTATATATACTCACTGAGCACTTTATTAAGAACACTTGTACACCTACTTATTCATGTGATTATCTAATCAGCCAATTGTGTGGCAGCAGTGCAATGCATAAAATCATTCAGATACAGGTCAGGAACTTCAGTTAATGTTCACATCAACCATCAGAATGGGGGAAAAATGTGATCTAACTGATTTCGTCCGTGGCATGATTGTTGGTGCCAGATGGGCTGGTATGAGTAATTCTGTAACTGCTATTCTCCAGGGATTTTCATGCACAACAGTCTCTAGAGTTTACTCAGCATGGTTCCAAAAACAAAAAACATCCAATGAGCGGCAGTTCTACGGACAGAAACACCTTGTTTATGACAGAGGTCAACGGAGAATGGCCAGAATGGTTCGATCTGACAGAAAGGATACAGTAAATCAAATAGCCACTCTGTAAAATTGTAGTGAGCAGAATAGCATCTCAGAATGCATAACATGTCGAACCTTGAACAGATGGGCTACAACAGCAGAAGACCATGTTGAGCACTTTAATAGGACCATAGTGTTTCTAATAAAGTGTAAAATGAGTGTATACATAGTATATACTCTGTATATACTGTATAAACAAAGGAAGGGCTGGAATTTGGGTCCCCATGAGCACAACAGCTCTTTATATGTTGTGAGCAACACACAACCCTTGGTGCCACAGGTCTGACAATCTCACACATTTTTAAACTAAACCCTAATTAATTATTTTTTCTTGAGAGAGAATCAAATGTAAACACTTACAATAGCATGCTGGGAGATAATTTACATGTTTCTGAGTCCAGGTTGTAAAACTACATTAAGGATTCAGAGGAATGAGTCAAGTATGATTGTCTGCATTCAGAAATTAAATCAACATATCTGATAACCACAACTAAAACTGTTGCCAATTAAAGTCATTTTTAAAACTTCTTGACATACTCTTGGTGTGCCTCTATCACACTCTTTACTGTAATGAAAGGAAAACATGATAGATACTTTACTGTCTGTTATAAATCTGCTTTGGGCTCATAGCCTGCATTCCTCTGATTAACATGACAGAAATTCCAGGCATTTTCTATCTGCATGCAGGCTGTAAGAATAGAATATATTAAGAGAAACACAAGACAGTAACTGAGCTGTACCCACTCTGTCCATTTAATCAGGATTAACACACAGACCTCACGCAATTGGTGAAGTAGAGAATGTAAGCTTTGCCCCTAACCATTTTCCTTCACTCAACGGTCAAAAATTTATCCATTTTATCTTTTTTTTTTTTTAGGCTTGTAGGTTGCATTTCTTTGAATTTAATCATGGATTGTCTGACTTGCTATTTGCTTAGGTGTGTGCTGGTGTACTGTGATTAAACTGTAATTAAACTTAAACAAGAATCATCAGAAATATGGAACAAATGTCTTGTGCAAATATCAGTTTTCTGAAATTCACAGGTTTACATAATTTAAAGCAACTTACAGTCCATTCAAAGTATATGTTTTATCAGTTCATGATTTCCCTGGGAATCGAACCCATGACCTTGTTATTGCTAGTGCAGTGCTCTACCAGTTGAGCTAAAACAATAATGTGTCCAACAATTGAAAGCATGCTTACTTTGGGTGAAACGAGAGGGGTTATCATTGACATCGGTAAGGCTAATATTGACTGTGGTGCTGCCAGTTAAGCCGCCCTTTTGGCCGGCCATGTCCTTGGCTTCGATCACCACCTGGTAGTGCTCCCTCTGCTCTCTGTCCATGTCGGAAGGCCCCAAAGCTGTCCGAATTATGCCTGGGGGAAAGATGGTTTATTTTGATGTATGCATGTTTCATTAACATCCAGCCCAGTTTCTTACACTCCGAGATGGGTGACACCAGACTACTGTGGCAGCTGAGTCCTT
Organism: Myxocyprinus asiaticus; assembly: GCF_019703515.2. NCBI lineage: Eukaryota > Metazoa > Chordata > Actinopteri > Cypriniformes > Catostomidae > Myxocyprinus > Myxocyprinus asiaticus. The sequence continues at coordinate 29,896,766 of NC_059349.1, forward strand.
TTTGTGTTTGAACAGAGCAGACCTAATTGTGTACATGCATTCAGACTGACATTTTGCTGCAGAAATTACTACAGGCAGTAGATGCTGACTGAGAGAGATTGCTGCAGGTACTGAAGAAACAAGACCTTGGATTGTTAAGAGCAGTGTTTTACAAGCAAAACCATTCTGATCTCAAGCACTAACAGAGTAAGACACCATAGGACCTGAAAATAAAAGGCAACCTTTTTTTATTTTTCTAACCTTGTTCTTTTTTTTTTATTTTTTTTTCAATTTTGTTTTCTAACAAGTTATATTAAACACTGTAAAATGTGGATATGTGCAGTTTTTACCATAATGAGCTATTTCTACTTGATCTAACCCTTAAGAATGACCACTGATGTAATCTAATGAAGTCAGGTTGGGTCAGACATATTTAATAATAGTTTTGACTTGAATAAAATCAGTTAATTTAGATGTTACCACACAAAGCACATTATTTAAGTTAAATGACAAATAATTTAATTTTGGGGGTTTAAAATAATCCACATAAAAATGCCTCTATTTTTTTTAATTTTTTTTCTAATTTGAATTTGTTAGTTTTTGTATTACAAAATTTACATTATCAGCATAAAGTTTTGAGTGTAAAATGTACATGTATTTAAGAATGTCTTAGTATTTGATATGTTCCCTTTTGCTTTCAGGAATGCATGCAGTCAAGCTGTCATGAACTCCACGAGTTTGTACAAAACAAAGCACACAAGATGGAAATCTTGTTTGCTTTAATCAAAGAAATGAATTCTGACCTTTTGTGAAAAGGAGTTAAATTGGTCAATTTCCCAAATTTGCTTCTTGTTTAGTGACCTAGAAATTGTGCAGAATCCATGTCTTATTTATTTAACATAATGGTTCTTTGTTTATTTTCATAATTCTAAAAGTTTCCATTTATTTCCATGTTTAAATTAGATAATGATTCTCAGATTTTCAATGTGGACTCAAACATATGATCCCCACTGTATCATCCCACACATAATGTACAAGTGTACAACAGTAATCATTTAATATTAATGATGATAAATGTTCTGAAAATCAGAACATTGCACATTAAATATGAATATGCTGGATGTCTCTGATAGCTCAAAAAGGCAAAAGATAAATCCAGTCATTTATGTAAGTCATTAAGGATCCAGGCCCTGCTGTGTCTTTGAATGACACAAATATTCCCAGATTAACCCCCACCTCTAATGAATATCCATTTTTTGGTTTTAGGATTTATGTGCTCTGGTGTGACATGGACATCATTGTTTCGCATCCCATCTGGGCTAAAGCATATAAGTGTTAAGCTGAACACTAATCTGCCATGGGAGCTTTTGTGTTTCTATTTCTCTTTTGTTTAAACAAAGACCTTTGTGGGAAATGTTCCAGGGCACACATTAGCAATGATTAAACTTGCTGGGCAAATTCACTTGGCTAAAATGCTTGAGTGGTAGAGCTGCAGCGCATGCCAGATTTGAAATAATATACAGATACTCACACTCTCTGTGTCTATCGCCCAATCTCTGAGAAGACTGATTATGATATAACAGCTCAAAGTGGACTGACCTGTATTTGGTTCTACAGAGAAGTATGGGTGACCCTGGCTGATGCTGTAGATCAGCTTTGCACTGTAGCCAAACATTTCATCATCTGCATCCTGGGCAGTAACTTGAGTGACATAAGTGCCTGAGGAAAAAAATAAAATAAATATCAATAAGAAATTAATTATGATATGCAGAAAGCAGAATAACAACAAATATTGGATCAGTTACAACATTAGGCTACTTTCTTTTACTATATTATTCAAAAGGTAGTTCTGGTCGTCTAATCTGATTGGACATGCAGCATTCCAAGAGTACTGATTTTACGTAAAATGGCATAGGGACAGTTCACTGTTTGTGTCACTCCACTTGTCTGTGTTTGCAGCTGTATGTGCTTTCTCTGCGACATGCAATGTTTGATCCTGATTTGGATTCATTTGGTACTATTTTCATTAGTGGAGCAAAAATAGAAAAGAATAAGTGGCAATATTGTACCTAAAAATGTAAATCTATTTATAGAAAGGTTGTATAAAAAAATCACAGAAGCAATTGTCCTGTTATACTGAATATCAGCATGGATTCAATATATTCAGTTCAACAGCACTCTTGTTTTTGTGATATTGCAGTGTTTCCCCTATGTGCATTTTGCAGCGGCGCTGTGCTACTGCTGAATTATGAGCACCGCTGTTGGGATTTCACGTTCATTTAATATTCTTGACGCAACATAATGCTTGCCAGCCCCAGTCAGCTGTGCACTTTGTACACTGCGAAAGAGACCCTACCACATACACACAAATACACGTACTTACTCACAGTGACGTCACCACATAACAACACGTGTCAAACTCGCTTCATTTCAAGTGGCACGCAAGCTTATTTCTGAAATGTAGGATGGCAGGGGATCGCAACGTTTCACTGAATAATCAGTTAGCGCTTTCTTCGTGAATATAAATGAGCCTTCCCCTGTCATCTGTATGTTTTGGAGTGCATTTTGCTCGCTTCAAAAGCAGAATGAAACAGCGCTACACGGGTCAATTATTAACAAGGCTTCATCATAGAAGCACGAGGGCAGAGTAGATGCGGTAATTCAGGGACAGGTCTCAACAGCACAGTCTATTATAAATGTGCTTGTGAACCAGTGAGATGCGTGGCGGGGACTGCAAAACCCGTTGAAATAATTTTTATCACACTACATAAGATACCCGTTTAAAAAACTCTTATGTCTCGGTGATGAAACTAGTTTAAAACAAACAGCCCCCACATTCTAAACGGCACTGACAAAGAAAACATAAATTAGAAGGCTTTTCAATTCACAGATCACAACGCTTACAAAAATGTACCATGGATTTACTGTGGTGACACTGTACCGTATTACCTATGGTAGCTGTGGCAGAAAAATTTTCTAAATGTATTTAGACTGCTGATTTTTCATTACAAAAATGCCATAGTTCTATATATAGAACCCATAGTTACTAACCATGGTAGTGAGGAGTCATGCATGGTTTTACATGGTTACCATGAACTATTACAATTACAAATATCATTGTTAAAACTATGGATACTATGGAAGAACTATGGTGCATTTTCTTTATTATGGACCAAGCTATCAGTTTTCCATCTGTGTAAAATCTGTACTCTTGTAATGCTCACTGATTGAAGGAAAATGTAAGTTGTTTTGTTTGACTTCATAAATTCCAAGACATGGTTGTAGTTTAATTAGTAGGAGCCTGACGAAAGGAATCTGTAAACAGGGTATCTGCAGGTTCGAAGGAATGAAATTCAAGACTTTTTAAGACTTTTTAAGGCCAAATAAAAGACAAATTTAAGACCACTTTCGCAATAAAAATACACATTAATTCATTAGCTGGTAAATACAAAACCACTGAGGCTACTTGAATGTCTCTGGACGTGTTTTTTTTATTTTTTTTATTTTATATTTTATTGTGCATTTATGTGTTAATAAGTTAATACAACATTAAAACTCTAAATGAAATCATTAAGAATGCATGTAGCCTAAAGGATGTAGCCTATATTGTGACCCTTCTCTTTAGTCACTTGCTTTCCAGCAAGACGTGATGCAATAGACCAATGCTTTGGCAATGTCACCACTTATGTCAAACACGGAAGTGGTGGCAAAAACCATGTACAAAAAATAAACTTTTGTTGGATTACATTGTTGAAAAATGATTCCGAGGGCTCTAGTTGACTGCTGTGGCTTCAAGATCATCAACAGAGCTGACTGGACTGAGGAGATTGTTTCAACACAACTTTGCAGCATAAATTTATAGCGAACATGATTACATGTTTGTTATTAACTCATATCATTATAGTAACTGTATCATTAAGAATATGTTTGTATTTATGATGGTTTTGTGTCATACTTTCATTTAATCCTCTTATCTGTCAAATCTAACAAATCAGCGGGCTTTCTGCCACCACTTACTGTAAATAAGAGGATTGGTCTATAGACCTTATTCACAGTAGAGCCATGTTTGATTTTTAATGGGAATGGAAACGAGGCTGTGAGGGATAGACTTACCATTTCTTCAATGGCATGCATGGTGTAAATCTGTAAAAAGCTCCAATATCCAAACTGATTTTCCACAACTCATGTTGTCTGGAGTTTTTTGTCTACTGAGTGTCCTTGAAAATATATTTTTTCAATGTTTTGTACACGGAACGATCCAAAAACACTTTAAACTGCAGTACATCTCATCGAAGAGACTGTACATCTATCCCGCACAGCCTTGTTGTCATTGTCGTTAAAAAAGATATCGCTGCTGTGAATAAGGTCTAGCATGTGCTGAATAACATTTATATTTTTTTTCTTGGCAGATACTTTTAACAAATACTTTAACAGGTAGTTAAAGGGCAGTTCATTTAAAAATGAAATTTCTGTCATCACTGTTCACCCTTGAGTCTGTATGAATTTTTCTCTGCCATGGAACAAAAAAGGAGATGTTAAGCAAAATGTTTAGTCACAGTCACCGTTCACTGTCACTGCATCTTGTTTTTCATTCAATGAAAGTGAATGGCAACTGAAACTCCCTAATATCTCCTTTTGATATCCACTGAAATAAGAAAGTCATACAGGTTTGCAACAGCATAAAGGTAAGTGATGACAATTTTCATTTTTGAGTGAAATATCTCAAATAAAAACCCATCAGTTACCTTAAAAATGCCCGTTTAAAGTTGACAAGAAGTATTGAAAATGTTAACAGATTAAATTATGAAAGAGAAGGAGAGGGAGAGATGCTTTGCTGTTGTTTTCCCCCGATTGGTCTGAGTAACTCGCAGCATCATGCAGGCTGCTCTGTCTTGTCTGTCTGTGCGCAGTCAGTGTCCTCTTTGCTCCGCGACGTTATCACTGCGTGAGAAAAGGGACGTGTGGCGTGAGAGCGTGAGAACAGTGTCAATTGCGTTGGCAGCCCTACATCTAGAGAGATGGAGATGAGAGATATAACAGGTGTAAATCTGCAGCTGAGTAGTTCTGTTAGCTTTACAATTATTGTCAAAGGTAGTGTAAAATAAGGAAGCGCAACGACCAACCTCACGCGCTTGCAAATTGTAATGTTGACCGCTTTGTCGATTATAAGCAGGAGCGACAGTTAGAGACGCAAAATAATGCCATTTGCATTTCGGATTAACGGGTTTATAAAGGTTTAAACATGTGTAACATCGTAAGTTCAGTAAAAATGCACTTCCCTGCACACGCTCACACTAAACTCAAGCTTCAGCTGCTAAATGCACGAGAGAGAGAGAGTAGAGAGAGAGAGAGAGAGAGAGAGAGAGATGATTTTGACTCAGCTGTTTTTTGCGTGTCCTCTATTCACGCCCCAAAATTTAAGACCTCAGCAAACGTAATTTAAGACTTCTTGTAATTTATTTAAGATATTTAAGACTTTTTAAGGCCTTAAATTTTAAAAAGTAAATTTAACACTTTTTAAGACTTTTTAAGGACCTGCGAATACCCTGGTAAAGAAGACCCAACTTAGTCACACTGTCAGAATATTTCAATTTTCAGATGTTACTGTTGTTAATATCATAATTTTCATCTGCATCCCAACCTCAAAATCAATGCTGTACTGTCAAATGTGTATTTCAATGCACATAACATGTAATATTATTTGCATGGGTGCTATCAAAGCAGGTGCTGGCGCCACATTTTCAACAGGCCCTTTAAGGGCACAAATAAACCGTGATGTGGCCTAGGCTGAAATTGAGTTTGACATCCCTGTTTTAATCTATTCTTCGACCAACATGTGTTAATATGGGTCCGGTGTCCGGACGTGCGCACAACAGCACTGCTGCTGAAAACAAATCCTATGGGAAACACTGTATTGCTAAATTAACCAGTATCAGGGTGAAATGAACACCCACCACCAGCCAAATATGAGTGCTTTTTGTGAAGTGGCGGGTCATTTTGCTTATCAGCCAGCCAATGGGCCGGTACAACCTGTAGTGCATCTCAGATTGATAGTAAAACGAACAAAAAAGCCAAGGTTCACTTTCAAGGTCTCAATTCATAGATAACTGTGCTCTAATTTGGTCCACTTAAAGAGGTCTTTGCAAGTTTGGTGTATTTCAAATAGTGAGCTATTTTATATATTTGAAATGTAAAAATAAAATGTCTTGAAAAAAACAAAACAATTAAAAGCCAGTAAAATGGGCCATTCACTATACACTTTGGTGCTGGTGGGCAAAAAAGTTAATTTCCCACCCTAGCAGTATTTTCCATCATTCATTTGATTTTAAATGCTTGCTTTGCTTGAAAGCTGATGGAACTTACCAATATGTGACCTCTCAGGTACGGATGCTGTATAAGTTTCCTTGTCGAACTTCGGCTCATTGTCATTGATGTCATGTAATTTGACAATAAACTCTGTTTCTGGCTCCAGCGGGACACCGGTTTTCTTGTTCACAGCCTGAGCTCGGAGAGAGTAGAACGGTTTCTCTTCTCTGTCCAGGCTCCTGGTAGCATGCAGATCACCTGAGTTGGCATCTATCACAAAGATTGTCCCCGCACCTTCACCTGAAAGAACGTATATTACCGTGCCATCTCCTCTATCCATATCTGAGTGAAGCTGTTGAGAGGAAGCAATTCATGCATTTCATCAGCACCTCCGCTCATTCTCCATTTGATAAGGCTCATGAATATGTATTGCATTCGATATTCTGGGTGCATTCAATATCCGTTGTTTTTGGAGAAATAAAACAATGAATAAATACTACAGGGAAAGCTAGTAATAGACAGGTACTCCTTGGTAAATACGTATGTGAAAATGAATCCTTGTGGAATTGAATTCTGAGGGCATATCAAATGAAAGTACAACACATTGAATGTGCAATCAAGGTGAATGCACGGCTATTACGAACAGTGACACTTCCACATGGTATCTCTCTGTGCAAGCACGTTTTTCTGATATTCATGAGGCAAAATAAAATTTTCTACATCTAGTCTTTAAAAGATGTATGTTTGAAGCACACCTAAAGGTTTTGAATTCGTTATATTCACTATAATAAAAAGAAAGAATTGAATTAATTGATAGAAGCTTCATCTTTTAGAGGTAAATGTGATTTGATTATCTTTGTCAATGACAACTGATAGAAGATTGAATGAGTTATTTGATACTTCGCTCTGCTTGAAAGAGCCGCTTTGTTACAGTAAAATAGTGTAGTGAAATACAAAAGACCATTCATAACAATGGCGCTTCACGATTTTCCCCATGAACATTTTAGAAATGGCTGATTCTACTCCACATTACTAGTACATGATCCAGTCACATAACATTCAGAATATGGGAGCTTTGTGAATTCTGCACTTACAACATCTCACATGAACAATCCACTGGATTGTGACCCTGTGTGGAGCTTTATTATAAAACAAATAGTTCCAACACTAAATTCCTATTGAATGAGTCGCATTAGTGTCTTCAAGGACCATTCATTCAAAGCCATTCAAGGACGTGTGTTACAGTGATTTTACCACAGTAAGGGGGATCTTAGGTACTCTGCTTCAATGAGTGCCTATGAACACCTGTTTTCACATGATAAAATCACAGTGACGCAACCCTTTTCATGGCTTATTGCTTTACAATATCTAAGCCAGTGGTTCTTTAACTTTTCAGGCCAAGTAGCTACCACCTTTGATCAAATCAGAACATCCTAGTAACACCTAGTCACATAATGTTCCCCCTAATCTTTTTAGCATTGAGCAAATTAACTTCTCTGAGTGCAAGCCAAAAGCCCAAAACATCCTCTACGAAAGTACATGAACGCAGATGCTTTTAGCTATGCAAGCTTGATTTTTTGTATTATCGTCAACTATTGTCATGATGGAGCAACATATGCAGAGCAATATATTTATAGCAATTTAACTGAAAAATAACACATCCGGTTTATGGCACAAACTTTTGAAAGTAACTCTATTATCAACTTGAGTGCTGAGGTTTGTTACCGCGACAGTAATGCATGAATGCATGTCATCTGTGTTCAATCGGACCACCAGTTCACAATTCATTGGCCAAGCGCTCGCATCTGCGTTCACATACTTGGGTAAAGTACGTTTCTGGCCTAAGTGAGCAACATAATACCATATTTTGATAGACTTTCCATCAGTCCCTTGACTAGTGCTTTTGCAGATATCAGACCAGAAAATAGGCAATGTAGCCAAACTTAAAACAAAATCAGAGCATTCTTTAATTTCACTTTCAGAAAATCAAGTATCTAGACATTTAGTGCAAACAGAATAATATCTCACTTTTAGTTGTTTGTTTTGGTCTCTTTTTTAAGCATGGTCTAAAGTTGTGGTGCATGCACACATGCAGACAGAGACTATTTAGCCCAAGATGGACCATGTGTACTAAAATTAATGTGAGAAATTGGAACACCCAATATGTGCCTTATAGGTAAAAGAGTCAATCACTTTTAGATACAGACATTGCCTGTCAGTGACTTCGAGAACGTGCATGCGCATTACCTGGACCAACCTGACAAATAGAGTTTTAGTGTGATCTAAGCTAAAGAAGCATTATTTATGATCCCATTGTTGTAAGATTTTATTGCTGATTTGAAAAGTAAAAAAAAAAATAAAAAAAAATCGTAATCTTGGCCAATCGTTTAGAAGATTTTGGTATTTCCCCTATCAAGTAGGTAGGAGCTGCTATCTTTCATTCTAATCTTTGATCCTCTGCACAGCTCTGAGCTTCAGCTGTACTATGAAGAAGCGGGAGGTCAGATTTCACCCTGCTCCTTATCCCAAATCCAGCAGGCTCTATGCTAGAGATTTCTACATATGCCATACCCGTAGTTTTGATCATTCTCTCTCTTTGTTTATTAACCATAGAGGGCTGAGAAAGACTCAGAAGAAATGATTAAACCAAATTTATCTTTGCCATCGACTCAATAAAAAGCTCGGCTTGGGTCTACCTTCATACCCTGGAATATAAACAGATACCCTACCTTGCCGATGTATTGATGATCCGTTCCTGTGTATTCCTCTTGGAGAAAGAACTGTCTCCACATCCACCCTCTTTTGGAACGTCTAAGCAACTCTGTGTCTTTGTCTTGCCCACCTTTAATTTCTTTGGTTTTCCTTCGAACTGGTGCTCTCGAAAGGGCAACTGCATCCACACTCACGTGCACACAAGCCCACAGAAGTACAATCCAAATTCTCATCTTTCACGCTCTCAGGGTGTCTTACAGCTTATAATGATCCTATCTGCTAAAGTTACAAAGTTCTGCAGAGCACCCTCATAGTCCCTCCTACTGTCAGCAAGACACACAGTACCTGTAACAGGAAATAGAAGGGAAATTGAAAAACAATCACTTATTGGGTGAAAATTCAGACTCAGAGTTATCTCCGTGCTGCTGGGAATCTTCCTTTCTAATTAAAGTCAACTTGAGCTCCTGTATCATACAACAACCATCCCCTTTATTAAAGATATCTCTGAAGCACACTACATAAGATACCAGTTCTGCAAGACAACAAGTCTTGTGGCTGAGGCTCTGATATCTATATAATTGGTGTTCCATATTATGGTGTTCCGAGTATAAATCCAGAGGACAGTCAAAGTGTTGCTGCAGTCAGAGCAGCGCTAACATGATAAAAGGCAGAAATGGCTTCTTTTTTTTTTTTTTTTTTTTTTGCACCTAGCCATTAACCTTTGACTCTTCGGCTACTGCAAAGCAGGCCAATGGCAGAGCGCTCACAAATCTGTTATCAATTAATCAATACGCATGCTCTCTAAATGCCCCGCTTTAATGATCTAAACACTTGCAGTGCTATTGAGTTCAGCCATCCTAAAAAAAAGAGAAAAGAAATAAATAAAAAAGAAAATATCAGCATGCACAGTCACAATAGCCTACTGGCTCCAAACTGACCTGCTGGAATGACAGTCTGAGAGACAAAAGCATCCTGCCACCACATAATAATCAGTAATCAGCACGCTTCCTGTTTCCACATCAATCTGCAGCTTTGTGTCCAACTGAACGGCTGCCCCTCACTCACTCTTACACTTTATCAAGCAGATTACAAATGTGATTGCACAAAGTGGTGAAGGGGAGAAGCAAGCCTCTCCATGAATCGCATTTAAGTGCCTCTGCTTTTTGATTTACAATATTGATCACTACTTTCGCATACATCTCTACATGGGCGTAAAAATGCATCAGGTCAACATCACCCTTCATCCGGGAAGAGCCTTGGTTGAGGGCCACCGATTCAAATGGAAATGCACAATTGTGAGGCTGAATTGGCTTTCATACTTCTGTGTATGACTTAGAAGGTACTGCTATTCCACAAATAGCACTTTCCATTAGCTCCATTATGTTTTGCTTTATGAATTGGCCTAATTGAATTAGGTAACAATAAAAAATGGGGGATATTGATTTGCTGTCAAACTCGAGCTCAAATTGTCATGTGAACTCTATGTATGTATAAATATGAGTGTGTGTACATTTCTACAGTAAGTGTGCATTTCAGCACAAACAGAGAAGCAGTACTGGAGACATGGGCTCCCCTATAATGTCCAACACTTGTAGTTTATGGGTGCTGGTTTTTAATGAATTTCAGCAGCCCAGAACTCCTGAGCACAGAGCAAAGGTCCTGGTGCACATTAGTCAAACTCAGGCAGCCATTTTGCTCGGCTCTGTGACCTGGCAAATCCCTTGACACAGTCCTGCCAGGGGAACTCAGCTGGATCTAAAGCTGTTTTGTTACATGGTGTCAGAGTGAACAGACACAGTTTCCACCACAAAATGTCTCCCTATTCATTTACAAGTCCATCCTGCTGGGAGGGAGATGGATAGTGAAGGATGAAAATCCTCCTGCTGCCCTTATATATAAGCACAAACCTACGAGAGCTCAGTGGGACACTTCAATTTCACACAGCACTTCATTTCATGGGCTCACTTTTGTGTCATTTTGATACATGCTAATCCACAATACTCTGGACTCTTTATATTAGTTCTATATAGTCATGATTGAGTACCTTAAAAAGAATAGCTAAGTTTAGTGTATCACCAAGACACCATTACTATTTCATTACCCATGAAATCAAATTTGGAGTTTTGTGACTTTTAGTCTGTGACTATAAGCTATGAAGCCATACACATGTACTCCTAAAATGTATATGCATTTAAAATTGACATTCTTTCTCTTCCAGAAGCAGGCCAAATATATTTATGATTCATCTTGCACATTACAAATTGTTTCGTCTAATCACATGCTCTCTAGAATGAGTATGTCCCTCCTCTTAATACCACCTGCAACCAACTAGCAAGTAGCAAATCGCAGCTTACGGCTATGAATAACTAAAACCTATTGGCTATTTTTAAAAAGGGATGAGCCCTTTAATATCTCCTGCCAAAACTTCCTGTCTTAATAGGAAATATATCAACACAGGAAAGAAAACTTTATTCATCAAGTGATTTCATGAGGTCTTTAAAATTACTGCAACATGAAATGTTCAGGTCTTATATAGAAAATAAAAAATGTGCAAGCATGTTTTCTTTTTTCATGTTTCAATTACTGCAATGATAAATTAATTAAATCACCAGGTGCATGTCATAAACAATTCCATAGTTGTCTGATATCCACAACACAGACAAAACAAATTAACCTCAATGGCACCTTACTTGTATTTTACTAAATGTTATCTGCTCTTATATTCAGATCAGGCAGTTTACCGTGCAGTCTGACCTCAAGACATCAGTTGTCATATTTTTTATTTAGTTTTTGCTTCAAAGACTCAGTCCCCTCACAACCCCGGGGGACATGAACGGGAAGGTGGGGGCTAACAGGTGAAGAAGGAAGAGGAAGACTGGCGATACCTGTGGAGGACGCAGGGAGTTGACTAGGTGACGGGCAGTGAGAGAAAGAGAGCAAGAGAGAGGCAGAGCTCCAAGTGTGGCCCTCACTGAAAGCTCTGCCACATTGCAGACAGCCACAGCATCCCTGATAAGTCCCACAGGGGCAATTAGGAGTGAGAGAAGTAGAATGTCAGCCACGGGCATCAAGGATGGAGGCGACAGGTAACAAGTCTTGCTGCAGGAACACAGACCAGCAGAGCAGAGAGAAACAGAGCTAGCTAATGCCACACACTGTCTCCAGGCTCACTATTATAATGTATAAGGCACTGGACCACCACCCATTAACTAGAAATAGTCGACTCCACAGCTCTTAAGTTTGTCATTCTTGTTTGCATAGTGAAGGGACATGGTATACCGTCTCATGATAGTGACAGCATAAATGTTTGATTTCTTATGATTCCTTAAACCTGCATGAATATATATCTTTTTTTTATTTGTGCTCTACTCTGTTCACATAGAATTCATAGATTCTTATCTCTTAGCTTCTGGCTACATTAGTGCGTGCTCAAATGAAAACAATGGGAGAAAACTCTCCAGCTAGCACTCATCTCGCACGAGCAAATGGTAGGGGACATATGCCATGTTTGATTGTGGTTCCCTTCCTACCACCAAGCAACAGTGCATGAGAGGCAAACTCGAGATAAGGTGAACAAAAATTCAGTCAGGGTGGCACACTTAAACAGATTCAAGCTACTCTTCGCTCCATTCAGTGCACTTGCCGGCCAGGCAGCATATCCGTGTCATTCCCCAGGGCATAGCGGGTAATCAATATCTATTGATTTGTCTGTTTGGGGGAAAAGGGCTGTCTAGACAGCTGGGTTTTCGAATGCTAAGGTATCACTTATCCTGCAACACTTTTTGTTGGCTGTAAGGGATGATTGATTTACTCATTTTAGACATTTGTTTCTTCCATATCTGACCTACCTTACATTTGCCAGTGCTATTTAAATACTTTGGTTAAGGTTTACATACAAAAACACATTTATCTCACAGTGAAAAGTCCCTAACACAGACAAAATGTGATAAAGGAACTAGCAATAAAATATCTTTTCCATGTTGATCAGAGTTTTGCTGCTAACCAACTGCAAAGATTGACAGGACATATCGTTGATCCCTTGGTTTCTATTTCTGTGGAATTGCTCTGCTTTATCTACTGAATTACACCCACTGTGAACTTTCATTGGTCCAAAATCCCACTCATAACTGTACTTTAATCATCAAATATGTTCTGATTGGCTGTGATTGTGCAATGTCGCACAGCAGTTCCATGTTCAGTGTGGACAGACAATCTTGTCATTGGTAATGGGGCTGGTTTCACAAAAATCTTCCTATGAAAAAATAAGGTTGTATCCATATTAATCTGTTTGAAAAAATTTAAAACTCTTTTTTCAGTTTCCTAACATCATTCATTGTCAAAAGTATGTGGTTATGGAAAGCTTTTTCAAAAGTCTCTGTTTTTGATGAAGGAAACTTAACCACTCCCTAACCAGTAGGTGGCGATATACACAAAGAATTTGAATCACCAAAAACAAAAGAAGAAGAATGTGAAAGTGAAGATTGATATTAAAAAGGGACATAAATGTTGATCTGTTTCTCACCCACACTTATCATATCGCTTCTGAAAATATGAGTTTAACCACTGAAGTCTTATGGATTACTTTTATACTGCCTTTATGTCCTTTTGGATCTTCAAATATTTGGTACCCATTCACTTGCATTGTGAGGACCTACAGAGCAGAAATATTCTTCCAAAAATCTTTGTTTGTGTTCAGCAGAAGAAAGAAAGTTATATACATCTGGGATTGCATGAGGGTAATTAAATGATGAGAGAATTTTCATTTTGGGGTGAACTATCCCTTTAAGTTAGAAAATAAAAAGAATTTTATCCTTAGGAATATTTCATGAATCCGGCTCCTGATTAGGACACGGTGTAAGATTCGGAATAAATCAGTGATGATCAGACAGAGAATATAATATTGTTGTTTTTTTGCTTGCTTTTTTTTTTTCCAGCTGATACAAGCAATAAGATTGTAGTATCGCATAACATCACACAATGCAGTTGTAATAAGAGTCACTTGTTAAGACACAACACAATACTACATAATCCAGGCATGTGACTGGACTACTAGTGGTGCTTAACCCATAGGGTTACCACACTTTATAAAAGACTTAGTCCTCAAGTGTCCCCCCAACCCTCCACCATAATCTGCTCAGCAACATGTGCGTTGTAATCTCAATAGTAGGATATAATAGCTTCAAATGTTGGAGGTCTTTTTTTGCTCAATGGGACGGCCATTTGCACACCAACACAATTAGTGTCAGAGAGTGTTACCTGTAACAGATGGGTCCTCTTAATTACATAACGAGAGAGGCCATAATGTGATCTGGAAGCAATGTTGTGCCACTGACTTAGAATCTGCTTTTTCTGGTTGGCCAAAATTATGGTGAAAGTTATCTGTTTTTGCCTCACAAATTGCCAGGAGCAGACCATACTATGTGGTGAATTAAAGCAATTTAGGCAAACCTGCTAAAAATCAAATGTCCCTCAAATCCCCATTTAGCCACATGCCATTTATTTGCTCATGAGGGGGACTCAAGCGTGTCGCATCATCTACTGCAGCCTGCCTTTCCTTTGTCAATTCATGCAGACTGTTCAGATAGATAGTACAAGACACCTTTTAACCTTTGTGTCAGTGTGGCATTGCTGTTTACAGTGGTGCTGGAAAGTGTCCCCTGTAATCCCATAACTGCATTGTGGGGTGTTTGTTTAGGGTTCCCCTCATAAGGGAGAGGAAAAGCCGTGGGAACTGCACTTTTACGGCCTCCATGTAAAGAACTCGGTGGGAGTCTTCAAGACAGCATCCTCCCTTCAGCATTGTGATTCAGCCCTGGAATGCAGCCCCTATTGCAATGCAAATGTCTCCGTGTCTGTTTTTTTTTTGTGTGTGTGTGTGTGTGTGTGTGTGTGTGTGTGTGTGCGCACGTTTACGTGTGTGCTTGTTTACTTGTCACTTCCACAACTGACAAATATGCAAATCACAAACACAGTGCTAACAGAGTTTGCTGGGCCTGTCAAAGTCAAACAGACTTGCTCTCATATCACACTTGTATCATACTTTAGTGTTCTACCCTAAAGGCCTTTTACAACTTCACAATGCCATTAACTCATCCACAGACTCACAACATCTTGTAAGTAAGGCAACTTACCTTGGTAAATACAAGAGACTTTCATTCCAGACAGACAGCCGAGTGGTTGTTTAAGCCCCAGACTATGATTCAATTTATGGCCAGGATTCTAAATAGAATAGTTCCTGACTAAGCCGTAATTCATTGTGTTTTTATGCCCTCACATTGCAGAAGCCTTAAAGACAGGATTTTTACAATCAAGGTAACAATGCTTCCATTTCAAAAGGTCACACTAAGTCATCTTGATTGCAATCACAATAGTCTGACATTTGATTCTGCATTTTTGTTGGTATTACAGTTTAGGTCCCACACAACAAATATATCTGCAGAAATAATCGATAATGACATTTATTGACATTAACAACCGCAGCAATGAAATTTAAAATCCCAATGCTCTGTGACCACAAATAAATAAACCTTGTGAGCAGCAACTGGAAAATTCTTAGAATTAAAAACCACTGTATGTGCTGAAGGCAAGTAGTGAACAAAGGTTAAAGGATGTTGATTAAAACGTATTTATTTATTTTTCCTACCTATTTAACTGAAAAAAGTGAACACTGTTGGCTCTGGACTTATTGGATTATTAGTCAATGGTCTTCTTTTAGAAAATAAATTGGTTTATTCTTTCCACAAGAGGCTGTCCCTCGATTACCATTACATACATGAACCATACAGTAATTTGAACATGCTGCCTGCATTTCTAGCACTTCAGGCTTGGGGTTCGTGCCCTTTCCGTGACCACATTCTGGCTCTGCCATCTACCAGATAATAACTATTTGCTTTTGGGCCATGTTGCTTGTATGACAGTTTGTTTTTCTAAGGGTAAATATATCAAGGTGAGAAGCAAAGAATATCCAGTGTACATTGTTTGACCAATCTAGCTTTGAGACAACTGTGATTTCTCACCAGAATATATATTTTAGGTGCTTAAGAAAGGCCTATCACACATCTAGTGTGATTTTGAAAACTGAAGAGCTGTGGGCTGGTTACACTCACTGCCGATTCTGCCTCATTTTGGACTTGTGTCATTAGAAAAAGCAATTGAAAGAACCATGACAACCGAGGGGCACATTAATGACATTAGCCTATTATTGTGCCCAAAGGTGGAATACATGATTGGAGACTGCCTCTGCAAATAGCCAACTTTTGACAACTCACCTCTTTTGAGTAATTAGGTGCAGCCAAATATTGTGGACACTGTTTCAACTTCCAAAGGTAGAAATCTTTTCAGTTATGCATATCTGGACTGTATTACAAGTGGCCATGCTAAAGGAGATATATCACGACAGAGTGAACGGATGTGTTCAGCGTGCTGTTTTTCAAATACCAGCCAAAAGATAATTAGCCACACACAACTTTCCAGGCAAATGGAACTCGCTCTCTCCCAGTGTAACATGGTGGACATCTGGAGACAGTTAGAGACTGTCTTATATATGAATATAAAAAATTTATGGGGTGAATTCATGAATCCCTGAGTACAAAGGTGGAGAACTGTTAGCAGCCAAAGCAGATCACATCAGCAGAGACAGCTGAGCTGAGGTACTCATTCGTAAGTCACTTCAAATATGAATCAAAAACTTTGAGGAGGAATTCTGATCTGATTAAAGTCCTGGTATTCAGTTTTGCAACAACAGGATCAAGTTGTGTTTCTATGTGAATAATATTATTGCTTTGACAAAGCACCTTGATGAAACAGGCAGAAAGAATCCATTGAATGCACCCCACAAATGTTTGATTAATTTAAACTGTGCCCCACTCTTTGATGAACTGTAACTGTTGGGAATTTAACTGAAGTTTACCTAAATTGAGAGTGATACAGTGATTAAAGCAGTAGTTCACCCAAAAATGAAAATTCTCTCATACTTTACTCACCCTCATGCAATCCCAAACAAACACAAACAAAGATTTTTAGAAGAATATTTCAGCTCTGAACTGAATGGTGACCAGAAACTCTAAAAGTCTTCTGTGGTTTAATCAATGCCTTCTGAAGTGATCTAGTTGCTTTTGGGTGAGAACAGACCAAAATATAACTCCTTTTTCACTCTATATCTTGCCATTGTAGTCTCTAAGCACGATCATGATTTCAAGCTCGATTACACTTCCTAGTGCTTGACACATGTGCAGAGCGCTACATGGTTACAGCTTGAAATCATGATCGCCAAGGAGACTGCTTTCAAGATATAGAGTGAAAAATGAGTTATATTTTGGTTCCTTCTCACCCAAAACTGGATCACTTCAGAAGACACTGATTAAACTACTGGAGTCATTTGGATTACCTTTATGCTGATTTTATCTCCTTTTTGGAGCTTTTAGAGTTTTGGTCACCATTCACTTGCATTGAATGGACCTACAGAGCTGAAGTATTCTTCTAAAAATCTTTGTGTTCAGCAGAAGAAATAAAGTCATACACATCTGGGATGGCATGAGGGGGAGTAAATGATGAGAGAATTTTCATTTTTGGGTGAACTAACACTTTAAGATCTAAAGCTGCAGGAGCCACAGGTCACTTTCATAGCAGTCATGTTCTTATTGGATAAATCATCATACATAAATGGAGATATGGCAGACTTCTTAACAGACTGGCAGCATGATGTCTCTGTCATCAGCATTCTTATTTCACACTGCACTCGGCACAAAAAGAGCAAGCCATCCTTATTTATTCTAAAGCACCCACTGAATGGCAGCAATATTCATTGTGTATTTCAGATTCCGTTTCAAGTTTGTTTTTCATCATCAATGCTATTTTTTTCCCCCAAATTTTCTCTCCCTCACACTCTCTGTGATCTTTCCTGTCATCTTACGTGCTGACTGATGTGAGGAGTATGCTATGGAGGACGGCCAGAGCTTTCATATACCAAGGCTATTCCATGTAGGGACAGTGTGAATAAAATAAAATAACAACAGCCCTCTTTAAGATTTAAACTTATTAGACACAAACACAGCAGAACATATATTCCTTTGTGAGGCCATTCACAGATTCACTTGAGACATTGTTTCAAGCCCCCCACGCAAATCAATAAACAACAACAAAACACAAACAAGCCAGGAAACTGGAAACAGATAGCAGACGTTTAATTGGTAAAAAAAAATAAAAAATTGATCACATTGTGTTTGACTAAAGCAGGTGTAGATAAACACTGTTGTATTGATTCTGAAAGTGTCCTTAACACCAGAGAGCAAATTACCCATATCTTGGAAAAATAGGTTTAAACTCAAGGTGTGATTGTGAAATACTTTGGCGTATTTTTTGCAGTATAGTTGTCATTATCTGAAAGTGCTTCATTTTTGTGAAATTTATGAGGTGTTCCATTACTGAAGTAAAAACACAAGGAGGAATCATAAATTACTCATAGGTGAAATTAATCACATGCATGAGCTAATCAATGTTATCCTGCTCCATCTCCTGAGAGCAAACACAGCAAACTATGAGCCACTGTCACGTCAGGTGACAGATAGCTCTGGTCTAATTATCATACAAAGCCACCTAAAATATTTGCATATAGGCATTCTCACAATCTGAAACTCTCACACTATTAAAAGATGTCAAAAAGTGAAACTTCTGAAAGAAGAAAAAAAGTCAGTTTTTCTGGAACATCATATTTTAAAATCTTTTTGTTTGAACGGTTTAATCTTTATAGTATGACAACTGCCATTTAGAATGTTTTTTGTTTGTTTTCTGAATAAATAAAGATAAAAAGAATAGAAAAATCAGACAGCCTCTTAGATTGTCCAGAGATAAAATAAAACAACATCAAAGACGCACTTTATTTTCCATCTAAATGTGAGGTGGCTCCAGATTTAGATAATTTCAGCAAGTCAAAGTCATGTGGCCTTACTATCTATGTGAGCTTTGGAACAACTATGTCTGAACCTGAAGAGAATTTATTTCCTCTAACTGTTAGGTGACAAAAAACATTTCTAACATTCGAAAATGTATGTGTTTTAAAAACCTGGTAGGCACCTACATTTCATTCCCTTGTCTCTTGAAATATCTATGTATTGCATTAACACAACTGTTCAGAATCATGTATGCATCTGAGGAGAACCATATAATGCTTATTCGTTTAAAAAAAGAGGTGAATCTTGGGTATTTTTGCATCATATGGACAGAATGCAGAAGAGTGTGCAACAACAACTTCAATATACACTTCTACTAGTTTCCTCGCCTACATTTTCCCAACCTCTGAATTGAATAAATAAATAAATAAAATCTAGCAGGCCTACTGCATGTCGCATATGGCCTAAAATCCAACATCACTGGAGCATCCATATCTACAAAGGATGATTTGTTCAACCAATATTTGCCAGTCTATATATATATATATATAATTACAGTGTGCCAAGTCCAGCAGTTCACATTAAAAACTGCATTACTGCTGAGACAAGGAGCAATTATTATCTTACCATAACCATATAACAGAAATTTTAAAAAGTACCACTGACAAATTAAAATAACATTACACACATCTAAAAGAGGTTTCAGAAAGCTCATCCATCCAGAAATCTACAGGTGCCAGACATTAAAAGGCTGCAAACACAGTTTTCTAAACCGCAACATATAGCCTACAGTATGTCCACAGATGTGATAAAAAGTGTATTATTACAAATGCAAAACAATTATGAAGTTATGTCTAACAGTTTTGACAAACCTTACATGAAAACATCAAACCATTTAACGATGGTTCAGCAAAGCAGTATACAGAATCTAAGTCATATAATATCAGATCTGACAAGTATTGATAACAATATAGCAAAATAGATGCAATGCATATATGTTAAAAAATAAGAATGGTAAATAAGGAAATAACTACACTAGCTGTAAGTGCATTATATCCTACAGCTCCGCACAATAGATGGACAGCGGGTAGATTGTAGGGCTGGGCCATTAATAAAATTTTCTTTTTAATTATGATTTTGACTTCCAACGATTATGAAAACAAGATAATCGAGATAAAATGATTATTGTGCCGCATTCCGTTTTGCAATGAAACACCCCGGCATTATATCTTTAAAGCATCCTTTATTAAAGTTAAAATAATAAGGAAGCGGGTTATGAAAATAAACTCAGAAACTGGCACATGTCCGGGACAAGTGGATTTTTGAAGGGGCAAGTGAAAGAGAACTTTACTTGCTCGAAAGCAGACTGATTAAAACGTCAATGATGGAAAAAAAAAATGCTATATTTGTGATAGCCTAGACCTGTGTCACTTATTAGAAAGTTCATATTCTTGTTCTGCTGTTGAAAATAATCCAGAGCACGTAATTTTATAATTGGCAAGCGATCTAGTAACAGCTGCGTCCTGTTTGATTGACAGGCGGCATATGTGTGTGTGTGCTGAACATGCTATATATCCCATATTGTGTTCCGAAAATGCTCATGCTAATGCGCACTTGAACTAGGGCTGCACGATTATGACAAAAATCATAATTGTCGATTATTGCCCTTGATATTGTAATCACGATTATTTATGATGATTATTTGATGAAATTACTATGACGTCACTAAGCAGGCAACCGCGCTTCTAGGTTATTCAGAACAGCAGGTTATGGGCTGCGCTGCAGTTTCTTTTAAGCAATACATACTGTAATAATGTTTGTTAATGTTACTAAAGGATATTATGTGTATATATATGGTTTAAAGTATATATTTCTAGGTTCTTTTTGAACTATTGACAAAACCAGTTTTAATTTCAGTTAATATGCCTGTGTGTCATGTATCATGTAGATGTATTCACATCCTCACACATTTAGCACTTCAAAAGACTGAAAAATGTGGCATAAAAATATGTCTTAACTGCTTAAATTATTGGCCCACATACAGTAAATAATAATATTTTACGTATTCAATAGTCAAACTGAACAGACGATTTAGATTGAAGTTACTTACTGCATTTAAAATCCCATATTGTGATCTTGTTCACATAAGATCATAGTTAGATCATATTTGGCCTCAAATCTGTCACAGCAGTTGCACTTTGAAAGGTAAAATCAGCCAGTTTGCGAGTTTGTGTGATTCGTTAAAATTTAAATCTACCAACAGCAGTTGTAGGACAAATAGGTATTTATCTGAGCAGACATGATAGCACAGAAGATGGTCCATGAAATATGACGTTCAAGACTTATTCTATGTCCAAAACATCCAAAACAAGCTGACTTCAAAACAAACCACTTTATAGCTGTTTAATAGATAAATACAACTGTTATTCTTTTTTTAATAAATTGTACACAAAAATTGAGCAATGCAACAATATTCAAACTCTCCCATTATAATGACTGAAGCTGTCACTCACTGTTTGAGCACTGCAGTTCAGCGCGCGCTCACTGACACAGAGTTATGCACTAACATATGCTCACATAATAAATATAACTGTTTAAACAACACAATAAATCAATTATTCCAACCCTGTCTGTATCTTGATTATAAAGGTCGGGATCGTTTTAGTTTTTACCTATGGTAAATAAAACGGCGCGACATGCAACGAATTCAAAAGAATTCAAAATTGCTCACCTTTGTTCTACATCTTCTTTTCGAGTGACAGATGATGTTTCTTTAGCACTAATTTTCATGTGCCATCGCAAACAGAGATTAAACTTACTGTAAGCAAGACGTCTGACTATTTAAAACTTGCGCATAAGGATTGATTGTCATGACTGACTGGACTGTAGACTCACTGCATCTCTGATTGGCCATTGTCATTTCATTGCTCATCGCACACATCTGGGATTGGTTAGAAACTCAACCGCTGCAAAAACACGTTCTAAATAGAAACCATTAACGCAACAGTAGATTTAAATTTAATAATGGTCAGTTTTCACGATTGCATAATCGTGGCAGACGTAATCGCAATCGCGAATAACGGTCAAATACATTTAAAAATTCCGCCAAAATGCCCATCTTGTTGAGGTATTCATGTAAACACGTGTGATGTCTAATGTGAACGTAAACAGTGAAGAAAAAAGCGGATTTGTATTAAAATGTCGGACTTGTAAGTATAAATGTAAGCTAACAGACCTGCTGCCGTCTAGTGTAGTGTGTCATTATAATAATCAAACAATCATAAAAATAAAATGAGAAAACACTCACTGCTCTTGACTGGGTAACTTTAGTAGCTTTAAAAATTATTAATGTATTATAATCATACAGTGAAAACCAGTAGTAGTTTTATGTTGCATTTAATTCTGAATGTTTACTTGAATACTTGATAGCCTGCTGCTGTTAAACACTTTTAAAGCTGTAAAAATATTAAAATTTTCTTAATTTGTATATTTTTTGTTATATTATTTTTAATCTATTTCTATTCATTGCTGTTTTTGTTTTTATTACTGACTGTTTTACTAGTCTTGAATAATTACTTAAGAACTTGAAACCATTCTTCCGTAATTAACATATTAGTTAGTGTTATTATTTGTTGTGGTATTAAAGCTGGTATTGAGAATCGTCAAATTTCACCATCGACTACTGAAATGTTAGTATTGTGATAATGTATAGCCTATATTGTACATGGTAGATCTTGCTGCAATAACATGATGAAAAAGTAGATCTCATTCCATAGAAGTGTGAGCACCCCTGCTGTAAATGATGGTGATGGAGGCTTTTCTTTATTTGACTACCATACATAACATAAAATAATTATCATATGACAATAGCCTCCTCCCCTACCCAGTGCAGTTTACATTTCAAGTTCAAGGAAATCCACTGTTAAAAAGACATTTTTTTTTTTTTTAAGTTCAATAAATCATGTTTCCAAGGTCAATGAGTAATCGTGTTAAATAATCGTGATCTCAATATTGACCAACATTATCGTGATTATGATTTTTGCCATAATCAAGCAGCCCTAGTAGATTGTGCAGCCTATAGACAACAACATTAGCCCAAACTTTCTTCAAACAACCACATTAACATTGTTCATTAGCATATTTCATTAAGCATTAATAAGCAAGACAATAACATTACAAAAACAGCGCTGTCGCGTGCAGGCCTGCCTATTTGGTTTATCATAACGAGCTTAATCAAACTAACGCGCTCGAGAAGATACCAAATGCCCATCTGACTCACAAATATTAAGCACAAAGAAACATCATTCTAGACTTGTTCTGCTATGATACACATCACTTATACAGTATGTGTCTTAATAGTTTGACAAAGTATCCGGGCCAATTCTGACAACATCTGTCTGTGCGCATCCACGAAAGTCAGTCTACAGTCATAAATGTCAAATAGGGCGTACATATTAAATACTGGTCTATTAAACACAAAAAATTAATTAAGTTCAATTAATTTCACCCACTAACCTCTGTGCTGAAGAGTGAAGTGTAGTCCTGGTTATGATGCGTATCCGTTGATCGCAGTGAAGACACTGTACTGTGGGCTTCCTGCCTCTCTCTCTCTCTCTCTCTCTCTCTCTCTCTCTCTCTCTCTCTCTCTCTCTCTCTCTCTCTCTCTCTCTCTCTCTCTCTCTCTCTCTCTCTCACTTTCTCATCTCTCTCCTCCCCGAGCGCAGCATCACCGCTCTGCGCTCTCTCTCTAGTGGAGTCGAAGCGCTGATTGGCTGTCACTAGCCGGGCAGTGACTGAGGGATCATGAACGTGTCGATGTTGAAGTAGTTTGAAAATTAAGCCTGCGTTCTATGATATCGTCTCGTCTGTAGAGAGATTTGGGTCACTATTATTAACTCTCCACTTTATTTTGGATCTTTTTTTTTTTTTAATTTTTTTTTTTTTTTTAGGCAGATTTTGGAATGGCATACTACCATACTACTACTGAATGGCCAATTAAATCAATATTCCCAAGTCATGTATTGTTCTAAACGTTTCAATAAGAGAAGTGGAAAAAATGAAGAAACACTTTGAAAAAAATAAAAATAATAATAATTTAAAAATTTAAGAATAAAAACACTATACACTATAACAAGTGCAACCTATAGCACCCAGAGACATGGCAGCATCCACTGAAACCAAAGTAGTGAAACTGTATAACAATTGTATTGTATATGTTCACAAGAATGTTGATTTTGTGATAAAGTAAAATCTATGGTAAAATGATTTCTATCTTTAAAAAATATGAGTTTTTATATTTTACCCCATATAATAAGACATAAGGCTACAAATGGGGATTAATGAAAATGTGCAGCATAGCAGAAATAAGTCCCAAGTTTTGTTTGCATGGCTTTTCAGTTTTCAGAAACCAGAACCTTCCTATGCAAGATGGAGAACATTCTTTTTAGTTCATTTTTAAAAGACTCTGACTTGTCATGGTGTCATGAATCTCTTGACTGTGAATAGCTGTTGTGGGCATATATTGTAGTACTGTACCATTTCAGATGCAGACAAGTTCTACAATCCATATCTTTTTCTATTGAGAATAACAACCCCCTCATTGCCCTGCCTGGCTTCTTTTGCACTATGATACTCACACTTGAATATGCTGGACATCTTTGACTAGGGATGTGAGAGTTACTGATGTACTGTATGCTCTCAGAAGCATGTGTGCTGTTAGTCTCCACCATAAAGGAAAATGAACAGGGGAGAATGTCAGGCCGCCTACATCAGAAGCGTTCCTTTATTTTCATTGACATTTATATTTTAACTATTATGTTATTGGTTTTCTTGCATATAATGGAGCTCTTAGCAAAAGTTATAGAGGAGTTTGTTCAGGATATATAAAGGACTGTTTACTTGGCTCCCCTGACAATTCTTGTGGCAATACTCCATCCATCTTTATTTCTAAAATCTCAACTGTGTTTTAGAGGTGCTTTCAGTAATTATTATTATTATTATTTTATGTTGCACTAGTCATCTTGGACTTTATACTGACACATAGCGGTGTAGATGCAGCATCATACAAAAGCAATAGTTTTTGGTGACCAATTACATTTAATAGACATCCACTATTTGAAATCAGTCATGATTAATTTATTGTGTAAGTGAAAGTGTCCCATAATAGGTTGGAGATAAAATAAGTCATATTTGGCTAGTCATGTAATCTCAATATGGCTTTCATCTCATTATTTTAAATGTACTGTATGTTCCAAGAGTACTATGTATTCCTTTAGAAAAAATAAATAAATAAAAATTAATAAAACTTTATCAATGATGAGACTGAGAGAATTGCTGAGTGCACCTTTAACTTTAATTAAGTACACTTAATAAAAAAAAGGGGAATACAGTTTGTGAAAGTACTAAACCAATACAATTAAAATCAACTTAACTTATTTATGTTTAAGATGACAACATAATTATATTGCATAGAGTTCAAGTGATTTGAGCAAGCAGTAAAAAACATGTTGAGTGAACACCATCCTTTAGAAGTCTGAATCCATTTGAACATTTCAAAGCAATGTGATCATATTACTTCTAAAGGATGGTGTTCACTCAACATGATTTTACTACTTGCTCAATTAACATGTTTAAAATGAGCTAATGCAACACAATTCTTTAGCATTTGGTCTAAATTTAATTTCATTGTGTACAATCCATCTACTGTATGTTCACTTAATCTAATTGTGTTGGAACTATGTGAATGATATTTGTTGCATCAATGTATTGCTGAAACCGTGCAGGGGATTTCCAGTTCCCAGCATACTTTGCTAAACAAAGTATTTAAGTAGAGCCTACATTTTAATTTAATATCAAAGAAATTAATTTGCATTGTGTGGAACCAATGTCCGCAATTTAATTAAGTTAAACCAACAACTTTTTTTCCAGTTCAGTCAGGGGCCATTTCGAGCTTGATTTGAGTCTAATGCTCAAGCCCCTCCATTATGGAGAGCAAGTCAAATCTGTTTACCCTCACCACTTTCATGGGTTATATCAACATGTGAACTTGTGATTTATGTTTGTTGTGATAACTTAAAATTGTTAGCTATGGATAAAATTTGAGCACTTAAAACAGGATGCCGTAATGGGGAGCAAGGTTAGGATGATTCTAAAGGACCTGAACAGACAGTGGGGCATACCCCCGACTCTTTTTCTGCATAATTTTGTGATAAATGGCCACTTCCCAGTAGTAAGGTAAAATAAATTCTGCTCTCACTTAATAATAAAATATTATTTACCGTAGCAACACTAACTGTAATAACTGGTATGATCTGACAGAAATGTTATAGATTAATTAAAACTATAAAAGGGGAAAGAAAATTATTATAAAGGCGTAACAAAATGCTACAGTTTGTTTTATAGAGACTTTAGTGATACTGATCTACTTAATGACGATCCATCCATGGTCTTCACCAACCTAATCTAATTCTTAGAAAGGAAAAAATAAAATCAAGGGCTTCAAATTAATTATGAATTATGGACCAAGTTATCAGTTTTCTTCCTTTATAAAATTTGTTGTATTCACACTTAAATTATTTTTTTTTAGTTTTTTTAAGTGTCTTTTATTGAATGTGCAATCATGCTCATGTTTACATTTATTAATAATTAATTTTTATGAGAGAAAAATATATAATTACGGGTTGCGATAAGATAGGGGGCCCAGAGTGCAAAGTTGTCAGGGTGCCCAAAAATCCTAAAGGCACCCCCTGACTCAGGGGCGGGTTTATGATTTCTGAGGCCCCAAGCAACCGATCAACCCAGGGCCCCATTAAAAAAATTACATAAAATTGATTTTAAATCATAATTTTAAATTCATCCTATCAGCCATTGAAGCCAAGTACATTCAAAATGATTACTGAAACATACAAATCTAGTTAAAGTTCATTAATGCATGTTTTCCAGTTCCCTATCTCTCACTCACTCGACGTTGTGTCAATGTAGTGACACTAGGGGTCACTCTTGGGAGCCCGAGACACTTCTGGTCTTTGATAAAAGGCCAATGAAAATTGGCGAGTGGTATTTGCATGCCACTCCCCCGGACATACGGGTATAAAAGGAGCTGGTATGCAACCACTCATTCAGATTTTCTCTTCGGAGCCGAATGGTCATGTTCACTGAGCTGAATTCCCACGACTGTACATTCACCTCTGCTGGATCTGACGGCGCATTTCAGCGGCTTCTCCCTCCTCTGCACTAGTGCACTGCAGAGAATCCCCCTAGGTGCTTCGGCAGAAATAAGAGTATATTTCTCTAAAAGAGTATATTTCTCTAAAAGAGCGGCACACACGGAACGTCTTTTTAAAGACACGTCTTTTTAAAGATGCCTTTCCTTTGTGTGTTATTCCTGGTTGCGCTCGTTATCTCTCACCTTCTGATGGTCACGATCACTGTCTTTCGTGTATGGGCACTGCTCACGTGGAGCAAGCCACACCAGAGGCTCCCCGCCTTTGTCCTTTTACCCACGGGTATGAGGCCAGCGCGGCTAGCACTGGGGGTGATTTGGGGACCCCAGTGAGACCGCCTCCGCCGGGTGTCCCCCAGCAGACCTCCCATTCCCCAGCACGATCATCTGCCCTGATTGGGATGAGTCAGCCGGTCCGTCTCACGGCGAGTTCGACCTCTTATTCGGAGCCCGCGAAAGTGATGAGCTCTCGAGCGCAGCATCGGAGAGCGGGCTCGTCCACTCGGACGCAGAAGCCTCAGCTGGGCTCCTCCCTTCGGGGACAATCGCCCAGTCACAGGCTGACGTGGAGATGACGACATGCTTTCCCGGGCAGCCGCGAGTGTCGGCTAGAGTGGAACCCTCTGCTCTTCCCTGAACCCTCACAGCTCGATGATTGGTTCCTGGGCTCGCGGCGCTGCTCAAAGCCACGACCTGCCCCCATTCCTTTCTTCCAAGTGCATGAAGTGCTGACAAGGTCGTGGGAGGCACTTTTTACTGCCCAGTCCCGATCTTTTCAGCTTCCCCGCCCTCACTACCCTCGATGGTGGGGTGGCCAAGGGCTATTCGGCAATCCTCCAGTGGATAAAGGTGCTCGCGGTGCACCTATGCCCACAGAGCGCCGCCACCTGGCGCGGGTGCCCAAAGCCCCCGTCCAAGGCCTGTGGGCTTACGTTGTCTCTGACAGCCAAGGCCTACGGTGCCGCTGGACAAGCCGCCTCCGCCCTGCACGCCATGGCTCTCCTGCAAGTCCACCAAGGCGCTAAAGGAACTGCACGAGGGTTTTGCCCCGGGATTGATGCAGGAACTGCGCTCGGCTACCGACCTCGCTCTCCGAGCAACGAAGGCCACGGCACGGTCTCTCAGGCGGACGATGTCCACATTAGTGGTCCAGGAGCGCCACCTTTGGCTCAACCTGGTCGAGATGGGTGAGGCCAACAGGACATGGTTCCTTGCTACCCCCATCTCCCAGGCTGGCCTATTCAGTGACACCGTCAAGGACTTTGCCCAGCAGTTCTCGACGGTGGAGCAGCAGACGGAGGCTATCCGGCATATCCTGCCCCGGCACGGCTCAAGATCCCGCACCCAGTCTGCTCGTCGCCAAGGGCATCCCCTTGCGGTGACTGCACCAGCTCCGCCACAGCCCGCCCCTTCAGCACGGCTCCGGCATAGAGACCACCGCAGGAAGCAGACACCACCCGTCTCGCGGCCGCCAAGAACCCGTGAAAGGCTTCAAAGCGCCCCTGAGATGGGTGACCCAGGGACGACGAAACCCACTGCTCTGGAGCTGGTAAGCAGACCACTCTATCCCCCGGTTGAGGGCCGGGAGGAGAATCTTTTTGTTACCTTTGCATTTAATCGTGCTGCATGCCCAAGTGGCTGCAGTACCCAAGAGTTCAGCAAGAGCGGTTTCCTTGTTCCCTGGGTCACGTATCCAGTGTGCAAGGCCATTATCATGACCACCCCACCACTCTCTTTGGCAGGTTTGACGCTCCAGCGGCAGTCTTCCGCCCCTGAGCGCCCAGATGTGGCACAAATCCGCCCCCGATGTGACAGTCTCCACGGGTCACGAGGACAGGCCTCATCCTCCCCCGTCCCAGGCTGGGTAGTACTTAGAGCCAGATAAGTACTTCGATGTCCCTGAACACAGCACGGCCATGACATGGTGTGGCACCTCGAGCTCCGCCCCGCCACGAGGCCCCACCCACCAGTACATCCGACGAGATTGTCCTTTTGGTTCCCTTGCGCAGAGCTTGGATGCATGGCTTGCGCTTTCCAATCCGTCGCGATGGCTGGTGCGGAACGTCCGACTCGGCTACGCGATTCAGTTCACCAGGCGTCCGCCCAGGTTCAGTGGTATCCACTTCACCTTGGTGAAGGACGAAAACGCTGCTACCTTGCACGTGGAGGGTTCGATAGAGCCTGTCCCTCCGGCCAAGATGAAGAAGGGGTTTTACAGCCCCTACTTCATCGTACCGAAAAAAGGCGGTGGGTTGCGGCCAATCTTGAACCTGCGAGTACTGAACCGGGCTTTACACAGACTCCCGTTCAAGATGCTGACGCAAAAACGCATTCTAGCGAGCGTCCAGCATCAAAATTGGTTCACGGCGGTAGACCTGAAAAACGCGTACTTCCACATCTCGATTCTACCTCGACACAGACCCTTCCTGAGGTTTACATTCGAGGGTCAATCGTATCAGTACAAGGTCCTCCCTTTTGGCCTGTCCTTGTTTCCTCGCGTCTTCATGAAGGTCGCAGAGGCAGCCCTTGCCCTATTAAGGGAAGTGGGCATTCGCATTCTCAACTATCTCGATGATTGGCTAATCCTAGCTCACTCTCGGGACATGTTGTGTGCACACAGGGACTTGGTGCTCTCGCACCTCAGCCGATTAGGGCTTCGGGTCAACTGGGAAAAGAGCAAGCTCCTCCCGGTTCAGAGCATCTCTTTCCTCGGTTTGGAGTTGGACTCAGTCTCTTTGACAGCACGCCTCATGAATGAGCGTGCCGAGTCATTGCTGGCCTGTTTGAAGGTGTTCAAACAGAAAACAGCGGTTCCACTGAAATTCTTTCAGAGGCTCCTGGGGCATATGGCATCCTCAACGGTGGCCACCCCGCTCGGGTTGATGCATATGAGACCATTTCAGCACTGGCTTCAGACTCAAGTCCCAAGATGGCATGGTGCCGTGGGACACATCGCACGACGGACGCCTCCAAAACAGGCTGGGGTGCTGTTTGCAACGGGCAAGCAGCCGCCGGCTTGTGGACAGGCCCACGACTGCATTGGCACATCAACTGCCTTGAGTTGTTGGCAATTCTGCCTGCCCTGCGGAGGTTTCAGCAGTTGATCCAGGGCAAGCACGTGTTAGTTCGGACAGACAATATGGCAATGGTAGCATATGTCAACCGCCAAGGCGGTCAGCGCTCTCATTGTATGTCACAACTCGCCAGCCGTCTCCTCCTCTGGAGTCAGCAGCACTTCAAGTCGCTGCGAGCCACTCACATCCTGGGCAACCTCAACACTACAGCTGTCACGGCAGGTTACCCTCAGAGGAGAGTGGAGACTCCACCCTCAGGTGGTCCAGCTGATTTGGAGTCGATTCAGACAGGCACAGGTGCACCTGTTCACCTCCCAAGAATCCTCCCACTGCCCGCTCTGGTACACCCTGACAGGGGCCCCCCTCGGCATGGACGCACTGGCACACAGCTGGCCCCCTGGCCTGCACAAATATGCGTTTCCCCCAGTGAGCCTACCTGCACAGACCCTGTGCAAGGTCAGGGAGGACGAGGAGCAGGTCGTCCTGGTAGCACCCTACTGGCCCACCCAGATGTGGTTCTCGGACCTCAAGCTCCTCGCGACAACCCCCCTGAAGAATTCCCCTGAGGAAGGACCTTCTTTCTCAGGGACGGGGCACCATCTGGCACCCGCGACCAGACCTCTGGAATCTCCATGTCTGGCCCCTGGACGGGACGCGGAAGACCTAAGCGGTCTACCACCTGCGGTGGTAGATACGATCACTCAGTCTAGGGCCCCCTCTACGAGGCGCCTGTATGCCTTTAAGTGGTGTCTGTTCGCTAAGTGGTGTTCTTCCCGATGGGAAGACCGCCAGAGATGCGCAGTCAGATCAGTGCTTTCCTTCCTGCAGGAGAGGTTGGAAGGGTGGCTGTCCCCTTCCACCTTGAAGGTGTATGTTGCCACCATAGCAGCACATCATGACGCAGTCGTCGGTAAGTCCTTAGGGAAGCATGACCTGATCATCAGGTTCCTGAGAAGCATCAGGATGCTGAATCCCTCCAGACCACGCCTCGTTCCCTCATGGGACCTCTCTGTAGTTCTTCAGGATCTACAGAGAGCTCCCTTTGAGTCTTTGCAGTCAGCTGAGCTTAAGGCACTCTCCTTGAAGACTGCCCTCCTGACTGCGCTCACTTCCATCAAGAGGGTAGGAGACCTGCAAGCGTTCTCTGTCAGCGAAACGTGCCTGGAGTTCGGTCCAGGCTACTCTCACATGATCCTGAGACCCTGACTGGGCTATGTGTCCAAGGTTCCCACGACCCCTTTTAGGGACCAGGTGGTGAACCTGCAAGCGCTGCCCCAGGAGGAGGCAGACCCAGCCCTGTCGTTGCTGTGTCCAGTGCGCACTTTACGCATCTATTTGGATCGCACACAGAGCTTTAGGATCTCTGAGCAGCTCTTTGTCTGCTTTGGTGCACAGTGGAATGGAAGCGCTGTCTCCAAGCAGAGGATCGCCCACTGGCTCATTGACGCCATAGCTATGGCATATCACGCCCAGGACATGCCACCCCCCGGTAGGGCTACGAGCCCATTCTACCAGGGGTGTAGCGGCCTCCTGGGCCCTGGCCAGGGGTGCCCCTCTAACAGACATTTGCAGAGCAGCAGGCTGGGCAACACCCAACACCTTTGCAAGGTTCTACAACCTCTGGGTGGAACCGGTTTCATCCCAGGTAGTGGCACGCAATACAAGCGGATAAGCCCGGGATAGCCTGCCAGGTTTATCGCTTGCACATAGCGCCTTCCATCTCTTTTGAGCTGAAGACGTTCGCCATTAATTCCCAGTAGTGTTCACAAACTATTTTCCCTGGTTGACTTCCTCCGAGCCCTATGGCAGTCGAGTTTTCGGAGAGACTCGCTGCCAGCCCAGTACACGTGCTAACTAAGAGCCCTGTTCTGGGGTAGGTGCTCCGCATGTGGCGGTTCCTTGTAAGGTAAAATCCCATGCGATGTATATCTTCCGCTAATTTGTTTCCCTGTTGGCAAACTGCGTCTTCCTTGGGCAGAGCCCCTCTGCCCAAGTCTCCATGTTTGTAGTAACTCCTCCCACGTTGGGTAGGATCTACCTTGAAGACTCTCCACATGGTCGGCAAGAACATGTGACATATTTTTCCACTTAAATACCCCCCCCCCCCCTCTTTGGGCGAGGTGTGGTCTCCACTTTGTCCTCCCCTTGGGAGGTTCACCCCCCGACTAGACCTGGTGGCCCAGTCGGATAATCCCCCTTCTTTTTTAAGGAGTAGAAAAAAGAAGGGGAAAAGAGTCCACGACTGGGTTAGCCTGTCTCTATCTTTTGGGTAGTTGACTTGTCCCCAATGGGCCGTTCGACACTCATAACTATGTTGGGGGAGGTTACGTGTCAACCTCGTGTGCTGGCTACCAGGCACACAGTGGTCTGCCCGTCACGCACCGCCAGTTCACGTAACACAGTTCAGCCAGTTGTGGCATTTCGTATAGGGACCCCTAGTGTCACTACATCAACACAACGTCGAGTGAGTGACAGATAGGGAACATCATGGTTACTTGCGTAACCTCCGTTCCCTGATGGAGGGAACGAGAAGTTGTGTCCCTCCAGCCACAACGCTGAACTACCCGCTGAAATAGCCGGACCTTGTCTCGGCTCCTCAGCATAAAACCTGAATGAGTGGTTGCATACCAGCTCCTTTTATACCCGTATGTCTGGGGGAGTGGTATGCAAATACCACTCGCCAATTTTTATTGGCCTTTTATCAAAGACCAGAGGTGTCTCGGGCTCCCAAGATTGACCCCTAGTGTCACTACATCGACACAATGTCTCGTTCCCTCCATCAGGGAACGGAGGTTACGCAAGTAACCATGACGTTTTCACAATACAGTGAAAAAAATAAAATAAATTACCTACCTATATTTTTACAATACACTCTTTTCTTTAATGAACAGGTGTGCAAAACCTGCTACTCTCGCTAACATTATGGAATTCAGTTTTTATTTATTATTATTATAAGGCAGATATTATTTATTGTTGTCCAGTTTGTCATTATAATTTGAACAGTATTATTATTATTACTTTGAGAATTTGCTGTATACAATAGTAATATATTTCTGTCTTATTTAATTTACTTTTACCAGGAACTTATATTCTGACACTGCAGTGTATTGTTCACCATGTTGCAAAAGGCTGTATTTTAAGTTAGCATCATTGGCAACATTCATTACAGTATTGTAACAGTAGACATATAAGGCACGACGGCCCCTCAGCACACTAGAGCAGAAGGAAGAAAAAAAACATTGCTGAAAGTGCTGAAACTTTGTTTGGTGCAGAACAATCTGGAATAATGTTAAACATTGTAACAGTCACCTCTTTGCAACCTGAACTTGTTCAGAATATTAAATCTTTGTGACACATGTGCTAAAAACCATCTTGATGCAGCGCAACGGATGAAACAGAACATTTTTGAGTGAAACAGCATTTTTTGAGACCTGAAGTTCTTTTTACCTTTTGACACTGTGTCTAAAAATGTGTCAGTCCAGTGAGACACTGAAAAAACAGCGAGACGCAGTGCAGCAGGCATGGACATCATTCAGCGTGTATTTACATAGGAAAACAATGGAAAAACAGAGCAGGCATGGGCAAAAAACACATTCGGTATGAACGGCCCCATACTCATCCATTCGCACGTATCTGTGAGTGAGAGCGCATGGGCGAAACAAGTTCGGAAGGCCTGTATATATATATATATATATATATATATATATATATATATATATATATATATATATATATATTTTTTTTTTTTTTTTTATTCCATAAATTACAAACCCAAACTAAAAGTCCTACTTGAAAAACTGACCCAGTCCGGTGGACCTCTAACATGAACAGCTC
Source organism: Myxocyprinus asiaticus (assembly GCF_019703515.2). Taxonomy (NCBI): domain Eukaryota; kingdom Metazoa; phylum Chordata; class Actinopteri; order Cypriniformes; family Catostomidae; genus Myxocyprinus; species Myxocyprinus asiaticus. Next base: position 29,930,779 of record NC_059349.1, read on the forward strand.
TGAGAGCGCTGACAACAGCGTATTCGCACGTGACAACAGAACAACATGTGACATGCCACTCCTCAAGCTTTCCAACTGGGGTGGGGGCCCCCCGATGTTCGGAGCCCCATGCAATTGCGTGGTTTGCGTGGTGGTTAAAGCCGCTACTGCCCTGACTAAAAAGTCAAAAGCCACATACCATGCTCAGTCATCAGACAGACATCCATCTGAAATCTGGTCACACTTTAACAAACCTGTTGACTCCAATAACCCCTCAAAACAATGGAAATTCCTCTAGGCCTGAGGATGCCTCATAAGTGGGTTTGTTAGTGGGGGCACAGAATAAAGTTATTGTTTAAGGACATTTATGACTCAGCATCTAGGTGCAGACGTGAATTATTTTTTAAAGGTTACATGCTTGCTTTACTCACAAGACTCTGAGACATTCCACCATTGTTGGGGAAATTACATAAAAATAGTAATCCACTACACATTACAAATTATTTATCTAAAATTGTAATCAGATAACTTAACTAATTACGTCATTGAAAAAGTAATCACATTACTAATTACTTTACTTTTAAGTTACTATCTAAAAACCTTTTCCGCTCAACAAATTCAAAATATAAATGTCTTCCTTGTTCAATGTTTCACACAAGTCATACACTCAGCTCCTCACATTTCTCCTTCACAATGACTTGTTATGGTGCCATAATTAATATATTTTACATAAATAATATATTAGAAATAAGCATAACCCTATAATGTACTTAAATGTAATTAAATTAATTAAGTCAATAACTTTAATCTGATTACAAGAATTGTAATGCATAAATGTTTTTTTGGGCTAAAAGTAATTAGATTACAATAACAAATTATTTTGTAATTGGATTACACCCAACACTGCACTCCACAACATTAGATTATTTTCTAAAAATTGAGTACTTTTATCCTTACAGTGATTAAAATCACATTTATATTTCTGCACAGGAGCACTCATTTTTATTTTATTTTTATTTATTTTTACCAGTAACGTAACAAGTGACACTCATAGGCATGGCATTCAGCACTTGAAATAGCAGTCGTTTACACACACTAGCTGAATTGTAACTGATGAAATCCTGACGTGACCTAAATATATTTTTTGACATGGCTGAAGCACATTCAACTTGACTGCTGACAAAGCAGAAAGTCTTGCTCAAATCAGCGTAAAATAAATCTACAAATGATTTACAGTATTGTGCAAAAACTGTGATAAAAATGAGGATAAAAACATAATATGGAAGAGAATAAGCAAAGTAAAAAATACTGAGAAATCTGTATGTTACGTTCTGCCTCCATGTATCCTTAGGACTCTTATTTTGAAGTTTTCTCCTGGACTACATCTCCCATAGAGCTCATCACAACCAGCTGTTCCTCATCATCCTCACCTGTCCTCTATTCCCTCATTGGTTCCTTCTGTACATATACCTTCCAGTTTTGTTCATTGGTTGTCAGTTCTTGTCCGTGTAAAGCTTGTTTCAGTTTGTTGATTTTGTTTATGGTATGCCACGTTGTCTTCATCTTCTTCATTAAAGCCTGCAAATAGATACATCGCCTCTCTTTCTTCATCATCTCTACCACAACTTGTGACAGTATGTGCATGTGAATAAAAAAAACATCTTTCTTTTAGACATGTATAAGATAGCTAGACTGTTATAAAATTAAGTTAGTGATTTATATGTATTTCTATTTATAGATAATGTTATGATCTATCTTGACCCTAATAAAGAGTGGCCTTTTTCTGCTTTCTCTAGTCTCATGCAATCAGAGATAAATGCTTTAATGTACAGATGTGTATAAATATGGTGATGGATGACAGCATACATGCTCTAACAGCCATTCACTCAGCAGATGTTTATGTTTATATTGCATTAAGCGCTATCTAAACTAGCATGCCATAGTGTAGATACAGCTCTCCGTCATCTAAACTATGAAAACTTTGCTTTAATACCATAAAACTACTAGGTGATTTTAAAGAAGCTGAGTTTCTTCCAATCGGGTGTGTTCGAATGAATTTTGCAGATTGAAAAAAGAACCCCATCAACAACCAGTCTACATGGTAAAAAATGTCTGTTGTTTCTTTTTCTAATCCAGGTCTGCCAATATGAATATTTTAAAGGATTTCACTGAGGCTCAGGACAGCAAACGATAATCCGCTTTAAATCAGTAACAGCATATTGGCTCAGGCTTATACCTTATCCCACCCAAGACTGAGTTGAGGAGCAATGGGCAAAATGGAAAATAATAAGCAGCCCAGATATGTCATGCAATGCCTTAGCCATTTCAAAGAAAAATGTGCGCACAGAGCAAACAGCAGTTTTTTATAACATACATAATTATGGTTATGACTTTGTCACATCTGAGTCTTTGCATCTCCACATTTCTGAATGCAAATGTCAGAATTTCTTTAATGAATTAAAAACTTCAAGAGCATCTCTGCATGCCTTGAATGGCTGTTGTGTTAAAAGATGAGCTCTAAAGCATCCATTCCCTCAAGATCCAAATCTGAGTCATTGACGCCTAAGAGAGTAGTTGCGAGTGCTCTTGCTGAGCATGGAAAATCATAGGGGTTGACCCGTCTCCACCACTGGAATGTGATTTCCACCCTCAGCAAGAGAGCAGATCCCCAGGACCCAAGGCAACATCACTACAGCAGGGGGAAAATTTTATTAGACGTGCTTCTCAATAGAATTTGCCATGTTGCATTTATAGGGCCACTGTCATGGGGAAACAACAGCAAGAGAGATACTGGCCTTAAGAGTTTGAAATTGACATTTTAAGACTGTGTGTGTGCATTTATATATATGAGCAACGCGCTCAACAAGCCACGTGATAAGATGCGTAGGTTGATGGTCTCAGGTCCTCCGCCACCCGGATTGAGGCGAATCACTACGCAACCACAAGGACTTAAAAAGCACAATGGGAATTGGGCATTCCAAATTGGGAGAAAAAAAAAAAAAAAAAACTCATACAAGCCTATTTGTCAGTATGCAAAAAAACAAAAATACACTATGAAACATAGATATACAGTACTGTGCAAAAGTTGTAGGCAAAATTTTGCATAGTCAGGATTTCTTTAAAAAATAGTGCCATAATTCGTTTTCATTTTTCAATTAACATCATCCAAAGTCTAGTAAACATAAAAAAAGCTAAATCAATATTTAGTGTGACCAACTTTGCCTTCAAAACAGCACCAATTTTCCTAGGGACACCTGGACACAGTTTTTCTTGGTTGTTGGCAGATAGGATGTTCCAAGCTTCTTGGAGAATTTGCCACAGTTATTTTATTTATTTAGGCTGTCTCAATTGCTTCTGTCTCTATATGTAATCCTAGACTGACTCGATGTTCAGTGGGGGTCTCTGTGGGACCATGCCATCTGTTGCAGGGCTACATGTTCTTCTATTCTATTCTATTCTATTTGCAGAAGGAATTTTTTGGAGTCTAAAATGTATATTACCTTTTGACACACTACAACTAAAGATATAAATAACCATCTTAAGACAAATGTTTTTGTTAAACATCTTATGTGCCTAAGACTTTTGCACAGTACTGTAGTTAGTAAATCACTGGTGATGTCAGTCAAATAGATTTTCATAGTTTATATGATAATTTATCAGATTTGTATTTAATATTACCCAGTGTGATAAGTCACTTGTTCAGGTAGGAAGGAGGAAGTGGGAGCCGGATAAACAATCTGCGTAAGTTTCTTTATTTACACTATTTTTCAGTATAACACACACGGCACGCACACACACACTCAGGTCGGTCTGTCTCTCCTCTGGTGGTCTGGGCTTTTACCACCTCCAGCTCTCACTGCAACACAAAATAAGCTGTTAGAGGTGATTTCCCACAGGTGTCAATCCTTAGCGCTCTTCCTCTCCCGGCCTCGCTCTCCACAAACGTTGCTCGGCCATGCCCACATCACCACAACCAGAATTACCTCTTGATTGTCTTTAGTAATAATCCGTTGAAAAATTAATTATCAGGCTAGTTATTATGTTAGTATTTTAAATTAGATTTTTTTGGTGAGGTGTTGAGCTAATCTAATCTTGTTTATATTATGAAAAGGCATCTCATGTGGGTTGAGTAAATTACCATTTCAAGGGTAACAGGCAATCAAATCAATCATATTTCGTGAAGCTATTTCATGTGAAAAAAAAAAAAGCTTTCACTGTATTTAGACAAGATGGGCAGGGTCTGTTCACTATTATTCTATCCTTAAGTGTTTTGTGCTCTAATCATCAACACATTTCACAGCACCCATCCTTGACAACTCACATCCGTTGCTTTGGAATACATTCTGTATATTTCAGATGATCAAACAAAGAGCAATGCGCACTCAGTGCATATGCTGAGCGTAAGACGGTCCGGTGATCTCTTTGTGGGTCTTCTGATGATCAGTCAGAAATCTGGGTTTGGGACACTAATCTAGCTGCATTACTCTTTGCCTAGGGATTACAGAGTGACAGTTTCAAGAGGAAGGAAAGATGTAATGCCCTGCATAAGCCTCTGGTCCTATTAAAACCCAAATTGTGCTGTGAGATCAACACAAGCGCTTCTTCACAGTTGCTAATAAAGTTGATGCATTTTCTAAATGCAAATAAGGATATTTCTGTGCCGTCCCTCAGGAAAATCACTTTTCACACTTGTGCGGTTCTGGCTGTCTGGAGACTACCCTTAAGCACTTGGCATTTTTAAAGCTTAGAGACTGTTCAGTCGATTAGTTCAAGAGGTATGTTTAAATCCATCTTCAAATTAACAAGGCAAAACTGAAAAAACCTTTAGCCGAGTACTGGCTGTTAAAAGGTCTTTTCAGGTGTTGGTGGTTTACAAAGCCACAGAATGTAATCCTCGTTTTTTTTTTTTTTTTTTTTTTAAGTGCCTCAGACTCTGGTTTTTCTAACTGGTATGGACGAGCTCTCCTTAAGATAACTTAAGATAAGTTTACTTTTTACAGTGTGGAAAAGTATATTTTCAACACTTGTTGTCCGTATAGTCAACATAATTAGTATGGTCATCATGATGGCATGTGCACTGATGAGTTGCATCTGGTGAAATGACACTTCTGGACTGGATTATATGTTAATCCTCAAGACGTCAATCATTTTCACATTAAGAGACTGGTGTAGTGGTTCTCCATGTCTCCAGTCAACTACTAAGCTAATTTAAGGAACTGAAATTAAAACACGTTTTTTTTTTTTCTTTTTTTTAAGAATTTCCTTCACGAGGAGCCTGTTATTAATGAAAATATTGGATTAAAATACAGTTAGTTTATAGTCATGCTTTGGACTGGTTTTTCCAGATTCTGTAGTTTTAAGGATTTCTCCTTTGTTTGGCACCTCATTCGTGTAATCAACCATGCTGAGCCAGCCATTACAAGTGAGCACTAGTTCAGTACCAGTTGCAGAGAAACAACAGTGCTGACAATCACACTCATGTGCTCCCATTCTTGAAAAGGCTTTGGGGCCTGAAAAAGTACATGCAAAAGATTACCTAAAAGTGCAAAATATTGCATAAAACATTTAATGTTTAATCATACTGTACCACTTTGTTAACTTTGATCACACCACTTTGTATCTTTTGTTGTCTATTATTCAAGAGTTTGGCAGTGTGAAGTTTCACAGTATTATGCTTCAGAGACAATTCTTTTAGAGGCTTTACCTTTGCAAAATAATTATGTATTGGTATAGTGTTGGTATATTGTTCATGTGCTCCCAGTCTTGGAAAGGCTTTGGGGTCTAAGAAAGTAGAAGAGGGGATTTTAGGATATAAGGGTTGTTTCACTATGTGCAAAAGATTGCATAAAAAAAAACATTTAAAGGAATATTACTGGTTCAGTACAATTCAATATGAAAGTGAATAGGGCCAATCCATAAATGTTAAAATACACACTGTTTCAAAAGTATAGCCACAAGACCTAAACAATATGTATGTTAAAATTATTTTAGTGTTATACATTAGGTTTACTAACCTTTTCTGAGCAAAGTTATATCAAATCAAATTACTTCGTTGCTATGATAATGCTACAGAGTAAACCCTTAAACGAACATAAAATCAACAATTTAAACTTTACATCTCAAATAATAAAAATAAAATATAATAATACAATTATGAGTTTCACATTTCAGACTTTAAACCCTCCAAAATTGGCCCCATTCACTTCCATTGTTAGTGCCTCACCGTAACCTCGATGTTTGCTTATTTTTTAAAGAAAAGGAGGGACGAGATTATCAAAAATATTTTTTGTGGGAATCAACATTAGGCCACAAATGCTGTTGACTTAGTTTAACTTGTATTGAACCTGGAATATTTCTTTAAAACATATGGGTTTGGTTTGATCATACCACTTTGTATTCCACTTTGCTGGCTGTTATTTAAGGGGTTGGCAGTGTAAAGTTTCACTACAGTATAATGCTTAAAAGGCAAGTGTTTTTAGAAGCTTTACATATGCAAAAGAGGTGCCTCTTGGTATATTGTTCATGAATAAACCCCTATACATTTATTTGCTGCATGAGACTGGGAAATTAGATTTAAAGTCTTCTCAGCCCTGCTGATCATGCTAAATACATACCTTTAGGTGCATTGGACTTGTATGTGCTTTTTTTCTTGATGTTCCCTTGAAATAGAAACTTTTTTTTTTCTTTTTTTCTGTTTACCAGGATAAAACAGGCTGATTAATCTGCTGTTATGTGGTTTATGAAAAGCCAGAAAAAGAGTATCATGTCTCCCTCCACCTGCACATGTGTAGATATGGAGGCAGGGAGACAGTCTGGGTGAGGACACTCTATGTCTGATGTCCACTATTATCAGTGGTGGCAAACTGTTGCCTGTGTATTTTTGTTCTCTGACAAGTGATTAGCATTGTTTCACTTATCTTCTGTTGATGACTGAACAATGGAGCCCTAAAGCAGGGAAGATAGATGAAACACAACTAGGGCTAGGGGGGTTCTCTACTATCTAAATGTACACTAAAGTAAAATTAACTACTGTTTGGTGTGGTTTAAAGAGGAACTCTACTAGAGGACCTACCCATTTAACAATGCTCAGCAATCATTATATAATATAGTAAAACAAGAAAATCTTTCATGTCATTTGACTTTATACCTGGCAATTTTAGTGAATTTAAAAATGGTAAAATGCCTTGCACTTTTAAATGTACTTTGAACTACGATAGTAACACAGGTGGTAAAACAAAAGCCACACGCTGACATAAATTTGATCAAGAGTGGCCCTTTTAGAATCAATGACCAATAAACATGTATAGACAGTGCACTTTATCACCCACACAAACACAAAACATCAAGTAACACATGTAACACGAAAATAATGCAATAAACATTGACTAAACAACATAAAATGTAACATAAAACCCACCAATATACATAACTGATGTATAAAAATAAGAAGAAACATAAATATTTTAATAAAATATAATGAAATGTGGTGGGTCATGCAAGGCTTTAGGGAAGTTTGAGTTTTTTATTTAATTTAATTTTTTTATGTAGTAATGACACAACTGAGAAGTCATGGAAAAGTCATGGTAATTCATTGATCAAAAATGTGCAGACACTGTGTTATTACATGTAGGTGTGATGAGAAGGAGTGCGTGGTCGGGCTGGAGGCCAGGCACCCAGCTACGGAGCTAAATTCATGACTAAAGTCATTGAAGCGTAAAAGCATGGTGAATTGTTCTAATCAAAAAATAAATAAATAAATGCATTGTATTATCAGTGCATGCAATTAAATGTGTTGAATTTTCAGTGCTTGCATTTAAATGAGTTGCGTTTACATTGCTTGCATTTTGGGAGGCTGAAATTTATCATGGTGGTATTTTAAGTATTGAATATTTCATTTGGAAACATTTCCCAACTAATTTCATTATTAAGAATAAAAAAATAAATATTCACCTTCCAAAGTTTGTTTCCAAAATATTCAGTTCATTTGAAAATACTATCTAGATTTTTCGACAGTTAAAATTCAGCCTGTTCTATTTCGCTTAACAAAATTTGCTTTCTCAAATTCAGTGGTTCAAATTCGGTTGGAAATTCAAGCTTCCACATCTGGGAACTGCAGGAAAAGCAGCAGAGTACTGATGCACAATCTCAACCTAGTGCTATTATCACCAGTAGATGGTGCAATGCGATTGGGTGTTGACTGCTGAAGACTAAATCTACAGGTAGAGAGAACAGCCATTTATGTTTTGATAGATTGTTTTTCAAAATTGTTCATGGGTATAAAATAGATATATATTTTATTTGCACATGTCAGTGGGCATGAAACACACCTTTCCACTGATTGGTCAGTTCCTCAATGCTGTGCAACAGAATAATTATCCACCGCTGCTCAACTTTTAATGCAACTACATATTATCTCTCTCTCATTAAGCAACCGGACTGAGGAATGCCTGTGACACAAACCGTGCTAGTTAGGGAAGGGTCTATAGACAGGGCTTCGTGCCAACATTCTTCAGCATAGGCATGGGTTCTGCTGCCTATGTGTGCCAAATAAATATTAGTTGTCTGTTTTAGAAATAGCTTATTGATGTCCCTCGCATCTGCACGCAAAATTGCTTAGCCTACTTCTTAGACACACAGCCTGTTTTATTTAGCTGTAAGCTATCAAAATCTCTATCAAAAGGTGTGGTGAAGCTGCACACAGCACAATCCATTAGACTGCACAGAGCGGATGCATTTACGTTGTAGTGAAGCGCAGACCAGTATGTGGAATGCACTAGCTTTTAAAAATGTTTATAAAAAGATACATTGTCCAGGTTATTATATAACTCAGATGTTTGAAGAGCTGATTGCTGTGTAGGTAGGCATTACATATAATGCAGTAGGGTGACCAGTCCCGAATTGGAAACCTTTTTGTCACATTTCACTTATTTGTCCATGGCTGGGATTCCCGAGGCACTAAGTAGAATGTTAGTATCACTAAAGTAGTACTTAATCTCTTCTGCACATTTTCCAAAAAGCATCAAAGTAGTAAAGTAAAAACTTAAATTAAAGAGGGCTTTTAACCACTCTAAAATCATAAGTGTAACTTAAATGTATCTTTCTCTCATTTTCACAGTTTATCAGAGAATAAGGAACATTTAATAACTTGTATTAATATATTTGGATAATTGGAAAGCCATAGCCAGGAACAAGGCTTTGTGTGTGCCAAGGGAAAACTGTGTTCAAAAAAGTAAAAATTTTTTGTAACTTTAACATCATTCACAAATGTAAAGTTTTTTAGAATTGGTAGTTGGTAGGCCTGTTAATATATCTAAATATTAGGCTTAATATTTAGCTATAAAAAGTGATTAAATAATTTTAGAATGTTAAATAATTATTTTCCAAAATCCAGAAGAAAAATGCACAGGTAAATGAAGGGACAATTTGCACTAATTGACAAAAAGTAGTACGCCAGGTTTTACATTCACTCATTCAAAAACTTAATAAATGTGTGATTCATTTTATGAAATAGAAAAATGACAATATCATGTGCATTCAGTTTCCAGCAAAAAAAAACATACTTTTGCCATCATTAGAGACCCTTATTATGATTCACATTGCATCTGTTCACATACATACTTTTCTATCATTAATCTCAATGTTGAGCATCAATCTGAAACCCCATCTTACCAAAGTCATCATTATTTATTTAATTAAATGCTGTGATCGTCAATAACTTTTGGCGTCTCGACAAGGTTACATATCATTTCCATGCTTGTCGGTATTTCCGCATTATTTTCATGTTGAGAAGACAAACTCCTGGACACATTGGCCAATGTTTCCATGTTGGACCGGACAGCTCCCCTAACGAAACATTAAGTTCTACTTTATAACAAGCAATCTAAGTGCTGTTTTGGAAAACAGTCGTTCTCTATGTAAAATAACAAGTGGCGTTAAAATGATCATAAAAGTTTAAGTTGCAGCCTATATATATATATATATATGTAAGGTAGGGAATGTACTGGAGCCTATCCCAGGAACATGTTTTATTTTTTTTTCTTCTAACATTAGAAAAGCTGAAAACTGAGCTTTGAATTTTACAAATGAAGATATGCAGATATGTCTCTGCTAGAAATTAATATACTGTTAGCCAAGATAAGATTATTTGAATTTTTATTACATTTGTTATGTCTGTCAATTACATTTCTGATTTAAAAAAATCCACGACTGTGTGGAATTCCTTGGCTTTTTGGAATAATTTACTTCAGCACCGGATATTAATACGCATATATTGACGTAGTTCAGGAAATGCAAATACATAAATAAATAAACAAGGCTCAATTTTCACCATGGCACAATGTTAAACAAATAAATAAAAATAAAAAAAATACATGTTCCAGCCAATCATATTAATGGAATAATTGCATCTTACATATTAAATTAATAAACTGTGGTCACCCTACTTTATTATGCATATGTGTTGCAGTGTAGGAGGTCATGGGAGCAGGATCTAAACGCAGCTTCTTTAATAACAATAAAACAGAATACAAGGCAGGATAAATGTGGAAACAGGGAAAGACAGGAAACCAGGAAGTAAAACTAAAGTAAAGCATGAACAGAGGAGAAACATTAACAACCAACAAAGGTGAACAGAAATCAGGGCAATATATACATAAGGGAATAATTAGGTAAATGTAACACAGGTGAAAACAATAGGGAACAGCTGGTAATGATCAGGGCAGGGAATCATGGGAAGTGTAGTCCAGGGGGAAACAGATGACAGAGGCTAAACACAGGGCAAACAACAGAGAATCGTAACAATATGTCTACCTACACAGTTCAGTGATTCAGGGCTGGTTCTAGACATTGAGAGGCCCTCGGCAAGTTCTTTTAGAGGCACGCTGAATGTTTTTGTTTTTTTTTACTAATTTTTATGATTTAATGTGGCATGACATACAACAAAGTGGTAGCTCATTCAAATAATCCCTTTAACAATCTGTTTAAAGCAGTGCTCTTAACTATTTGCTATTTTATTTTTATTTTTTTGCAAGCTTTGGCAAATTTAATCAAAAGTCGACTATAGTTCTTCCTAAGTAACTTCTAAACAACATTTTGTTATCTGATAAAGTGATAAAAACCTGTGCACCTCATGAGAGCTGCCAGCCAGTCAGAATGGATTGTCTGACAGCTCTTGCAATTTATGCTGCAATCTACATCATGCTTGCTGTGAATTGTCTGTGGCCATTTCCTGCTGTCTGAGACTGAGACTAAACCTTAGCACTGACCAAATTAAATTCACCTTCAAACATACTTGACTTAATTGTTTAGTGTTTTACAAGTACAGAAACCTAAATATAGAGAGTGCAAAAATAATCAATCTCATATCCATACCACGTTTTGAAATAATAATGACAAACTTGTATTACTATTAATATTCATGTTCAAATAAATTCAAGCCATTTCTGAAACTCCAACACACCAAAGAATATGCATTTTCCTATTTCCTGCTTTGAAGTAAACAACAAGAATAAATACAACCATTTTAATAAATAGTTTTATTAACATTCATTACACATTATATTCATTATAATGTTATTATATTAATTATACATTATCTGTGAACTACTATGTATAGTCTATTAGAGGAACATATGGCATAGTGTTGCTACAAGAAACATGTTAACTTCAGTGTTACTGTGTCAAAATTAAACATCTTTAAGTTTGTTCTCTTCAAGTCTCACATCTAGTTAAAGGACTCTCATGCATGACTTGCTGGGCAAACAGAATAATATTTTGCATTTTACTTGATCACCTCTCAATTTCTCCTCCTCTTGTTTTTGCGTACAGCTCATTAAGTTATGGATTGCATCTTTTGAGCACAGCTGCAGGATAGGGCACAGAGGGAACATTACCTCCAGCCAGAAGACGTGTCTGAGATTTTGCGATAGCAAAGAAGATTTTTGAAGTTTTTTTGTTGCAACGCTGTCAATATGCTACATTTGTGAATTTTCCAAGATAGACACAAAGCTTTTTGCTCATATATGAATGGGTTCAAATTTCTATTTGAGCCTATTTTAATTACAGATGTGAGCACTGCGCAGCTCTGGGCCTTGTTTCACAAAAGCATTGTAAGCCTAGATCGAAAACATTTATTTTGAGTAAAGAGACCAGAATAGACCAGACATGAGCTTTACTCAAACCCAAATAAAGAAATTCACACACACACACACACACACACACACACACACACACACACACACACACACACACACACACACAACTGTGCCTACTGTTGCACAAGTAGTTAATAAAACAAAGGGTAAAAAAAGAGAAAGCAATATGAAATATGTACCCAAAACAGACCTACAAAATATAGGCTATATAACTGAATCTATCTGTAGATGTTAGCCAGCTACAGGCTAGGTTCCAAATCAAAATCAGGGTGCTTCTGAAAATAGTGGGGGTGCTCTGTATAAAGTTGTAACGATGCTGGCAATGACAGGCAGACGATGATGATGAAGTGTAGAACCCAAGTGCAGTGTTTATTTACATCAAAGTGAAATTCAGAAACCGTGAACAGAAAATATAAACATGAACTAAACTAGACTTGACGTAACGTAACGTAACGTAACGTAACATAACATAACATAACATAACATATAACATGACTTGACTTGACCAAACAACGTTACATAAACAATACCTGACAAGAGACAATGTCAAACATGAGGGCTTAAATACACAGACATGGGTAACAAGTAAACAAGACAACCAATCACAAGACTGAACTAATAATAAGACAATGAACCATGAACAAATGACATAAGACTGATAATGAGATAACAAGACATTGAAACAATGAAAACAAGACACATGAACATGGAGGGGAACAGAATATCACATGACCAGAAACACATGAGGAAACAGGAAATCACATGACATGAAACCACATGACCTGAACAGGAACTAACTTTACAAATAAAAGACATGAAAACAAGAACAAAACACATAAACGTGACATATCCCCCCACTAGGGGCAGCCCCCGACACCCCAAAACATTACCACAAAGTTCACTGTGAGTGAGCTGGGGGGGGGGGGGGGGGGGGCAGCCGTGGTGACTTGACATGGCTACATGGCATGATGTGGTAACATGGTACGGCAGGATCCTGACTTGGCCATGGTAGGCATGGATGCTGACTCATTGGCCGTGGCAGGCGTGAGCGCTGGCTCGTAGAGCGGAGGTGGGCCTGGACCGTGGAGCGGAGGTGGGCCTGGACTTTGGAATGGAGGTGGGCCTGGAATTTGGAATGGAGGTGGGCCTGGACCATGGAGCAAAGGCTTGCTTGTGAAATGGCATGGAGAAGTCTGGGGCTTGGCTGAGACATGGCATGGAGCAGACTGGAGCTTGGCTGTGACATGGCATGGAGCACACTGAGGATCAGCTGTGACATGGCGTGAAGCAGACTGAGGCGTTATTGTGACGGCCTCAGGCGTTGCTGTGACATAGCATGGAGCAGGCTGAGGCGTTGCTGTGACATAGTTTGGAGCAGACTCAGGCGTGGCTGTGACATGGCATGGAGCAGGCTCAGGCGTGGCTGTGACACGGCACGGAGCTGACCCTGGCGTGGCTGTGACACGGCACGGAGCTGACTCTGGCGTGGCTGTGACACGGCACGGAGCTGACTCTGGCGTGGCTGTGACATGGCACAGAGCTGACTCTGGCGTGGCTGTGACATGGCACGGAGCTGACTCTGGCGTGGCTGTGACATGGCAAGGAGCAGGCCGAGGAGTGGCTGTGACATGGCATGGAGCAGACTCAGGCATGGCTGTGACATGGCATGGAGCAGGCTGAGGCGTGGCTGTGACATGGCATGGAGCAGACTCAGGATCTGGGGCAGAAGGTGGCGCAAGCTCTGTGGCCATGATGTGGGACCCTGGCTTGGCAACCATGACGTGGGACTCTGGCTCGGTGACCATGACGTGGGACTCTGGCTTGGCGACCATGACGTGGGACTCTGGCTCGGCGACCATGACGTGGGACTCTGGCTCGGCGACCATGACGTGGGACTCTGGCTCGGCGACCATGACGTGGGACTCTGGCTCGGCGACCAGGACGTGGGACTCTGGCTCGTGGAATGTGGCAGGCTTTGTGGGAGTGCTGAGTCCCTCATCAGCCACTCCCACAGTGAAAGGTGAACCGCTCAGCAACAGGGCATAGTCCATTAACTGAGCCAGAGTCCATTGGATTTTGCCTTCAGGCATCATGAAGCTGACCGGTTCATTTAGCCCAAAACTGAAAAAGTCTTTGAGGGCCACCTCATTAAAGTCGACCCTGCAGGCCAGAGCGCAGAAGTCCTCTACATATTCCTTCAGGGGACGATTCCCCTGACGTAAACGAAGAAGCCGAACTGCTGGGTTCATTTTGTGGTCAGGTATTCTGTAACGATGCTGGCAATGACAGGCAGATGATGAAGATGATGAAATGTAGAACCCAAGTGCAATGTTTATTTACATCAATGTGAAATCCAGAAACCGTGAACAGAAAACATAAACATAAACTAAACTAGACTTGACATAACTTGACTTGACATAACATGACTTGACTTGACTTGACTACCAAACAACGTTACATAAACAATACCTGACAAGAGACAATGGCAAATATGAGGGCTTAAATACATAGACATGGGTAACAAGTAAACAAGACAAACAATCACAAGAACTAATAATAAGACAATGAACCATGAACCAATGACATAAGACTGATAATGAGATAAGACAATGAACCAATGAAAACAAGACACATGAACATGGAGGGGAACAGGATATCACATGACCAGGAACACATGAGGAAACAGGAAATCACATGACAAGAAACCACATGACCTGAACAGGAACAGGAACTAACTTTAAAAATAAAAGACATGAAAACAAGAACAAAACACATAAACGTGACAAAAGTGGAGATGTATCGTAATTACAATTTTTTTAATAGATTAAATCATGTTTAAATGCTACAGAAACAACGAAAAGAACAGTTTTTCATGTACAAAACATTTATTGCTTCGTTTTTACTTTTTTCACATGATCTATCGCTGAAAATGACAGCAAAATGCTGCACCTGCAGATTAGGACATACATTGATGCGGCATTTTGTGTGTTTGCTGGGATTCAAGGAAATCTGCTTGCTAATTTACAATATTAGTCTTACATATTCAATTGAGCAGAGGTGTGCAATTGTTTTGGTACAGGGGCCACATCAGCCGTTAAGTAGAATATGGAAGAGAGAAGATAAACATTCTGCATAGTTGTATCTTTTAAGCCCTGAAGTAGTGGTGCACTCATGCACTTAATGAATGATGCACAATTTTCTGAAGTGTATACAGACTGATGGGACCATTCTGTGATTGCTTGAAGTTTTGCTGCTAATTTTCTATCATGTGTTAGTAAAACTGAAAAAAGGCTGAATAAAATTATTAATTTTTTATTTTACCATACTTCAATGCAGTGGTAATTTAGTATTTAATTTAACACACTACATCAGGAGTCTGCTTTAATAGTAAAAAAAAGATTCTGAAATTATAGATTCTAAAAGCTTATTTTAATGTTTGTCGCCAAGTGGATGAAGTTGTTTTATTCTGAAAACATTATCAACTCGTTTACACGCTCATGTGTCATGATGTGAGTCTCGCCAATGGTTTGTCTGGCACCCCATTCAGCACACAACTGAATAAAACAGGCTGCATGACACTGATAAATGATTACTGCCAGAGTAACATTCGCATACAGGTGTGAGGGACTTCAGCATTTTACAAATAACACAAAGAACAAACATATTCCTCTCTCACTTGGTTTTGCTTGCGTGTCCCCTCCATGTGCAAATGATGCAACTGGGATTTGACTAAAGTTCATCACTGAAAAGGTTTGCTCACAGACTTGGCACCTTACTGCACACGCAGCCTCATGAATGGACACGGAGTGGCTACATCACACTTTTCTTTTAGCATGATATTGCACTATTGAGCGCTAAGTATTTTATTTAATTTTTTTTTTAAGAGGAGAGAGAAAGTGCGCACTCGCATGAATGGTTGCCAGCTTGCATAAATTAAATATGACATAAGGCGAAATATTTCCAATTTGTGCAAGTATAAATCTCTGATTGGGGTGTTGAATCTATTATCTGGCAACCCTGAGCATATTAAAAGCTTGTGGATGGGTGATAGGTCCCAAAGCCACATAAATTAAAGATCTAATAAAAACATTCATGATAAATCGACCTGTGGGCAGTAGTTTGCCCTGGTCTACAATTGAGGGTGCTCTAAGGTTAGTTTTGAGAGTGCTTAACATGAATGCTTTAGACTACAGTCATAATCATGGTCTCTTTTAAAAGAAGACACTTAGGAATTTTTTGGTGAAGTGAAAGCAAGCAGCAATATAACCGAAATTAAAACAACTTTATAGAAGTTTAAGTTTATTTTAAAGAAAATACACTGCACTTAACATGCACTAAACTTAAAACAAGCAAAAACGAACCACAGTGTCCGTGCCAGTTGAGGTTCTAAATAAGCTATTTCAAAGTAATAAATAAACATCAATGGCTGACATGAACAGCTGTTAACTTGTGATTCTTACCTTTATATTGCTCTTTTTTTCTGCTCCTCTTCTTTGTGCCACTTCCTGATAATTTGTCCTTTTTTCACTCATTTTGTCCACATACGATAAGGATCCGATTATAATATAATTGCGTAGTGCTAGTGCTCAATATATGGGTAGAGGGGCTCACAGTAGTCACGAGAGGGTGCACTTCCAGAAAAAAAATAAAATAAACAGAGTCATTTGCACCCTAGGCAACCGCCTATGTCGCCTAAGCCACAGGCCGGCCCTGAGTGCTCTAGAGTAATCCTACAGAGCTAAGAGCATCTTAATAGACAAGGGCTGGGTTTCCCAATAACGTTGCAACTTAAGTTTTTTCGATCATTTTAACTGATGTCGCTTGTTATTTTACAATAGAGTAACGCCTGTTTCCCAAACCAGCACGTAGATCGCTCTTATAAAGTAGAACTTAAGTGCTTCGTTACGGGAGCTGTCCAGTTCAAATGTGCTGATCACTTTGGCCAGTATGTCCTTCTCAAAATGAAAATAAGGTGGAAATACTGACAAACATGCAGTTGTTTGTAAACTAGTCGAGGCACAAAAATGTATTACCTAACTATTACAGAATTTATTTAAAGAAATTAGGCATCATTATGCATCATGCAATTTGTTACTGCCTTGTAAAAAGACTAGGCGAGCTGATTTGAACCAGCCATTGGAGGAAGGAAGAAGAGGAGGAAGAGAGAGAGGAAATCTCTGATTGCATACTCTCGCTCTAATCTCCTCTGTTAACCATATTTTAATTATTTATTAAGGCATATTTATTTAATTTTAAACTGTGTGGTGACATTACTCACATGTCTTCTTAAATAATCTGTTTAATAAGAACATGTTGTCTTTCTATTGCCATTACAATTATGCCTATCAATGAAGGCTAATATAATGTTGTACTGTATTACGTTTCTTGTACATTTAGACCTATCACATTGCATGTGCAGAATGCGGAGACTGCCTACTGATTTCATAGTGATTTTTTCAACACGTTTTTATTCTCTGAAATAATTTACAATGGCTTTCCAATGATCAAAATATATTAATACAATTTATTAAATGTCCCATTGTCTTTGATAAACTGTGAAAGATGCCAGAAAGATATGTTTAAGCTGCACTTAATGGACTTAAGAGCGGTCCAAGAGCATTAATTTATGAAAGATTTTACCAACTACTTACATAACGATGCTTTTGGGAAACGGGCCTGAGAGATTAAGTACTGCTTAAGTGCATGGCTAACATTCTACTTAGTGCTTCGGGAAACCCAGCCAAGGTTAATAATAATAATAATAATAATAATAATAATAATAATGCATAAAATAGATATATAAACAGATGAATCGATAAAATAAAATCAAAGAGAGCAGAAAAATGTCATTGACTATTCTCATCGTCTCCTCTTCCATTCTGACACCCGGGCGCTCTCGCCCGCACCACGCACTGTGAAGCACCACATTTCTGTAACCGTTATCACCTCTGGGAGTAAAGAGCAGACCTCTCAATTGGTGAATGTCCCTAAAGCGCAGGTTCCACATGTCTCCTTGTTTGGCGCTCCGCAATAACAAGGTGAGTTATAATCAATTAATGTAATTGGCAGGACTATACGGCCTCTACTGTGTTCATTGGTCCTGAAAGCTTTCATCTCGACTCACAGAGCAATTTGTGAAAACTAAACATTACAAATGCACATAAATGCACACTTCATGAACGAAGCATTGATTGTGTAAAAGAAATACAAAATCGTTCTGCACAAAACTATTGCAAAACAAATGTAATTATGTAGTTAATTAGGATGAATATATCTTTAAACATTTCCAGGGAGGTAACCCTAATCAAAATATCCTATTAGAATATTGGTTTATCCTGTAGGATCTTATTTGATTTTTAGAATCTTACTGGACATTGTGAAATTTTTAATGGAACCTTACTTGTATTGTATTGGAATAATGCCATGCTAATGGACATTTATAGGTGTAACAGGGGCATTTTATCCTATTGGTTTATAGGTTAAACTTTGTCGGATACTTACAACACAAACAGAAAAGGGTTAGTTGTCATGTTATAAATGTTATTGTGCCGACTGCCGAAATAACAGTCATATCAACATAACTCCTTGACTAGATTATAATTTATAGATTAAATTACTCTGACATGTAAACACAGGAACAAAAGAAACATCCACGATGGGAAAACACAGGAACAGAGAAAACATACACGATGGGCACTGGTCAAACACAGGAGTTCAAAGCACATAACAACTGACAAAGACTAGGCAAACAACAGGGCATTAAATACACAATGGATAATGAGTTAATGAAAGACAGGTGAAAACAACCCAGGACAGCTGGCAGTGATGAGGGCAGGGAATTATGGGAAGTGTAGTCCGGGAGGAACGGATGACAGGGGAGAAACACAAAGCAAACAACAGTGAATCATGACAAATACATATCCACTGTGTTTTTCCTGATGCAATGATCTGGTAGAAATTTGAAGAAGCCCTAATCTTATAATCTGTGGGAAATGGGCTGTTTCAACCCCACAAACAGCACTTTTTGGTGCCCACAGACAAGAACCTGGAATGGGTGGGAGCATTTGTTTGTAGACAATAACTTCATTTATACACCTTCACTTACACACCCCACGAACATCTCAGTCAATCGGGAGCTTTTCTGTGTGAGTGAGTAATGCATTAATTGCCCAGAATTAGGCTAATATTGTAAATTATTTTTTACCATAATTATTATTTAGAAAACGAACTTCATGTTGATCCAGTGGATTGAATATCCCTCAACATGAGATGTGCTCTGAACAAACAACATTTTAAATGGCCACTATGCAACGAGTATATGTGATGTGTCTTACAAAGAGGAAACCAGCCCAGCAAATATTGTAAACATTGGTAAGTGTGCAATGTAGTGTAGTGTGCATTATCCAGAGTTAAAATTAATAATAAATTGTATACTGTACATATCATGGTAATTCTCTTATTTTTTTTTTTACTCACCTTATGCCGTCTTAAACTTGTCTGACGTTCTTTCTTCTGCAGAACACAAATTAAGATATTTTAATGGAGATATGATGTCTGTTTGTCTATACAATGCAAGTAAATGGTGACCAACACTTTCAAGCTCCACAAATCACATAAATACAGCATAACAGTAATTCATATGATTCCAGTGGTTTAATTTATATTGTATGGACAAACAGATAGATCTCCATTAAATTATCTTCGGTTATGTTCTGTGGAAGAAAGAACATCATACAAGCTTGACACAGCATTAGGGTGATTAAATTATGAGAGAATTATCATTTTAGGATGAACAATTTCTTTGGAAATTTCTTTGGAGGGGGCAGTGCCAGAAAACCCCCAGAACTTTCTCAGGTTCAGAGAGCAGTGAGGAAATTGAGGTAGGTTAGAATGTTGATGTATGTGGTAGCAATGATAATATGGATTATATTTGTTGTTCTTTGTTTTTTATGTACAGTGTGTCAGTAAACCACTCACTGCAAAGATGGTCAGCAGGATAAGAGTCAAATTCTTCCAAATATTCAACCACATAGGCAAGATAAAATAAATTCATTCTATGATTACACTGTGCATGAAAGAAAATTACACATTTCCTGCAACAAAACAAAAATGTCATGCATACTATAAAATACTATGAAACTCCAACATACTCATTAATGCATAGCTTTTTTAGCATATTGTATTTTATTTGAAGAAAGTATTACACGTTTTTCCCTAGCTTATTATGTTAAACATTGTGTAATTAAGGGGGCCTGGGTAGCTCAGCAAATAAAGACGCTGACTACCACACCAGGAGTCGCAAGTTCGAATCCAAGGCATGCTGAGTGACTCCAGTCAGGCTTCCTTAGCAACCAATTGGCCTGGTTGCTAGGGTGGGTAGAGTCACGTTGGGTTAACCTCCTCATGGTCACCATAATGTGTGGTTCTCACTCTCGGTGGGGCACGTGGTGAGTTGTGCGTGGATGCCGTGGAGAATAGCGTGGGCCTCCACACACGCTAGGTCTCCTCAGTAATGCACTCAACAAACCACATGAAAAATGTGCAGATTGACAGTCTCAGACACAGAGATTCGGTCTCCGGCAACCGGATTGAGGCAAGTCACTACACCACCACAAGGACCTAGAGCGCATTGGGAGTTGGGCATTCCAAATTGGGAAAAAAAAAAAAGAAAAAAAAAACATTGTGTAATTAAATTAAAATAAATAAATAGAAATTCATTTATTCAAATAGAAATCATGTCATTCCAAATCTTTTACTCTCCCCACAGCTTGGAGTCACAATTCACTTTCATTATATGACGAAAACCTATGTGAAGAGCTATGTTTAAGAAAGTCATGTAAGTTTTGAACGAACGACATTAGGGTGAGTAAACAAATGACAGGATAAACATTTTCTGATGAACTATTTCTTTAAGGAGTTTATAGCTACACTGGGGTTTAGGTTCTGTTCTTGTAGATTAATTGGCATTTGAGTGTTACAGTGGTTTCCCCCTCATGTAGAATGAGATTTCTCAGCGATAAAGTTTGTAAAAGTTCTCAAAACTCACTCCCAAGAATTATTTTTAGAATTTCTGATCATTATTTAAGGAAATACTCAGTGTAGTAACACAGAAATCACTTTACTTTCTGTAACAACCTTTTTCCAGAATGCAGAAGTTCCCTGTGATTCAAACTGAAAGCCTGTTGTTGTTTGCAGAATTCACATTGTTTTACATTTTATTAGCTAGTATACTGTAAATTACAGTTTGTTGTTTGGCACAAACCTCTAAAACCCTGTCTACACTGGACACTTGCATCACATCACATCAAAAACAAATAGATTTTATTATAATCAATGATGCTGTATACACATGAAGCGTATGTTGCTGCACATTGCATCGCGCCAACAGTAAACGGGTGTCCTGTTCCATTTTGTGCTGCATGTGCTGGTGCTACTCCAACAAGACAAATATACGGTTTAGAATGTTCACTTCGACACGTCCATAAAAATAACGGCCTCAAGCCGTTATGGTGCATTGTGTCACATCAACTGATGTGCCCGAAGTAGACAGGGTGTAGTGTCAAATACTTAAACACTGCTACAAAAATTATTGTTAATATAAATAAAAGACATTGTATTGTTGTTGCTTTCCTGTGTTGAAATAATTTATTAAAATTCTTGCATCTTAATAAGCTGATCCTTTACTCATGCATCAGCATGAAATAAGGCATGGCTGGGCACTGTGCACAGACTTTCTTCTTTAATTTGTGGGTCTTCTATACAAATATTTCCTTGAAAAATCAAATTTTTGTGCTAATCCAACAACAGCACATGTTGAACCTGCTCTTATATTTAACTCTATCTTACATTTCAAATGCATTTCTTGTTCGCGATGTGTGTGCAGTGTCTAAAATGGTTTTCAATGAGACCAGAAAGTGATAACAGGCAAGCGAAAGTAAGCAGCTGTCATGGCCCTAATCAGTGGCTGTTCAAGAAAGTAGAGAATAGAGCCACAGAAACACTGTCAGTGTGAAAGAAGAATGCAAGCCTGCTGCTGCAGTTACGCTGCAATGCCACTTAACATGGTGCTTATGTATGTGGTGTGAAACAGGCCTAAGACTTAAGCAGTTACAAGTTATTTATAGCTAGTTTTATAGGCACAGCATTGCAATATATAGGGCTCTGCTGTGACTACAAGTCCCTCATCATTCTTAATGGATTGTTATTGATATAAATGTTATTTGCTCTTTATTCTTTTGACTTACAGGCTACATCAAAAATAAATTCAACGTTGAAGTGATGCTAATCAAGAAAGCCATCTCCCATGTGAATGAATGCAAGCTGTCCAAGAGACACCAGAATTAATGTGCATCAGAACTGAGCTTTTTAAAAGTTAGTCAACATATAGTGCATTGAATAAAGTAGTACAACTTAAAATAGTAAGTAATAAAAGTTAAAAAGTAATGAAAATTTAAAGGATAAAGTAATGACAATAAAGAAACTACTAGAACAATACACATTTATTTATTTGTTATTTACACTTCAAGAATCCATTATCAGTCCCTTAGTAATCTGCCTCCGTTTTTAAATTTGTCTTAAGTTTAATTTGTGTTAAGTGTTCATTGACTGCACTTACTCCAACTGCAAGACACTGCAGGTTTTGTGATCTCAAAATGGCAGCCACCATGAGGGGGTTATCTGTTCAATGTACAATAAAACTGCCTTTACTAGAACATTGATATGACTGGAGTCTACATCTCATGTGAGTGTACATAATTTTAAACAAATCTGTTTAAGTATATATTTCTTTAGGGACAAATCTATTTCACAGTGGAAAAGGGCACCATTAAGATTCTTAAAAGACTTATTGAATTCCCCTAAAAGTTTCTGTATAGAAATCCAATTAGACTCAATACCATTTAAAAAATCCTTTAGAACAAAATAAAAAATAAATCCCATAGAACTGGTTCTGCAGGATATGAATTCCTATTAGACTCTATTAGATAATTCATGTGTGATCCTATAAGAAAAAATCCCTTTAAGATCTTATAGGAATGGTTCCAAATTATGATAGAAATTCCAACTGGAATCCTGTAAAAAAAAAAAAAAAAAAAAAAAAAAATGTATTGCAATACTTTAGGATTTTTTGACAAGGAAAATTACAAATCTTTATAAAGTTATGCACAAAGATAATGTTACTATGACGAGCAGCACTGTTCCACCCAGATTTACGGCTGGTCCACCCAATTACATCTGCAAGACTACACTAATAGTTAGCAAATAAATATAAACTGCATTTTGTCGCACGCAAAATAGCTCACATGATAATCATCATATTCCTGTTAGAAAATGTACTTAGACAATTGTTTTTATTTCAAATAATAGCCTGCCGCTTTCACGTGCACGGCTCTTCGTGACAGGTGCCGCAAGAGGTAAAATATATGATCTTTTTCTGAGCCTCTGCAGCAGTCATTGAAAGGCATATTATTCACAGCCAATCATACATCAATTTACTGAGCTCATATCAGATTGCTGAAAACATGGAAGAAAAGATACAGGTAATTAAATTTCCCGAACGACATGATCCTTTGAAAATCTCACAAAGAGATATTATTTGAAAGCCAGGGCTTGAGAGAATATGAGTTGATTTGCCAGGTTAAAATAAGCTGCAAAATGAAACCTAATTTTATAATGAACTGATTTCAAAGGGTGACATGTCGTCAATGCTAATCATAAACCATACGCAAAAATATTTCACTTAAATCTAATGAAATTATAAACAACAAATAAAAATAAATGTTGCGCTAAATTTGCATCAGTTTTTCTCATAGGTAAATCAAAGACAGACAGATCAACAATACGTAAACACAAGTGCCGTTTATCTTATATAATTTGTTTATCTCATGTAACAACCGATTATGATTCAACTGACTTCTATTATTTAACTTACTATCTGGTGATTTTATTTAACTACTATTTGAAGTGCAACAGTTGAAGAAACAAAGTGAGCCCAGTTTAAAATCTGTGGTCAACTGTATCTTAATTAAAGAGTGTTGACAGGGCACTTCTCCTTGAGGTAAGGTAAAACAGATCCAAAATGACTTTGGGTTTACTTATGTTGGTTTTAGTAAATACAAATATGTGTGTGTATGTGACTTGGCACAGTGGAGTTCTTGTTCATTGTAAATATTTCAACAGCCGCCCCTAAAACCACGAAGCGAGCACCGCCTACACTGCACAAAACACGTGTAATGAGGGAGCGAGAGCTTTATATCTCTTGATATTTCTCTTAATGTACATTGTTTTGCTCTATTTTCTTTGCATGCCATTTCTTTCTAAGCTGCCATTGCTTCTAAACACTTAAAACCGAAACGGAGAGCGCTCCCAGCCAAGTGCACTGATCATGAGAAACAAAGGCTGCATGCTTTTCCGATAACTATGGGTTTTAGCTCTTAAGAGCATTCTCTATATGCAAAGTTGTGAATGTTCTTTCCTTTTTCACGCATAACAATGCATAACAATGTCTGCGTGACAGCGCCCTTTGGTGTCAGAGAGAAAAAGAGTTTGTAAAGAGAAGGAATGTGGGAAGATGCGACAAAATAGTCAATTTCCCCATAGATACAGTATAACATCGACATCATTCCTTCTGAATTTAATACAATATCATGCGGCCACTTTGTTCCAACTCATGCACAAAGGTAGGCCTATTGTTTATTGTTTTAGGGCTAATTAATTTTTCATTCATTAATTTATTATTTTTATTGTAATATATTATTTTGTTTAATTTTCTTGTTTCTGCTCATTTCTTTTCAAATTGAAAAACAAACTATCAAAACATACATGGCTGTTCTCTCTACCTGTAGCTTTGGTCTTCAGCAGTCAACACCCAATCGCATTGCACCACCTACTATTGAGAACGAATAGCCTCAGATGGAGATTGTGCATCAGTACTCTGCTGCTTTTTCTGCAGTTCCCGGATGTGGAAGGTTGAATTTCCAACCGAATTTGAACCACTGATTTTTAGGAAGCAAATTTTGTTAAGCAAAATGCAAGCACTGTAAATGCAATGCATTTAAATGCAAGCACTTATAATATAATGCATTTATTTTTTCAATTAGAGCAATTCACCATGCTTTTACGCTTCAAAGACTTTAGTCATGAATTTAGCTCCATACCCAGCACCCCACCCAGCCTTCCTGAACACTTTGATATTCAAGACTTATGTTTTGGCATACCAAAAGAGTATCACACACACCCAGAGACAGTGGCAGACAGGTCTCTTGTGCATCATAAAGGAGGAAGTGGGAATTGGGTTAACAACCAAAAAGACTTAATGAAACACAACATAAAAATGTTCAGCATAACCAAACATAAACGCACAAACAGCTCCGTGTGCACCTCTCTCTCTCCCGAACTGGAGTGTCTGGCTCCACTTTGTCTCTCTCCCGCTGACTGGGGTAACTCAGCGCCAGGCGTCCATCCTCACGGCCCTCACAGTAGGCTAATTTATTTGCTTAGTGCTGACTTAGTATGCTCACACAGTCTTGTACCAAATAAACTTTTAACTTTAAATGATGAATGGAAATATCAAGCAGCAGATTTTTGAAGTGATGCATCTGATTAGTTCTGTGGAAGAATTCACTGTGGCAAGTTTGATTTAGCTGCTCTTGGTAGATCTAAGCTGGGTTTGCTGGCCAGTCACCAACAGAATCAGAAATGGAGCCTGTACTTTCAAGGAACTTCAAAAAGAAGGTTCAATGAGAGGGCGCTTTAATCAAGCACATCTCTTAGGATACTGTTTGTCAGCAGAGAAATTTTACTGATGTTAATTTTATGGTCAATATTTTACATCATTCGCCAAGTGAAACTAACAAGATTTGGCAGAAAAGGGGTCTTTCTAAACATATTAGATTAGAATAATAACAAATTATTATTATTTTTATCCATGTGTGTACATGTTACATACTGTATATTGCATGCTAATCAAATTAATTACAATAGTTGTTCATAAGTATTTCTTGATGCATGAACCTAGAAATACTGCAGTTTTACTGTAACATACTGTACATGTAATGTGTGGTCTCACAATAAAATCAGCATTTCAAGTTTATTGTCCTGTATTCTGAATGTAGGGGAGAGCACAATCTAACACTTTTTGCTTTTCTCAAGTTTTTGTAAATGCACTTGGGGTTCAAAGTATTTTTTCTTTTTTCATATTAATTTGACACATGTCTGGTAGAAATATGTGGTCTACAGCGTATACGTTTTTTAAAAAAATGTCTAGCTGGAAAGAAGTGGCAGGGGATGTTGTAACAGGTTAGGGGCCCATTGTAATATGAATATAAGACAGCTTAAAATCCCCCTCTAACAATTGTATCTGATCTATTTCAAATTCCTAGATACACTAAAATATTATTTCAATAAAACCCAATTATTAACATTGCCATATAAAATACTGTATGGCTTAATTTTGACACTTAACAGTGAACACACAACAAAGCAACAGAATAGGCCAAAATTAAGCAAGCAAACCGGTAAAGACACAACACACACACACATGCCCCACCAGCGCAACTGGAAAACTGGCTAGTCACTTAGCTGTTGGCTAGCTAAATATTAAATGCCTATGCAAGATGCTAGCTAACTGGAGATTTAAATGATACAAAGTTTGCTTCGTTTTACAGTAAATAAGCACTAAAACAGAGTTGAGAATTAACTTTCATGTGAAATTTTAATTTTCCTACTCTTAAATGAACTTTTGCCATTATTTCTACACAGTATTGATATGGCAACGGTTAAACAAATTAAGTTTCATCATACCAGTTTGTGTGGAAAGTCTTATGTGTGATATAACTAGCCCCACATTAGTTTGTGCCCCGCTCTCCTCTACTGTTCTGACTACAGTAGCTGGCATCTCCTTATTTGAATTTGAATTTGAATGTGTGTTTCCTGTTTTTGTGCCTTGTCAAAATGTATTGACACATCACATATTAGTTCACATCTTGTTAGCAAGTGTACAGAAAAAGCCACCTATACCTTCTGTTTTCCATCTGAATGACAGATGTGTACATTTAGAGAACATATACCGTAAATAAAAGCTAAGCCTCTCTATGTTTGGAATAGATTCTTCAAAGCCTTGTGGATAATATTGTGTTCCAGTTCAATTTAGAGAGAAAAATTAACAGCATCACAGAACTGAACCAAAACAATGCTACAGTAGTTCTTTGAGTGACTCTATAATGAAGTGTGAAATTGAACTGTCAGTACTCTGTGATTGTGGGTCTTCTCTTGCCAGAGGGATCACATTGTGACTGATAAAGCTCCACAAAATGCAGGTTCTGACATACGGTCACAGAGAACATGTCCTCCCAACCTCCACTTATCTTCTCGTCCTTTTTGGAGTTACAGTTGCAGCACTGATGCCCAAAACAAATCTGTCATGTCAAATGTGGTAAAAGGGTGATAATTCTGATGAAACAATGATAAGTGAAACCACGGTGGAGCTAAGTGCTAAATGGTGTGTTGATTGGATTTTTTTCTCTCTCTCTCATTTCTGTATTTTTTTTTTTCATTTTTTTCCCCTGAGGTTCCAGTCACCATATTGGCTTTTACCTTAAACTAGTTGTAGCCTCTGTAGCTGACTAAAACTTTAGTCCTTGTCTGTAAGATTTGAGGTCATCTACTGTATATGCTAGTGTACTCTGTAAGTTAATCTTTTAGGAGATATACACATTTACAGTCTTAAGCCCTATTCGGATGGAATAAATTTTCCAGACATGCTGTATGTTTGTCAAGAAATTTTTACTGCAGACGTCTGTAATTTTTACTGTCAATTCGCATGGTATAACCAATGTTTTAAGAAATTGCAGAGATGGGCATGTATTTGTCATGTATGCATTGTTGTCATGTTGAAACTTGACTCTTGCAGCAATTAGGATATTACATATTGGCATTATGGGTCATTAGGAATTAGTATAACCTGGGGGTTATTTTTTATGGGGGTGTTATAGAAGGTAAAAGACGCTGTAATCTTTACTGCCGATAGAACGCGAGGTCTGGAAAAAGACTGGAAAACTGATATGAACAGTTCGCATGGTATTAAAATCACAGTGAAGCTCTGGTAATTATTATATTATCCAATGCCCCCAAATAAAAGTTATCCTGTCTGAATAGCTTTTATCTTTTGGGAAAAACTGACCAAAAATATTGATGACACATCTTGCACTTACGCATTTATTGTCCAATAAAATAGTTCCACACAAACATCCTTTCAATAAGAAGTGTTAACACATGAATGAAAACCGTGCTCGACAAGCGATTTCATGGGGTCTTTAAACTACAAAGAAGGGTGATTACAGTGTGTAGATGCATGTTTATCATGTATTTGTTTAGACACTTTATAAGATGAACCTTGCAACCTAATTAGAGATTAATTCATCATATTATTTTGTCCACAAATAATATGAATGCAGGGAAACCTCATTCATCTTATTCCATGTTATTTTGAAATATTTTTCTTCATGGGATCCATTTTTTAAAAAGTTATATTTGTAAGCTAACATAATTTTCTTAATTCTCAATTATCCTGTTTGTTAAGTCTTATAATCCATTACCCAGGATATATCAAATACATGAAGATGAGACACATACCTACATGCAGGGAAAGGTGAGAGAGAGAGAGAGAGAGAGAGAGAGAGAGAGAGAGAGAGAGAGAGAGAGAGAGAAAAGAGTGTCATAGCTGGAGTGAAAGTGAGGGAGAGAGAAAGAAAAAGATTACACGTTCTTCTGTCTGCTCATGCTCTCCCCTGCCTGATCCCATTGTTCCAGTCATGCACATTGTGCCATTATCCACAGTATGTGCCAGTGGCCCAGCACCACAGGTGAGGTCTGTCTTTCAGCACCCTAGAATACACCACAGCATGGAGATTGTGGCAAAAGTCAATTCCACACAACCTGAAAATTCGTTTAGGCCTGGTCTGAATTTTGACTGAGAAAAATAAGTAGAATTGATCAGTGTTTCTTTTGGGTGGGGATGGGGGGCTGGTAAGGCAAATGCACCACTATTGTAGACAGCCTGTCTCAGCCCAAACAATTACTCTCTTTACACGAGAGATGTACAAAGATGCATTCTGTTGAGCGTGTTAGCTGTCTCCTGCCATTTAGCAGAGACAGAAATGTACGTAAACATTAAGGGTTGACTTGGGCGTCTCAGTAAGCATAGAGATGAAATGAATTATGCCTCTCACTCCTGCTCTAAATTGACTGTGACATTTAAAGTGCTGCATGAGAAAAGATGTTTGCATTAGTAAGTTGCATGAGGCTATAGATTAGAGGGTTCCCTCTGGACTCACAACTTGATTTCATTGAGTTCTATCTATTTAAATGTTTAAAATGTAAGTTTACTTAATCCATTTGAGTTGGGACTATTAATACTTTTTGTGGTGTTAATGTAGAATTGATGAAACTGGGCAGTGAATTTCCATTTCCAGCATGCTTTGCATGGGACTTGATAGGGAGAGTAAATGTTCAAATTAAGTGTTATTTTATGTGTTTTGTGCAAGAAGACTATAAAGGGGCATACTTGTTAGTGCTTAATGTTTTGTTATGTTGAGATTCAGAAAAGTTTCTGTTATGTTGTAGTTTTGGGGGGTTACCATTACGGTGAAGTTACAATGCAGACAGGTATCTGTCGCACATAATATTTATGGCTCTGTTTGTTGAGCAAATGCTGTGCTAACCATAGCATAGCTACTAAACTACACTCTGTAATGCTTCCAACTGGCATGCATTTAGTATGCTAACATTCACTTTCACTGGTTAGTAAAAGATATTCATTTGAGTTACATTGACAAGTCTAATTTTGTTAGGTTTACCCAATTCATCTAGGTTCTTTCTACACAAAGTGTTTGTGTTGAGATTAAATAGTAATTAAGTGAAGAAAATGAATTTCAAACATGTGGAACCACTGTCCACAATTGAATCAAGTTCAGCGAAAGAGCTATTTTCTTGAGTGTCAACTACGGACAGACGTGTGACTATAGGAACAATTGTTGTATATTTTGTTGTAGTAGGGACCAGATAGAGGAACACACTTGAGGGTAACCACATGTGAGATGTGTGTAGGGGCTCACAAGTTAATTAAAGACGAGTCAAGCTAGTTTCAGATGTCTTACTTTATTGAATAGAAAAGACACATAAAACATGGTGGCAGCGTGGGCACATCTAAATTGCTAGATTAAGAGTTTAGAATTAGACAGCGGAGAGCTGCGTCTGAACAGAGCTGCACGATGGACGGACTAAAACCCCCATTACCGTTATGCATGGACGGCGACAATCTTTCCAAGTCCTGGAAATCCTGGAGGGACCAGTTTAATCTCTACTTGGAGCTAACAATGTCGGACGTGGAGGAAAGACGAAAGTCAAATTGTTTCACTACCTCATCGGCGAGAGCGTTCGGGAACTGCTGGAAACTCTGATGAGTGATGTAGCCGCGGATGAAAGAACAGTAACGAGCATTTTTACAAAGTTTGATGAACACTGTAATCCCAGTATAAACGAGATTGTAGAATGCTATAGATTCTTCTCAAAAAGCCAGGCAGCTGACCAATCGATAATTATGTCACGGAGTTACGAATGCTCGCTAAAAGTTTATATCATGATGGCGCCGCGGATGGCTGCCTCAGTGTGGAGCGCTTCTATTGTTTTGTTGTTTTTGTTTGTTTGTCCTGTGTTTAGTAATCTTTTTCCAGTCAGTTTTACCAGAGACAAACTGCTGAACATTCGACAGCATATACCAGTCAATCTTGGTTGACATTTTAGTCGGAGGCGTGGCTGTGTTGTTAAACGCGCTATGAGATGCAGGCGAGGGAGACGAGCCAGTGCACTGGTCAAGCTCCGTCGGTACGGCTTTCGAACAGCACTGCCGAGCATTCATCTCTACACCACATTCTCTTCCCCGTTCAGAAGGTATTGTTTGCTGCGGATGCCCATGGGCATAATTCCGGCCCCTGAGATCTTTCAGAGGAAGCTCACACTTGCATTAGAGGGCCTGCCAGGAATACACATTATAGCTGATGATGTGCTTATTACAGGACAAGGAGAGACACAAGAAGCAGCTGAGACAGACCATGATGAAAAGCTGAAAGTGTTTCTAGTACGATGCAGAGAGAAAGGTATTAAGCTAAATGCTGACAAGCTCAAATTGAGACAAAGTGGTGTCTCTCACATCGGACACCTCCTGACGTCTGATGAATTGAAAACAAATCCAGACAAAGTTCAAGCAATAACACACATGCCGAAACTAACGGATGTAAAAGGAGTTCAGAGACTGATAGGGATGGTAAATGACCTCTCAAAGTTCTGTGCACATCTTTCAGACCAGTGTGAGGCCCTGAGACAGCTGACGCACAAAGACTGTGAATGGAGATGGACCATACAGCATGAAGAGGCATTCTGTAAAATAAAAGAAACAACTGCAAATGCTCCAGTGTTGAAGTATTACAACCGTGATGAAGAACTTACCATCCAGTGTGATGCCTCTGACGGAGGTCTTGGTGCTGCACTCATGCAAGGAGGTAAGCCAGTAGCATTCACAAGCAGAGCACTAACACGAACAGAACGGGGCTATGCACAAATAGAGAAAGAGTTATTAGCTCTACTCTTTGGGATGGAAAAGTTTCACCATTATACGTACGGACGGAAAGTAACAACACAAAGTGATCACAAACCTATAGAAAACATCCTGCGTAAGCCACTACTGAGTGCGCCTAAAAGACTTCAAAGAATGATGATGAGACTTCAAAAATATGATGTAGATGTTGTGTATGTTCCAGGGCCAGAGATGTGGCTAGCAGACACTCTAAGCAGAGCATATCTGCCTGAGAGCGCGCCCACTGGATCTGTGGAAGCAGAGCTAGAGACAATCAACAAGGCGCAACACTTACCAATCTCAGAAGACAGATTCGGGCTAATCCATTCTGCAACAAAAGAGGACAAAACTTTACAAACACTGATTAAAACCATACGAAAGGGTTGGAAAAAAACAAGGCTGAGATACCACAAGAAATAGGACATTATTACCTGTTTCAGGGGGAGCTAAGGTACCAGGATGGAATTGTTTTCAGGGGTGAACGAGCTGTTATCCCTAAGCAACTCTGGAGGGAAATAACTCAATGTATACACTCCTCTCATTTAGGTGTGGAAGGATGCCTGAGAGAGTGTGTGTACTGGCAAGGAATGAACAAGCAGATCAAAGCGTATGTACAGCAATGTGACACCTGCCGCTCAGTGGACTGGAACCAGCAAAAGGAGACACTGCGACCACATGACATACCGTTCAGACCTTTGGCCAAGGTAGGCACGGATTTGTTTACTTTTGACAACAAGGACTATCTAATCACAGTAGACTACTATTCCAATTTTTGGGAAATAGATTATCTACCAGACACCAAATCAATTACCGTCATCAGAAAGCTAAAAGCTCACTTCGCCCGTCAGGGTATTCCGGACATAGTCATCTTGGACAATGGCCTGCAGTTCTCATCACAGGAGTTCCAGAAGTTCAGTCATCACTGGGAATTCCTACACAAAACTTCATAACCTGGCTATCCTCAGAGCAAAGGCAAGGCAGAATCAGCAGTCAAAACTGCCAAGAGACTGACAACAAACATACTTTAACGGATCAGCCAAAGACTTAGACACACTAAAACAAGGTGACTCTGTGAGAATACAACCATTTGAGCCACATAAGATCTGGAGAAAGGGCACAGTGGTGAAGCCCATCAATTTGAGATCCTCCAGATTCTGGAGGTGTTATAAGGAGAAACAGGATACATATCCGAAGGGACCATGGAATGACCCCAAGAGACTAACCAAACAGAGACTATTGATCCTGACAATACAAAAACTGCTGACGCTCAGTCACAACTCACCACCAATATAGAGAATCAGATGCAAAGCACTGTACAGACAGACATCCCAGCATCTGTTATCACAAAAGCAGGACATTTAGTAAAGAAACCTCAACACTTAAAAGACTGTCTCATGAAAAAAAAAAAAAAAAACTTTTTTTAAAACTGTTGTGATGGAAATGTGAAATTACTATATAGATGTTATAAGGAAATGGTATATTGTTCTTGTCTGTACCAGAAATTAATTAAGAGTTTTGTTTGGAACATTAGTTCTGTATAAAATAAAAAAAAAGGATGTGACAATAGGAACAATTGTTGTATGTTTTGTTGTAGTAGGGACTGGAAGGAGGAACACACCCGAGGGTAACCACATGTGAGATGTGTGTAGGAGCTCACAAGTTAATTAAAGATGAGTCAAGCTAGTTTCAGATGTCTTTATTGAATAGAAAAGACACAAAAAACAGGACGAATGGATGGACGGACACATAGATAGATATTAGAACAGATTTTACACAAGTTATTTTTTTACTCAATTCACAAGTTCCCTATCTGTCACTCACTCGAAGTTGTGTCGATGTAGTGACACTAGGGGTCACTCTTGGGAGCCCGAGACACCTCTGGTCTTTGATAAAAGGCCAGTGAAAATTGGCGAGTGGTATTTGCATGCCACTCCCCTGGACATACGGGTATAAAAGGAGCTGGTATGCAACCACTCATTCAGATTTTCTCTTCGGAACCGAACGGTCATGCTCTTTGAGCTGAATACTACTGTTCATTCACCTCTGCTGGATCTGATGGCGCATTTCAGCGGCTTCTACCCCCTCTGCACTGGTGCACTGCGAAGAATGCCCCTGGGCGCTTCGGCAGAAATAGAAGAGTATATTTCTCTAAAAGAGTATATTTCTCTAAAAGAGCAGCACACACGGAACGTCTTTTTAAAGATGCTTTTCCGATTGTGTGTTATTCCTGGTTGCGCTCGTTATCTCTCGCCTTCTGATGGTCACGATCACTGTCTTTCGTGTCTGGGCACTTCTCACGCGGAGACAGCGTTCGTGGATGGTCATGTTCTCACTGCGAGAATATGTCCATGGCAACGTTGCGGTCGTGGCTCGCCTTCGTAAGAAAGCAAGCGACCCCAGAGGCTCCCCGCCTCGGTCCATTTACCCATGGGTATGAGGCCAGCGCGGCTGGAACTGGGGGCGATTTGGGGACCCCAATGGGACCGCCTCCGCCAGTATATCCCCCCACAGACCTCCCATTCCCCAGCACGATCGTCTGCCCCGATCAGGCTTCCGGATGAGTCCACCGGCTCGTCTCACGGCGAGTTCGACCTCTTATTCGGAGCCCGCGGAAGTGATGAGCTCTCGAGCGCAGCATCGGAGAGCGGGCTCATCCAGTCTGAAGCCTCAGCTGGGCTCCTCACTTCGGGGTCGATTG
Source organism: Myxocyprinus asiaticus (assembly GCF_019703515.2). Lineage (NCBI taxonomy): Eukaryota > Metazoa > Chordata > Actinopteri > Cypriniformes > Catostomidae > Myxocyprinus > Myxocyprinus asiaticus. Next base: position 29,965,235 of record NC_059349.1, read on the forward strand.
CCCAGTCACAGGCTGACGCGGAGATGATGACATGCCTTCCCGGGTAGCCGCGAGCGTCGGTTAGAGTGGAACTCACTGCTCTTCCCTGAACCCTTGTGGCTCGGTGACTGGTTCCTGGGCTTGCGGCGCCGCTCAAAGCCACGCCCCGTCCCCGTTCCTTTCTTCCCGGAAGTGCATGAAGAGCTGACAAGGTCACGGGAGGCACTTTTTACTGCCCGGTCCCGATCTTTTCAGCTTCCCTGCCCTCACTACCCTCGATGGTGGGGCAGCCAAGGGCTATTCGGCAATCCCCCGGTGGATAAAGGCGCTCGCGGTGCACCTATGCCCGCAGAGCGCCGCCACCTGGCACGGGTGCCCAAAGCCCCCGTCCAAGGCCTGTAGGTTTACGTCGTCTCTGATGGCCAAGGCCTACGGTGCCGCTGGACAAGCCGCCTCCGCCCTGCATGCCATGGCTCTCCTGCAAGTCCGCCAAGGCGCTAAAGGAACTGCACGAGGGTAGTTCCGCCCCGGGATTGATGCAGGAACTGCGCTCGGCGACCGACCTCGCTCTCCGAGCGACAGAGGTCACAGCGCGGTCTCTCGGGTGGACGATGGCCACATTAGTGGTCCAGGAGCGCCACCTTTGGCTCAACCTTGTCAAGATGGGTGAGGCCGACAAGACACGATTCCTTGCTGCTCCTATTTCCCAGGCGGGCCTATTCGGCGACACCGTCGAGGACTTTGCCCAGCAGTTTTCGATGGTAGAGCAGTAGATGATTGCTAGCCGGCATATCCTACCCCGGTGCAGCTCAAGATCCCGCACCCCGTCTACTCATCGCCAAGGGCATCCCCCTGCAGTGACTGCACCGGCTCCACCACAGCCCGCCCCTTCGGCCCAGCCCCGGCGTGGAGCCTACCGCAGGAAGCAGACGCAACCCGTCTCACAGCTGCCCAGAACCCGTGAAAGGCTTCAATGCGCCCTTGAGACGGACGACCCAGGGTCAACGAAACCTGCTGCTCTGGAGCTGGTAAGCAGATCTCCATCTTTTTGTTATCTTTTGCATTTAATTGCGCTGCATGCCCAAGTGGCTGCAGTACTCAAGAGCTCAGCAAGAGCAGTTTCCTTGTTCCCTGGGTCACGTATTTCCCCTGAGGAAGGACCTTCTTTCTCAGGGATGGGGCACCATCTGGCACCCGCACCCAGACCTCTGGAATCTCCATGTCTGGCCCCTGGACGGGACGCGGAAGACCTGCAGTGGTTGACACGATCACTCAGGCTAGGGCCCCCTCTACGAGGCACCTGTATGCCTTTAAGTGGCGTCTGTTCGCTAAGTGGTGTTCTTCCCGTCGGGAAGACCCCCAGAGATGCGCAGTCAGATCAGTGCTTTCCTTCCTGCAAGAGAGGTTGGAAGGGAGGCTGTCCCCTTCCACCTTGAAGGTGTACGTTGCCGCCATAGCAGCACACCATGACGCAGTCGACGGTAAGTCCTTAGGGAAGCACGACCTGATCATCAGGTTCCTAAGAGGCACCAGGAGGCTGAATCCCTCCAGACCGTGCCTCGTTCCCTCATCGGACCTCTGTAGTTCTTCAGGGTCTACAGAGAGCCCCCTTTGAGCCTTTGCAGTCAGCCGAGCTTAAGGCACTCTCCTTGAAGACTGCCCTCCTGACTGCGCTCACTTCCATCAAGAGGGTAGGTGACCTGCAAGCGTTCTCTATCAGCAAAACGTGCCTGGAGTTCGGTCTAGATTACTCTCACGTGATCCTGAGACCTTGACCGGGCTATGTGTCCAAGGTTCCCACCACCCCTTTAGGGACTAGGTGGTGAACCTGCAAGTGTTGCCCCAGGAGGAGGCAGACCCAGCCCTGTCATCGCTGTGTCCGGTGCACGCTTTACGCATCTATTTGGATCGCACGCAGAGCTTTAGAATCTCTGAGCAGCTCTTTGTCTGCTTTGGTGCACAGCGGAAAGGAAGCACTGTCTCCAAGCAGAGGATCGCCCACTGGTTCACTGACGCCATAACTATGGCATATGTTGCCTAGGACATGCCGCCCCCGGTAGGGCTACCAGCCCATTCTACCAGGGGTGTAGCGGCTCCCTGGGCCCTGGCCAGGGGTGCCTCTCTAACAGACATTTGCAGAGCAGTGGGCTGGACAACACCCAACACCTGTGCAAGGTTCTACAACCTCCGGGTGGAACCGGTTTCGTCCCAGGTAGTGGCACACAACACAAGTGGATAAGCCCAGGATAGCTGGCCAGGTGTATCGCTTGCACATAGCACCTTCCACCTCCCTTGGAGCTGAAGATGTGCACCATTAATTCACAGTAGTGTTCACAAACTTTGTTCCCTGGTTGACTTCCTCCGAGCCCTGTGGCAGCCGAGTGTTCGGAGAGACTCGCTGCCGGCCCAGTACACGCGCTAACTAAGAGCCCTGTTCTGGGGTAGGTGCTCCGCATGTGGCGGTTCCCTGTAAGGCTAACCCCATGCAATATATATCTTCTGCTTTTTTGTTTCCCTGCTGGCAAACTGCGTCTTCCTTGGCAGAACCCCTCTGCCCCTGTCTCCATGTTTGTAGTAACTCCTCCCCCATTGGGCAGGATCTACCTTGAAGGCTCTCCACATGGTTGGAAAGACCATGTGACATATTCTTCCACTTAAATATCCCCCCCTCTCTTTGGGCGAGGTGTGGTCTCCACGGTGTCATCCCCTTGGGAGGGACACCCCCTGACTAGACCTGGCGGCCCAGTCGGATAATTCCCCTTCCTTTTTAGGGAGTGGAAAAAGAGAAGGGGAAAAGAGGCCATGACTGGGTTAAGCCTGTCTCTATCTTTGGGTAGTCGACTTGTCCCCAAAAAGGGCCGTTCGTCACATAACTATATTGGGGGAGGTTACGTGTCAACCTGGTGTGCTGGCTATGAGGCACACAGCAGTCTGCCCACCACACACCGCCAGTTCACGTAACACAGTTCAGCCAGTTGTGGCATTTTGTATAGGGACCCCTAGTGTCACTACATCGACACAACGTCGAGTGAGTGACAGATAGGGAACATCATGGTTACTGGTGTAACCTCCGTTCCCTGATGGAGGGAACGAGACGTTGTGTCCCTCCTGCCACAACGCTGAACTACCCGCTGAAATGGCCGGACCTTATATCGGCTCCTCAGCATAAAACCTGAATGAGTGGTTGCATACCAGCTCCTTTTATACCCGTATGTCCGGGGGAGTGGCATGCAAATACCACTCGCCAATTTTCATTGGCCTTTTATCAAAGACCAGAGGTGTCTCGGGCTCCCAAGAGTGACCCCTAGTGTCACTACATCGACACAATGTCTCGTTCCCTCCATCAGGGAACGGAGGTTACACCAGTAACCATGACGTTTTACACAATATGCACAGTATGCACAAAAAGAAAACATTGCACATGTAAACTCTATATAATAAAATTTTCTTCCAATGTATATACACTTAGAGGACCTCTAAGCTCTTTGTTCAGTGCAGTATTAATATATTTTTTTATTTATTTAATTTTACAGTATACGCCCTCCCTGTCCCACCAGATGTCATCGTTCACTGAGCCGGTTATCCTAAACTGCTTATGCCCAGCACATGATCCCTTTCTCACATCTGTCAATTTATTTCTTCAAGATTGCAGTATTTATTTTCAGACCATTTTAATTACAAAACTCTTTTCCCCTCCCCTGCCACATTCAAACTTTCATAATTAAACTCTTGAGGGACAGACGCCCGTATGTAAGTTCTGAACATATTGAAGGGAAATAGAAAGGCAGGGTTGATGCTTAATGAGTAGATGTAGCTTTGATATGGTGGGATATGAGGGAAAATGTAATGAGGATCATTGAGGCTGCCTGGTCCTCTCACTATCTTGACATCACAACAGACAAGGCAGCTATCAGTCAGATTTTTTAAAAACACCATAAGGTTGAGAAGTGTGTTCGTGTGCGCTGTTATGTGCTTTCATGTAATGTGTACAGAGTAGATGCATCTCTGTGAGCCCGAAAGTTACTGAACATGTGCAAACATCATTGTTTGCGCACTATGCAAAATTAAAGACCAATTTGGGAAATGTTGGGGAAATGTGCATCATAATGTTTTTGTCTCTGCCCTGGTTTTGATGCCATCTCTCTGCAGGAAACATCTGGTGTGTGATGCTAGATTTATCGTGGGAACAATAATTAAATGCATCACAGATGACCTCATCAGTGAAGCAAGATATGAGACACACACACACACACACACACACACACACACACACACACACACACACACAAAACTAAAAAATAGATAACATAGCAGAAAGTGCACTCTGTGATAGCAATGCTTCTATAATCAGTAAAACAAAAAAAGGACAAAAACAAGTTTCTGTAATTGAAGAGAATTAAGAATTGTGTGGGAAAAGTGGTAGTCCTAAATGAAAGACACACACATACACATATTCTCTGAAAGGCAATTGTTTGAAAGACCTTGATTCTTTTTATTAGCTTGGTAGCACACTCTGGCTCCATGATGCCAAGTTTTTGCTTCCAACAGAGTGGGGGGTGCAGAATGTATAACAAAAGCTTTTGCCAGAGAGAAAGAGAAAGAAAAAAAAACTGTTCAAATGACCATGAAATGCTGGCCAAATTTAATGCCTTGTGAATAACTAGGCCCACAGAGAGTAGCCTTCACTTTCTAGACTTGAGTTATAGGTTATATATGATCTCCTCAGGAGATCACACTTTTGGCAGCAGCAATACTTTCCAGAGCATTGGCGAAATGAAATTGTTAAGTTTTAAAGCAATGGAGATGCTTGCTGAGCATATGGGCATAAGGCATGTGTCTTTTTACAGTTTGCGATTTCAGAAATCACTGACTAGAGTGAGTCATGAGCCTACGGGTCATTTGTGCACTCTACGTGAAAAGGGAATTAAAATGGTTTCCAAATGATGGTGTCTTATTTGTCTTCACTGGTCATAGTTTTAGTCCAGTAATTTTTTTCACCCATTTGCATGTGTAGTGCATGCTGTTAACATCTATGGGCAAACACTCTTTGTGGTAATTAGCTTGGCTAAAGGCTGGTATTAACTAACTTAATCATTGCTGACAGAGATTTAATTTTACTCTTAACAGAAAATAATGGAAACACACAAAACCAAGCAAAGTAGTCTTATGCCAGGAGACAAAAATTTAAAATGAGCTTCTAATTAGGCTGAGAGCACACAGCATGGCAAAACATACAAAATGAAAACAAATAATCATGCTAACTGATCAACGCATACAAAAAGAGAGAAATAAAGAGAAAGATTTGGGGTGTTCCTGGAAACTGGTGGGCTAAGAGCAAACTCTGTCTGTAATTATAGCCTCTCTCAGCAACCACTAGTCAAGACTCATTAGTCACTGTGTGGTACCGTTACTAGTGGTGACCAACACAGCCCCTCCCCATCATCCAAAAGACCAACCATGTTCCTCGCTCTATCTCTTCCACTCTCCTCTACAGCTCCAATTCACTTAGAATACCTTTTCATGTTTCCTTTTCTCCCTTCATAACCCCATTTCACTGTCATTTACCCTCTCTCTGTGAGTGCTTCTGTCTCCGAGACTCCAATTTACACTAATTCAATTCCATATCGAACAGCACATTCACTATAAAATAAGCTCTTTTTCAAGACCACAGTGCTATGGGCAGCTGACACCCTGGCTCTCTTTCTTTCCCCTTATACTCCCTGCCATCAGCACCCTACTGCTTGCCTTGTTGATATTTTTTTATTGGTTTTGCATGTTCCCCGGTAAATCTTACTGTTTGGGAGGGCAAGAGGGAGTTGTTTGTGTACTGAACACAGAACAGAGATGTCGTTAAGTCTCCTGAATAAATGAATGTGGGCTGGTAAAATGAATGTCATGTTCCCATCAATCAGTTATAGCCTAACTGATAAATGAATGCTTGTTTTCATTATAACTCCACAATGTACAATATAAATTATACATTTGTGAATATCTATAATATTCAAAATATGTTCAATAGTGTATATTTCCAACCTAGTCTCATAGAATCACGCTGCTTTCCCACAATTTTTGAAAAATTATTTTTAAGTGGCTCATTGTACATATCGCAGAAATTTCCTGGTGAAATGAACACAACTACTTTTTATTTTGTATTTTTTTGCCTTTTTACACAAATCACGGTTAAAAATTCAGATAATCCGTTTTTAAAGTTTATACAGATTATACAAATTGCACGATAGCTCGACTCGATGCAAAGGACCACAGCACAGAAGAGCATGCAAGCCGACACATGATCCTAAAGTGTCATATAAGCACCACAAATTAAAGTGGTTGCTTCAGCAATTGTGTTCTTTGTCACAATTGCTTTTTATGACTCTATCAGTTAGGTTTAGGTTTAAGGCTTAGTGTATAGAGGTAATGTGATGTAAGGTGATGTAAAACTCGATAAAGCATAACCTTAAAGGGTTAGTTTACTTTTACTCACCCCCATGCCCTCCCAGATGTGTATGACTTTCTTTCTTCAGCAGAACACAAAGATATTTAGAAGAATACCTCAGCTCTGTAGGTCCATACATTGCAAGTGGATGGTGATCAACACTTTAAAGCTCCAAAATGCACAGACAATCATATCCACGAGGGGACACTCTTCACGCTGCCTCTCACGTGACATAAACCACTTGAGTCGTATTAATTTATTTTATTACAATTGTCTGTGCTTTTGAAGCTTTAAAGTGCTGATCACCACCCTCTTGCATTGTATGGACCTACAGAGCTTTGATATTCTTCTAAAAATCTGGGTTCTGCTGAAGAAAGTGATACACATCTGGGATGGCATGAGGGTGAGTAAATGAGAGTTTTTATTTTTAGGTGAACTATCACTTTAAATACCTCATCTGTTTGGGAGAAAATCTAACTGCGACAATACGTTTAAGGAACCACATAATATCATTTAGCAAAAATGGCACCACAGTTAAGTAATTTTCATGAGATCAGGCTGGTAATTTATATTCATTAAATGGAATTGTGTCACGATATATTTGAGGAAGGATCCAAGATGCAGGACGGATGGATGAAATTGTGTCACGATATACAGTTCACACCACACTGTCTTTTTCCAGAGCAGCCTGTATTTCTCCTGAGGTTACCTGTGGGTTTTTCTTTGTATCCCGAACAATTCTTCTGGCAGTTGTGGCTGAAATCTTTCTTGGTCTACCTGATCTGGGCTTGGTATCAAGAGATCCCTGAATTTTCCACTTGTTAATAAGTGATTGAACAGTACTGACTGGCATTTTCAAGGCTTTGGATATCTTTTTATATCCTTTTCCATCTTTATAAAGTTCCATTACCTTGTTACGCAGGTCTTTTGACAGTTCTTTTCTGCTCCCCATGGCTCAGTATCTAGCCTGCTCAGTGTATCCATGTGAGAGCTAACAAACTCATTGATTATTTATACACAGACACTAATTGCAATTTAAAAAGCCACAGGTGAGGGAAATTAACCTTTAATTGCCATTTAAACCTGTTTGTGTCACCTTGTTTGTCTGTAACAAGGCCAAACATTCAAGGGTATGTAAACTTTTGATCAGGGCCATTTGGGTGATTTCTGTTATCATTATGATTTAAAAAGGAGCCAAACAACTATGTGATAATAAATGGCTTCATGTGATCACTATCTTTAAATAAAAGACTAAATTATTATAATAATAAAATTATTTTTTTGCATGATCAGTCATATTTTCAAAATCAATGCCAAAATTTCACAATTTCTGCCAGGGTATGCAAACTTTTGAGCACAACTGTATTTGAGGAAGGACCCAAAATGCAGGACGGACACACACACAAAAACAATACAAGGAACTGTGAACAAACTGACTGGATAACAGGACAGGATTCAAACAACACAACCAGAACTGGAGACTGAACATAACACAACGATCTAATGAGGAAGACAAGATAAAGGAGAGAATATAAAGAGGAAGGGAAGATTGAACACAGGTGCTGCCAATAATCACAAGCAGCGCGAATCAGCGCTGCCAACGACAATGCTGATTGCTGCTGAGCAGCACTGGGAAGGAGGAAAACAAAAGCACATGGACAAACTGAGGGTATGTTTACACGACAACGATGTACTAAAAACGGAAAAGTTTTTCCTTTGCGTTTTTGAAAAGTTTTGCATACAGACGACAACGTTGTTCAAAACGATCCCCGTTCACACGGATCTGCGAAAACGACTAAAAACGCTGTATTATGCATGCCAGGCCAATAGTTGGCGATGTCACTTTGTAAAGAAACACTACGCGCCTGTGCACATAAGCATTTTTTTTCATTTTCTTTTCTTTTTTTTTATTTTTATTATTGCTTTAATCAATATAACATGACAGTCAAACCAACTGAAAGCAAAAGAACTAAATTAAAAAGGAAAAAAAAACGTACATAAAAAAGTATATCGACAATATACAGAATTCAAAAGGCTATAAATTATACAATATACAATGCATATAATATTAAGATTCAAAAGGGAATATTCAAGGCTTTATAAAAGTTAATACTCTTTAGCGCTTTACTGTTTTTTACTCCTGTTAACATATTAAAGTAATACTTTACTTATATTTTGAAGTGTGTGAAGGTTTCTGTGACGACCATTTACATTTATGAAAAAAAAAAAAAATCCATAAATCAACAACACATTTATAATATACCATGCTTTATGTTCAATTTTACTATCAAAATAAAACAAAACTTCCTCTTTCCTTAAATGCATATCAATACCTGTATTCATCTTAATAAAATATTCTAAATCACACCAGAACATTGTTGTATAGATACAGTCAAAACAGAGGTGTACAATGCTTCCAATTTCAATGTTACAAAAAGCACATTTTAAATCAATATCTTTCCTAAATCTTGCAATAACTTGTTTAACAGGGTAAATCCTGTGAATAATCTTAAACAAGATCTCACAAATTTTATTGGTCACACAATAGCGTCTTGTAATTTTAAAGGTTTCTTCCCAATTAATATTTTTAAATTGTGCATTCCAAAAACATTTGGCTGATGGAGCTGCATCATTTTGACAGATTTTCTTAAGAGAGTTGTTATTCATTTTTTTTTATCTGCAATACTTATACCTTCCAACTTGGTCTTGAAACAATGTTATATTTTAATAAGTCAATAAGATCAAAAGGTATAGCATCAATTACAGTCATAAATTCCTTAAAAGATACTAGGAAGGAATATTTTCCAGAGAATTCAGATTGTGTAAGTAAATTACCATTGCTGTTAAATAGTTGTGACACCAATAAAATATATTTTTTAAACCAAATGTCAAAAAAAAAAAAAAAAAAAAAAAAGATTTATTTCTGTGCTTAATATATTTATTGTTCCAAATTAAACATCACATAAGCATTCTTCCACAGAGCGGTGAATACAAACAATGAAGATGGCTAAAGCATCGAGCAATTTTGTCTGGACGGACGATGAGGTTGCTTTATTACTACAATTACTTTGCTGGAGAAGCGTCAATAAACTCAAAATCTTGAGCATCACAAACACAGTCCTGTAGTCCGCCATTGTAGTTTTGAATGTCTTGCACGTTGTTTTGAAGTACTCGCGCACATGCCTATAGACTGAACACGTAATATGCGTGCGCATGACGTCTTCGTTTTTGTACGTTTACAAGGAGACGATAACGGCATCGTTTACAAAAACTTGCACTTTAAAACCCATTTTCAAAAGTTTGCCTTTTCAGGTCCCAAAATTCCGTTGTCGTGTAAACGAACAGCCAATCGCATAAAAAGTTTTCCGTTTTTAGTTGAAAACATTGTCGTATAAAGGCCCCTGAGAGAGAGGCAGAGGAAACTGTCACAATCCTGCCACATAACGAATAAAACCAGACCAAAATGGCAGGATCATGACAGAATTGTTAAAATACAGACTGTTTTCAAACTGGTTTCCCAAACACTCTCCCCTGTCATTGATCAGTCAAACAGATCTAGTCCATCTTACACCTAGATGAACCAATGTTGCTGTGTTTGGCAATGCTTTGAAAGTGCTTATACTTTTCAAGAAAATTAATCTATAAATGGCTTACTTACAATATTACACACATACATTTGAAGAATGCTAATGTTAGTAACATGCAAACACATTCTCTCTCTACATCTAATTAATATGTCAATTTGGAAACAAAACTAAACAACATGTAATTTCATATTTAAGTCTTGCTGTTAAAATAGTTTTATTCCAATTTGGAGCCAATCTTAACCAAACAACGGCATTGTTGGAGGTAGATGCTTTGATATTACTGTATTGTCAGTGCTAATATTCTCCCTGAGCTTATTATTGTTATAGCTTTATAAACCTCTTATTAACCTCTGCTGCAGATTTCACCATTACTCATCACTAACACTAATTTCCCTATCTCATCTGCAAGCCAGACTCTGCATTCTTGAAATAAAATATAATGCCAAAAAAAAAAGTTAAAAAGAACATTTCGATCTTATCTGATAACAAGCTAATGCTTTAATAAATTAGTTGTGATATTCTCTATGAATAATATATTTGTGATTTATTGCAGTATGATCCATGATGATGTTGAGATATGGGGCGTTGTTTCAGAGTGCAAAGAAGCAGACTAACTGGCTGACTTTAGACTACCTTTAGCCAGAAGGGAGGGCATCTGTGCTGTAGAAAGGTTCCATAAAGCCCACCAGGGGTCAAGAACACTGCAGAACACTTAAAGAACTGCGAGCGGGAGTTCCCAAGGCCCTCTGAGTTAAGGGCGTCATTACCATCTCCCCAGCAGCCCACACTTGACAACAGCAGCCCAACGTAGTGTTCTGCGCCTGGGGCAAAAATACCATTGGCCATAGGGTACCCTGCCTATAGAAGGCCATTCAACATAGCATGGAATAGTAGTTGCATCTCTGAAAAATGTTTGATCCAACTATTAAATGTGCAGGATATTTAAAATGCTTAATCTCTGACAAATATACATACAAGTCTACACTAGTTTGAGAGGGATATACATAAAATCAATCAGAGAATTGAGTCTAAGTGGAATTTCTTCTCAGTGCCAAATGTCAAGGCTGGATCAACAGCCGGTTCCCATTATATAAATGGAAATGATGTATTTTATGGATAATTTCCGACACGCCAACATATTATTCAAGTCTTTTCTCTTCACAATGGATGTTGCTACAAATCTTGTGTTACCATGTCCTATTAGATTTGCAGCTTACTGCAACATTGATAGTGCCTTGTCATTAACTGCATAAAAGGCTGACACACCTCAACAGATGTTTGAAATTAAAATATTTTTACAATGACCAATTCAATTTAACAATTTCATAATTCTTCTTAAAGAATTATGAGGCACTTATTATACTTTGCTAAGATGAGTAGATTTATTGCCGTAATAACATGTTCCATTCAGTGCAGTTAAAAGCTGTGGCTCTTGAAAGCTGAAAAAAAAAAAAAAAAAAAACTCTGAAGGATGAATGTAGAACCTGGAGTTATAGTCTGGCTTGTATTGTGTTATCAGTTTACTGGGATGGAAATTATGTAGGATAACATTGCAGGCTAAAGGAGTGCCGATAACATTTCACCCAGAGATGTTGGACATTCAGTACTGTGCAAACGTCTTAGGCACATAAGATGTTTCACAAAAGCATTTGTCTTATATCTTCAGCTTTAGTGTGTCGATAGGAAATATAAATGTTAGACTCCCAAACATTACTTTTGCAAATAGAAAAGATTAGAATAGAAGAACAGGGAGCCCTGCAACAGATGTCATGGCAACCCAAAAAGCCCCCCACTGAACATTGTGTCAGTCTGAGATTACATAAGAGACAGAAGCAATTGAGACATCCTAAAAAGATAGAAGAACTGTGGTGAATTCTCCAAGAAGCTTGGAACATCCTATATGACAACAACCAAGAAAAACTGTGTGCAGGTGTACCTAGGAGAATTGGTGCTGTTTTAAAGGCAAAGGTGGTCACACCGAATATTGATTTAGCTTTGTTAGGTTTACTGGACTTTGTATGACATTAAGTAATAAATGAAAACTATTTATGTCATTATTTTTGAAGGCATCCTCACTATGCAACATTTTTCACAAGTGCCTTTTGCACAGTACTGTAAATTAAAGAGAATGAAGATGCATCAAGAGAAATCCCTTCAGAAGAGAGGACAGCAATGAAGAAAATCCATTTAAGTTAGAACAAATGAGGTTGCTTTGAATTCATAAAGTATGCATTGCATGGCTTTGGTGTATAATATTATGGGCCATGCAGTTGCGAACTGACACCTGAAACTCAGGAGATGGTTTTGATGTGTATTTCTAAAAACAGATCCACTGTAGTGTGTGGCAGACCAACACAGTACAACCTTATTCATTTTCTACATAGAAAACTAAAGGAAACCATAAATTACATTGAGGTTCTGCAGTTAATGATCTGAGTGAAGCTTTAACCAACCTCAACCAATGATGTGATCAATCCTTGTGACAACTCTTGTGGGACGACTTGAAGCAGTGCACCACTGCTGATGGAAAAAAAAAAAAAGAAAGAGAAAAGGCCTTTGTAGAGTTAATAGGAAGGCTCACTTGTTTGAACCCAATGAATAATGTTACAATGAGTCAAAGGTCCAAAATGTTCACAGCAAATCTTTATGGTCAAGGATTGCACAATCCCAGATGGCCCTATGTGTATAAAGCAAATGATAGCACTATTAGCTCTGAGTGGTAGCACATGTCTTCTATTGATTCTTTTCATCAATTGGTAATATATATAAGGTTATATAGGTGTTGGCAACAATTAGGTCTAAAATTGCCCCAGTTAAACTGAAACAGCTGGCCAATTACTCACAATTGATTACACATAACATCAGTGACCTACACATGGATTATTTATCAGTAATTACAAGGACATATTTCATAGAACTTGGCTTTGTTTTGGATTTGGCACACAAATTCACCATGACATTCGAAAGTAGCTAGAAATCAATACTGGTAAAATTACCCCTTTCACTGTATGGCACTGTACATCACCTTCACGGTTTTAAGTAGTGCATGAAAATGTGGACTGGATTGTCTTTGACATTGACTTCAGGGTTTGTGAGAGAGCATCTGTAAAACATGCGATTTATATACATCAAGGCTGATTCCCTGTAATGGGTGGAAATTCAGTAATCCGGTCAGCCCAAGGCCAATTATTTTTTAACCTGCATCCATGTGGTTCTGCTCTGCAAAATTGCTTCTGATGAAGACTGTCTAAAGTTCGGTGCAGATGACAGAGTCATAATGTGAGTGTGTCCTCTGTATGATGAAACCAGGGGATTCAATTAACTGTGTACTATGAGATGCTGTCCATATGTTAAACAAAGTGATTTCCGTAAACATCATACAACAGATAGGTCCGGTCCTCTATTATGATTGAACAGGTGGCATTCCAATGCATGTGATGTGTTGCAGCTAGCTTTAGCACGTTAACCAACCTCAGTCCAACACTTATATCTAAAAGAACATAAAGTACATATTCATACAGAACAGGTGATGGTAAAGCATTCATCTCATATTTGCAAGGTGCTGTCTTCTAGAAGTTTTGGTAGTTTCCACGTTCATCAATAATTACAATTGTTTTGTCAGGCCAGCATCGTGGCCAGGTAAACCAGCCCCTTCCGCTACGTAGGCCAAGCCACAATCGCTTATTGCATGAAGTGCTTTGGCCTCTTTTGGAACTTTTTGTTGGCAGAGCAAAAATGCACACAATAACTGGCCATATTCTGTCTATAATGCAAGTTACTTGGTATCAGCTTGATATTCAGTACTCAGGGTTGGGAGGGTTACTTTTGAAATGTATTCAAATCAAATCAAATCAAATCAAATCACTTTTATTGTCACACAGCCATATACACAAGTGCAATGGTGTGTGAAATTCTTGGGTGCAGTTCCGATCAACATAGCAGTCATGACAGTGGTGAGACATATACCAATTTACAATAACATCAAATTAACACAACACAATTTAAAGTCTAATATAGACATAATTACACCCAACACAATATACAAATAATAACATACACTGTACAGACTATTCCACTACAGATTACAGAATACATGCTGTAAAATGTCATTTGTAACATATTCCATTAGATTACTCAAGGTCAGTAACATATTCTAAATACTTTGGATTACTTCTTCAGCACTGGTAGATTTTTTTCACTTGTTTTGACTATAAAAACTCTGCCAGTACAGTAAGACAAAATACACATGTTAAAAATACATTCTCTGAAAACCCTAAATATCTTATGCAGTATTGTTTCTAAAACAAGATATATCAAATTGATCTTGTTTTAAAGATTTTCAGATATTTTAACAGGAAAACAATACAAAAAATTATTATCAAGCATACGATTTTTGCCCTAATATCAAAGGTCTTACTAGAAAAAAAGACATTTTGATCCAATGTGAATTTTCTTGATAAAAAAATTGATCGTGCCTGTAAACATGTGCATGTAAAATGGCTAGAAATAGCATTTTAGCTTAGCGTAAAGCTGACAATTTACACAAGGTTTATTTCTATTTCTTCTACTCCAAACTTACTTCAAACTTACTTCTCTGTCTGCTCGTATGAATGTAACACATCATAAGAAAGTGTTTCACTGCTGTTCAAATGCACTTTGGATCGCATCATTTATATGTATACATTTTTCCATCTGAAAGGACTAAATTTTAAATAAAACGTCCTGGTTATTTGCGTAACCTCCGTTCCCTGATGGAGGGAACGAGACGTTGTGTCAGTGTAGTGACACTAGGGGTCACTCTTGGGAGCCCGAAACACCTCTGGTCTTTGATAAAAGGCCAATGAAAACTGGCGCGTGGTATTTGCATGCCACTCCCCCGGACATACGGGTATAAAAGGAGCTAGTATGCAACCACTCATTCAGGTTTTATGCTGAGGAGCCGAGACAAGGTCCGGCTATTTCAGCGGGTAGTTCAGTGTTGTGGCAGGAGGGACACAATGTCTCGTTCCCTCCATCAGGGAACAGAGGTTACGTAAGTAACCAGGACGTTCCCTATCTGTCACTCACTCGACGTTGTGTCGATGTAGTGACACTAGGGGTCCCTATACGAAACGCCGCAACTGGCTGAACTGTGTTACGTGAACTGGCGGTGTGTGACGGGCAGACCACTGTGTGCCTCGTAGTCAGCGCACCAGGCTGACACGTAACCTCCCCCAACATATTTATGAGTGTCGAACGGCCCTTTGGGGACAAGTCGACTACCCAAAAGATAGAGACAGGCTAACCCAGTCGTGGCCTCTTTTCCCCTTTTCTTTTTCCACTCCCTAAAAAAGAAGGGGGATTATCCAACTGGGCCGCCAGGTCTAGTCGGGGGTGTCCCTCCCAAGGGGAGGACACCGCGGAGACTACACCTCACCCAAAGAGAGGGGGATATTTAAGTGGAAAAATACATCACATGGTCTTGCCGACCATATGGAGAGTCTCATGGTAGATCCTACCCAATGGGGGAGGAGTTGCTACAAACATGGAGACTGTGGCAAAGGGGGCTCTGCCCAAGGAAGACGCAGTGTGCCAACAGGGAAACAAATTAGCGGAAAATATACATCGCATAGGGCTTGTAGCCCTACCGGGGGCGGCACGTCCTAGGCGAGATATGCCATGCCATGGTGTCAATGAGCCAGTGGGCGATCCTCTGCTTGGAGACAGTGCTTCCTTTCCGCTGTGCACCAAAGCAGACAAAGAGCTGCTCAGAGATTCTAAAGCTCTGCGTGCGATCCAAATAGATGCGTGAAGTGCACACCGGACACAGCGATGACAGGGCTGGGTCTGCCTCCTCCTGGGGCAGCGCTCACAGGTTCACCACCTGGTCCCTAAAAGGGGTCGTGGGAACCTTGGGCACATAGCCCGGTCGGGGTCTCAGGATCACGTCAGAGTAGGCCGGACTGAACTCCAGGCACGTTTCGCTGACAGAGAACGCTTGCAGGTCTCCTACCCTCTTGATGGAAGTGAGCGCAGTCAGGAGGGCAGTCTTCAAAGAGAGTGCCTTAAGCTCAGCTGACTGCAAAGGCTCAAAGGGGGCTCTCTGTAGACCCTGAAGAACTACAGAGAGGTCCCATGAGGGAACGAGGTGCGGTCTGGAGGGATTCAGCCTCCTGGCACCTCTCAGGAAACTGGTGATCAGGTCATGCTTCCCTAAGGACTTACCATCCACTATGTCGTGGTGTGCTGCTATAGCAGCAACGTACACCTTCAAGGTGGAAGGGGACAGCCGCCCTTCCAACCTCTCCTGCAGGAAGGAAAGCACCGATCCGACTGCGCATCTCTGGGGGTCTTCCCGTCGGGAAGAACACCACTTAGCGAACAGACGCCACTTAAAGGCATACAGGCGCCTCGTAGAGGGGGCCCTAGCCTGAGCGATCATGTCTACCACCGCGGCTTGTACTGATACGCCTGACCCTCGAATGCAAACCATAGGAAGGGTCTGTGTCGAGGTAGAATCGAGACGTGGAAGTACGCATCCTTCAGATCTACCGCCGCATCCCAATCTTGATGCCAGACACTCGCCAGAATGCGTTTTTGCGTCAGCATCTTGAACGGGAGTCTGTGTAAAGCCTGGTTCAGTACTCGCAGGTCCAAGATTGGCCGCAATCCACCGCCTTTTTTCAGTACGATGAAGTAGGGGCTGTAAAACCCGTTCTTCGTATCGGCCGGAGAGACAGGTTATATCGCACCCTTCCGTAGGAGGGTAGCGATCTCCGCGCGCAAGGTAGCAGCGTTTTCGTCCTTCACCAAGGTGAAGTGGATACCGCTGAACCTGGGTGGACGCCTAGCGAACTGAATCGCGTAGCCGAGTCAGACGGTCCGAACCAGCCATCGCGATGGATTGGAAAGCGCAGGAGAGCCATGGCGTGCAGGGCAGAGGCGGCTTGTCCAGCAGCGCTGTAGGCTTTAGCCGTCAGGGATGACGTGAACCTACAGGGCTTGGACGGGAGCTTTGGGCGTCCGCGCCAGGTGGTGGCGCTCTGCGGGCATAGGTGCACCGCGAGCACCTTATCCAACGGGGGAATCGCCGTATAGCCCCTGGCCGCCCCACCATTGAGGGTAGTGAGGGCGGGGGAACTGAGGAATCGGGACCGGGCAGTAAAAGGTGCCTCCCATGATTTCGTCAGCTCCTTGTGCACTTCTGGGTAGAAAGGCACTAGAGTGGGGCGTGGCTGCTTTGAGCGGCGCTGTGAGCCCAGGAACCAATCATTGAGCTGCGAGGGTTCAGGGGAGAGCGGAGGGTTCCACTCTAGCCTGACGCTCACGGCCGCCCGGGAAAGCATGTCCGTCATCTCTGCATCAGCCTGTTACTGGGCAATCGACCCCGAAGGGGGGAGCCCAGCTGAGGCTTCTGCGTCCGACTGGACAAGCCTGCTCTCTGATGCTGCACTCGAGAGCTCATCAGCTTCACGGGCTCCGAACAAGAGGCCGAACTCGCCGTGAGATGAGCCGACAGACTCATCCGGAAGCCCGATCGGGGCAGACGAGCGTACTGGGGAATGAGGTCCGCGGGGGGATACCCGGCGGAGGCGATCCCATTGGAGTCCCCAAATCACCCCCAGTGCTAGCCGCGCTGGCCTCAAACCCGTAGGTAGAAGGACCGAGGCGGGTAGCCGCTGGGGTGGCTCGCAACCACAACCGCAACCTTGTCATGGTCATGTTCTCGCAGTGAGAACATGAACCATCCACAAACGCTGCCTCCGTGTGGGTCGCGCCCAGACATGAAAGACAGCGATCATGACCGTCTGAAGTTGAGAGGTAACGACCGCAACCAGGAATAACACACAATCGGAAAGGCATCTTTAAAAAGACGTTCCGTGTGTGCCGCTCTTTTAGAGAAATATACTCTTTCAGAAAACTTTTTTCTGCCGAAGCGCCCAGGGGCATTCTCTGCAGTGCACCAGTGCAGAGGAGGGAGAAGCCGCTGAAATGCGCCATCAGGTTCAGCAGAGGTGGATGAACAGTCGTGAGGATTCAGCTCAATGAGCATGACCGTTCGGCTCCTAAGAGAAAATCTGAATGAGTGGTTGCATACCAGCTCCTTTTATACCCGTATGTACGGGGGAGTGGCATGCAAATACCACTCTCCAATTTTCTTTGGCCTTTTATCAAAGACCAGAGGTGTTTTGGGCTCCCAAGAGTGACCTCTAGTGTCACTACATCGACACAACGTCGAGTGAGTGACAGATAGGGAACATATGACAATAAAATGCAAAGTAATCTCTTCAGTAATCAAAATACTTTTTGAATGTAACTGTATTCTAAATACCAATGATTTAAATTGTAACTGTAGTGTAGGGGTCGGTAACCTATGGCAATGCTGGCATGTGGAGGGGTAATCACTGGCACGCCAGCAACGGCGAGAGAGGAGTAGACTATTTTATTTATATAAATTCCGCACCTGCATTCCAATCTACTTCTTGATGTAATCCCTCCTCATGATCACGCAGCATGTTTTTATGAGCTGAATAGGAGGCTAAACAAAAAGTTTAGCACTTTGCAAAAGCAGCATGTGCAAGCCATTTGCGCATCATGAGCAGGTAGCGCTTCACTTTCTGTTAATTGCTTCAGTCAGACTGCGTGGATGACAGCCTACATTGCAGCCTTTCAGAACAATACGTAATGCAATAAGAAAAACAACACTATTAATCCTTGAGATTTCCCACCCAGCATACAGGAACACCCTCCTTAAACCATGGTCACACTCAAAAATACATTAAATGATTAAAAGAGAAAACATAAACCCACATGGTGGGGGTCAAAAATCTAAGTCTATTAAAAATATAAATTAAACCTGGAAATAAAGTTTTAGGATTTTGCAGGTGCGATTAACAGAAAAGGGCTAAATAGTTGATTGTGTTGGGCGAGTCTCGTCACACTTTAATACTGTTTAGCTTCCCATTCATCTGATGAAAACATGTTGCGTGATCACGAGGAAGGATTAGGCTACATCAAGATGTAGAGTGGAATGCAGGTGCGAAAAACGTCATATAAATAAAATAGCCTGCTTTTCTCTTGCTGTTGCTTGCGTGCTAGTGATTAAATGATTACAGTGACATAATATAAGAAATATTTAAGATTCCACACAATTTCGTGATCAGTAATCAAATAAGCAAATTTGTGACATTAACTTTGTTAACTCATAACACAAAAGGACAGGTTTTCTTTCATTAAAGCACTTTAGATGCTCTGTGAAAATTCACATGCAGCATCATGATTTTATCATAATCATCGGGTTTTGCACAACGTTTTCATTCAAACTGTTTAATATAATTTGTAATGAAAAATAAACTATTAAATTAGAAAAATTCAAATAGGTGTGGGATTGTCGGCACAGCCATTGACCAGGAAAATAAAAAATGGCACTCCATGTCAAAAATTTTGCCGACCCCTGTTGTAGTGGAATACAGTTACTTATATTTTGTATTTTAAATACGTATTCCCATTACATGTATTTCATTACTCCCCAGCCCTCTCAGTACTCTTGCTTGTTTGATATTGTTTAAAACTATAGTGAAGTAGTCATCATTCACTTTCACTGTATGGAAAAAAAAGATGCAATAAAAGTGAATGGTGACTGAGGCCAACATTCTGACTTACATCTTTTGTGTTCCATGGAAGAAAGTCTTTCCCGAACAACCCACTTTGAACTCTTGGAACAACATCAGGGTAAGTAAATTATGACAGAATTTTCTGATCAGCATGTAGCAGCGCATTTAAAAATACAAAATAACATACACTGTCATAGCGCTTCGCTCTGTCCAGTTTAGGGCAGATATTTTGCCTGGCTGCAAGGTTCAGCAGGGGAGGACATGTTTCCAAATTGTTCCTATACTGCCACCCCTGAGGGATGTCTTCACTGTCAAACTGGGGGTGAAACCGGGAATGGTGACGCCAAAGAACAAGGACACAGAAGCTTGGAACACGTAGAGTCCTTGTTTGGACACAATGAGAGGGAAATTGAATCATTCACAAGGAACTGGGCCTGATTCAGGGATTAAGGGACTTTTGTCTCATTGGTCAATGGTTGGCTGAATTAAAGGTGGGGAATGTGGAATGTCCTGGTGGGTGGTGAAACTCAGGGAGGATCAGGAGGGTCCACAGCAGATTAGCTCATCAGTGTTTGTGTGTATGTGTGTGTGTGTCTATGTCTGTGTACCTATATCTGCAATGTGTACATGATAATATTGCTTAAAATGGTAAAAATATACTAAATTCAGGGGCAAATGCAATTTTTCCTTAATCCTTCTCTAAAGCACACAGGATCTTGGTTGTTTGCGCCCTCCATCTGTTGCCTGTTTTGGCAGTCGGAGCCGGGCTCAGCATTTCGAACACGTTCACCCAGATGGCATAGAGAGACCCACAATAACCTTGAGTGCTGGATTTGAAGACAATTCAAACATAATCCAGATAAGAATATGTTTCCAGATTATTTAAATAAAAAAGAGCAATTTCACCGATGCCTGGATTAGAGGGGAAAACAGGAAAAATAACAGCATCAGGAAGCAGTCATGGGTAGCAGCAAATGAAAGGCAACTATAATGTAATGATAGTTTATATAAACATCAACAGGAAATAAGTGGAAAAATGCAACAGTGGCTGGTCTGCTTAAAGTAATAGTTCACCCAAAAATAAAACAAAAACCAGCTATTACTCACTTTTTTCATTTCAAAACTTGAATGACTCTCTATCTTCAGTGGAACACAAAAGGTGAGTTTTTAAAGAATATCCTGGTCATTCTTTTCCATTAAATGAAAGTGAATGAGGCCTGGGGCTGCCAAGCTCCAAAATCAGTGAATAACTCAAATTTCAGTCTTTTACTCTCGCAATCGCTATAAGTAAGACTTGGAATTTTGAAAACAAGTTGTATGAACCACATTTATGGTACTTGCTATTGTTGCCTAATGGATTTAAATATCTTAATATGAAAAGATGAGGTGATATATATCAAACCTTTTTTACCTTATTATAAAGTAATGTTCTTTGATCAGTCTTACAAAAGAAAAATAAATGCTAAAAATGTATTAAGGATCCTGGAATGCTTTTCAAATAAGTTACACAGTTATTATTATTATTTTTATTTTTTTTAAATAGCCAAAACCCTTAATGTTCAGAGTTTCTTCGTTACAAATGCTAACATATAGGCTTCATATAAATCTTTAATCTTAATGGGGTTGTACTGTTGTTATTGTGAAGACAGTCAATAAATCATACAAGCTAGTCTAAAAACCAGCACATACCTCTGTGAATTTCCATCCAGTTTCACCTCTTAAAATATAGTAGGCTTACTGATTCAAGAGGAGACAGGAAGGGGAAGGATTCCTCCCATGCTATCCTCTCTGAGTCCATGCAACAATTTGTTATGTTCACTGAATGAAACAACAACAACAAAGCAAATAGGATAAAACAAAACAATAGCACAGAATACAACATTGCTAAACTATCAGTCACAATCCCTTAAAGGATTAGTTCAGCCAAAAATGAAAATTCTGTCAGCATTTACTCATGTTGTTCCAAACTTTTAAATACTTTCTCTCTTCCGTGGAACACAAAAGGAGACGTTTCAAAAGCTGTACTGATCACTCCTACAATGAACGGGAAAGTGTTGGGTGTCATCGAACAATAAAGTAATTTGTTACTGTAATATTTTTTTCTCCAAAAGTAGTGTAATGCATTACAATTTTAATTATTGTAATCATATTACAATTCCTGATTTTCAATTCTGTAAATTGATTTCTTTTAAGGACAATACTTCGGTTAAGCATTTCTAAATATATTATTTATATAGAATACTTTTAAAACATGAATCATGTTCATGTGTATGTCTGTTTGTGTTTCTGTGACAGCTGTATTTTGATATTATAATATAAAAATTGTTGAACAGAAAAACATAAAAGTGTTCCTGTGACAAATTTTTTGAAGCCAAACAACAGAATTGTATGAGGGCAAAATCAAAAGTCAAAAGTCATTCCCATTTATTGAGAACTCTATTGTCACCTAACAAACGATTATTCTACGCTATTCCAATAACACAAAATAAATTGTGCGTGACTCTCAAAACACAAGTTGGGTGCTTTGTGAGTATCCCTTTGACATTTACCTAAGGTTCATACATGACCACACATAATTGTAACTTCCACCAACAACAATAACCTCACATTATTCCTTCATCAACAAATTAAAAGGAAAGCAAATAAAACAAAGAGACAAGAGAGGTATATTTCACACACTTCCTTTGTAAAAAGAATACACAATCACACAGACATAGCGACTGTGGGGAATTAAGTTTGACGGAGTGCGCTGAATGAATAACTTTGGATTTTTTGCCGTGCAGTTGGACAGATTTAGGAGGACTGGCTGAGGAAGAGAACTTGCTCCACAAATGTTTAACGAGCTGAAGAAACGTTCTCTCTCCACCCCCACATCAGGTGCTCCAGCTCCTTTAGATGAACTTCACCAGACTAGCTCCCCCAGAGCCTGTAAATCACTTCATATTTCTCATTGATAAGAGCCAGGGGAGCTGTTTATGTGGTCACAGTCAGAATCTCAGACAAACTCTAACAGCTGAGCCCTCCACAGCCCTTTCTGCTTCCTTCTCCCCTTGACATGCATATCACTCCCAGTCTAAACAGGAGATTTGTTGAATAAATGCCTTGATTCAGAACCACATGGTGGGAGCTGTTACCTTCATTATTCACTTTATCTAGACAGACGACCACCGTCTTCCTTAGGCCAGGTCACAAATGCTGCTCTAAGCCCTTGCAGTCCTTCTCAGAGTCCACACTTTGGTGACTTTATGCTTCATAGACTTGCAGGAAATGACAAATGGGTGATGCTATAGCCCTGAGACTTCACGGATGCCTGGACTTCATGGATGCCCTGAGATGAACATTACAAGTCTGTAAGGCCCCAAGTACACATCCCATAGCCGAATGGTTGAACCAAGTTCACACAGCCAACTTATTCTGAGTACGGTGAGTAACTGGCCCAGATTTCTCAGCATGTTTCACTAACTGTGCTCAGTACAGAGAAATGTTCTGATGGAACCCCTGTAGTGACATGGCAACTCACTATTGGTCATTTGCTCAGTCAATCCATTCTAATTCTGATTTCACAGCACCACGATGGAAAAATAAACCATAACCGCGCCAACAAACCTTGATTGGTTCCACAACGAGAAACATTTGGCACAGCTATGGAAAAGCTCCTACTAAATGCACTATTAGGAAAAGGGCCTCAAGCTTTTGCCCTGTGTTTAAATATGCATCCGTCCCAGCTACACAGTATTTAAATAGCATTACATCAAATGAGAAGAAAAACTCAGAAATCTCAGTATTTATGAAACAGCAGGCAAATAATACCTGGATGACACACTGAATCAATGTGCAACCAATGGACACTTTGCTATCTCATAAGACCACAGGAGCTGAGGAGGCATCAGATTAAAATAAAGTTGAAAAATATTCAGACTGCTCTTTTCAAGTGTTTGTGCTAAAGGTATCAAGAAATTTGTTTCTTGTGGTTACATTACAGTTGTTTAACCTTTTTGCACAAACTGGTGAGATTACTCTAGAATGGGCTGCATTTGAGATGCTGTTTACCAGGAGAGACAGACTAAAGCAGGTGTCATAATGAAACAAATACTAAAAATAATATTTACAGCATAAATAAAAGTTTAAAGCCATTTCCATCTAAGCTGGTTGTTTTGATGCAGCTATGTGTCACTGTTTTCTGACGTCAAGTCATTTTAATTTGTATAGCGCTTTTCACAACACACATCATTTCAAAGCAGCTTTACAGAAAATTATGCTTCAACAGAAAAAGTTGTAATATAGTAATGTTTTCTAATAGTGCGGTTTAAAAAAAAAAGACATGATTGTAAGTTGTGCCTTAAAATAAATAATATAAAATTATCATATTTATATTTAGACCCCCAGTAAGCAAGCTTAAGGTGACCGTGGCAAAGAACACAAAACTCCATAAGATGTTGGTTAAATTAGAAAAATAACCTTGGGGGAAACCAGGCTCACTGTGGGAGCTAGTTCCCCTCTGGCTAAACAGCATGAATATAATGCTAATATTAGTTATTTATGTGTAATACAAGTCAAGATTTAAAATTAGTAAACCAAGTAAGTTTTAGGGGCCAGTGTTTAAACAAAAAGATATTGTATTAACTGTAAGATTAATGACTAAAGTCTTAGAATTTACATTCTTAATTAATTGTGGATGTGCAAACAGATGCATTGTCTATTGTTATTTGGCTGATGAAGGCTGCAACTAATTTATTATCTATGTATTCCATTTTAAGTGTGTAGTCCATCCTTTGATCAAAGTGATGCAGGCAGAGGTCAGTTAGCTGCACTGCAGTTCGACTGTAAGCTTGTGGCAGATTCATTTCAGGTGGAGTCCATCTTAAGCCCAAGTTTCAGGCAGTGTCCAGTGAAGTATCCCATGTCTGATGGTTGGTGCTGGCATCAGTTCATCCTCTGTGAAGTCCATCGTAGTAGACTGAAGTGATATATGGCTGGCACAGGCTGTAGTTAGTCATCATCACTCAGCAACACATAGTAGTGGGAGTTGGACATCAGGCAGGACTATAGTCGGACATCAGGCAGGACCGGAGTCGGATATCATGCAGGACTAGAGCTGGATCTGGCAGGCTCTGGTAACCTCAGGATATGTATCCTGAGGTTAAGACAGGGAAACATATAGAATTATATTAGCATAGATGCCATTTACTTTGAACAGGATTATAGAATATGAAATGTGTGTTCGGTTCCGGCAGACCTAACTAATGCAGCATAACTATGAGTTGACAGAAAAATTAGGTGTATACCTGGCTGAAAAGATGAGTCTTTAGTCTAGACTTAAACTAGAGACTAGAGAGAGTGTGTCTGAGTCTCAAATCTCTTCAGAAGACTATTCCATAGTTTAGGAGCCAAGTAAAAAAAATTGTATACCTCCTTTTGTGGATTTAGATATTCCAGTTATTATTAAAAGGCCAGAATTTTATGATCTTAGTGAATGCGATGGAATATAGCGTGATATAATGTCACATAAGTACTGTGGAGCTAGACCATTCAAGACTTTGTAAGTAGTTAGAAGTATTTTAAAATGAATACGAAATTTAACAGTTAGCCAATGTAGCAATGCTAAGATTGGGCTGATGGTTCTAGTTCTAGTCAGCACTCTAGTCAGCTAGAGTGGTTCTAGTCAGCACTCTAGCTGCTGCATTTATAACTAACTGAAGTTTATTTATGGAACCTGCAGGACATCCTCCCAGTAATGCAGTACAATAATCTAGTCTTGAGGTCATGAACGCATTAATTAGTTTTTTGTCATTAGAAACAGAGATCATGTGTCTTATCTTAGCAATATTTCTGAGATGGAAGTATGTTGTTCTACAAACATTGGAAATGTGGTTTTCAAAGGATAGATTACTATAAAAAATAATACCTAAGTTCTATGCTGTAGAAGACAACGAGACAGTACATCCTTTAAGGGTCAAATGATATTTTAGCGTCTTATTTTTAGAGGTTTTTGTCCAATAATTAGTACCTTTGTTTTGTTGGAATTGAGTAGAAAGACATTTCTAACCATCCAATCTTTGATATCATTGCTACACTCTGCTGACTTGGAGAATTGTGAAATTTTGGGTATCAAGGAAATATAAAGTTGGGTATCGTCAGCATTACAGTAAAAACTAATTCCACGGTTCCTGATAATGTCTCCCAGGGGAAGCATATATAAGGAGAAAAGGAGAGGCCCTAAAACTGATCCCTGTGACACTCCATACTTAACTTTAGTTTGATCTGACAATTCCTCATTTACACAGACAAAGTGGTAGTGGTCAGAAAAAATAGGACCTAAACCAAGCTAATGCCTGTCCACAAATGCCAACATAATTCTCAAGCCTATCCAAGATAATTTCCTGATCTATGGTGTCGAAAGCAGCACTAAGATCTAAAAGCACTAGAAGAGAAATGCAGCCACATTCAGATGGTAAGAGCAAGTCATTTGTAACTCTGATAAGTGCAGTCTCTGGGCCAATTTGGTTGCTTTGGAGACCTGGCTGAAGTCATTCGAACTCGCGACTCCAGGGGCGGTAGTCAGTATCAATACTCGCTGAGCTACTTAGGCCCCCGGACACTACCTTTTCTAGTATTTTCGACATAAGTTGGAGATTTGAGATCAGTCTATAACAGGGGTCAGCAACCTATGGTCAATGCTGGCTCGTGGAGGGTTAATCACTGGCACGCCAGCAACGGCAAGAGAGGATTTTTATTTATATAAATTCTGCAACTGCATCCCAATCTACATCTTGATGTAATCCTTTCTCATGATCATGCAGTGTGTTTTCATGAGCAAAATGGGAGGCTAAACAAAAATGTTAAAATGTGACGAGACTACAGTATACCCAACAGACTCGTGCAGCGCGTGCAAGCCATTTGCGTATCACAAGCTGGCAGCGCTTCATTTTCATGTGAGTAAACACGCCTGCTTTGATTTGGTCAGACTGCGCATATTGTTTCTTTTTGCTTTCAAAACACCACTAAGTCTTGAGATTTCCAACCCAGCATACAGGTACACACTCCTTAAATCATGGTCACACTCAAAATTACATTAAACGATTAAAAGAGAAAACATAAAACTACATCATGGGATCCAAAAATCCGAGTCTATTCAAAATATAAATGAAACCTGGAAATAAAGTTTTAGGATTTTGCAGGTGCGATTCACCAAAAAGGGCTAAATAGTTGTGTGAGTCTTGTCACACTTTAATAGTGTTTAGTCCCGTTCAGCTGATGAAAACATGCTGCGTGATCATGAGGATTACATTTAAGATGTAGATTGGAATGCAGGCGCAAAAAACTTCATATAAATAAAATAGTCTGCTCCACTCTCGCTGTTGCTTGCGTGCCCTCTGCATGCTTTTGAAAAATGTATGACATAATAAAAGAAATATTAAAGATTTCACACAATTTCATGACCAGTAATCAGGGCTCGACAAAATGGACTGCCCAATGGCCCGGGGCCAGTGTGAGAGACATTCGGGCCAGTTACTAGAACTGTCACTTGCCCGATCTGGCCAGTGCTGCATTTATAACATTAGTGCAAGCTAACAACAAGTGAGAAAGCACAAAAATTACACGGAGCGAACAAAGTCTTCTATCCGACGAGCGAGTGCGAGTATATTTAGCTCGCAAAGATGCGTGAGCGCATAATATACTGGATACGCCAAGGCACTCAAGGCACCTAATACACTCTTTTCAAAGTGTCTTAGCAGCAGCTATTACCAATGTGTAGAAAATAGCAGGGAAAAACCCACTTAATGAATTTTGTAGCAGGATTGCACGTCTTGCGCAACATTTTAAGTATCCCGCACATTTTGTGATCACAGCGCACGAAATCCACACATTTTTCATTTTTACATGTTGGTTAAAAGTTGTAATTCACACATTCGAACACAAAAAATCACAGCAAATGATTGAATTTGCTCTTTGGGTATAATATGAGACACTGTCTTCAGAGTTATGTCTTGCATAATTCCAATTTTGTTTCTGATTATTTCAATTTTATCAGTAAAGAAATTAATAAAGTCATTACTACTGTGCTGCAATGGACTGGTTCAGTCAAACCTTTATTCCTTACTAATTTATCCACAATACTGAATAAACACCTAGGATTAATGTAGTTATTTTCTATGAGTTTGCTAAAATATGCAGACCTGGCAGCTTTAAAAGCCTTTCTATAGCTAGAGACACTATCATTCCATGCACCACGAAAGACCTCTAATTTTGCTCTCTTGAGAACATAAGTGTGATCATTGTACCACGGTGCAGGGCTTTTCGGAGGGGTGGGGGGTTGGAATGACACTATCGAGAGTGCTAGAGAAGACTGTATCTATATTTTCTGTGATTACATCAAGTTCTTCTAAATATTTTTTATTTACTGAGTATTTGAGACAAATCTGGAAGGTTATTAGTGAAGCTATCTTTAGTGGTTGAAAGAATTGTTCTACCTGATCGATAACGTGGTGTAGATTGAGTGACCTTTGCTAAGTGCAGCATATAAGAGACAAGGTAATGATCTGAAATGTATCGCTCTGCGGCAGAATTGCTATATTATCAACAGTAATTCTATATGACAGAATTAATTCTAGCATATGATTATGGTGATGAGTTGATCCTGTCACATTTTGTCTGACCCCAACAGAGTTGCGAATATCGATAAATGCTAATCCCAGTGTATCATTTTCTTTATCTATGTGAATATTGAAGTCACCAACGATTAAAGCTGTATCCACAGTAATTATTAGAACTGACAGAAAATCTGCAGATTCTCTAAGGAAATCAGAATATGGCCCTGGTGGTCTATATACTGTAGCAAGAAAAAAGATGACAGAGATTTTTTATTTATATTTGACGAAGTCACATTAAGCATTGTCAGTTCAAAAGAATTGAATTTATATCCTGACCTCTGAGTAACACCAAAAACATCACTGTCAATTTAGCAACACCTCCTCCTCGACCTTCCAGGGGAGGCTCAAGTTTATAACAATAACCTTGGGGAGTAGACTCATTTAAACTAACATATTCATCCGGTTTAAGCCAGGTTTCAGTCAAACAGAGTGAATCTTAACTATGATCTGTAATAATTTAATGTACAATTAGAGCTTTGGATGAAAGCAATCTAATGTTTAGTAGCCCTACCTAATGTTTATCTTCAATTGTTTTTTTTTTTTTTTTTTTTTTTTTTGTTTTTCAAGCTTGATATAAAAAAATTCTAAATGACTTAGTGAGAAATTTGTGTTTGGTAGTTCAGGGAACAGACACAGTCTCTATATGATATCTTTGTGATACAGTTTCTATGTGTTGTAGTTCATGTGACCTGTGTGACGTCTCAAGGCAGCTAGCAGACATTCGGATTAGCCAGTCTGCATCCTGACCTGGGCCCCAGTTAGTCAAACACTATCACTATTAAAATTATGAGCCAAATTACTAGAGAGGAAAGTGGCACCTTCCCTGAAGGGATGGAATCCGTCTCTCTTTAGCAGGTCAGGTCTACCCCAAAAACTCATCCAATTGTCTATAAATCCTATGCTATTCTGTGGACAACACTCAGACATCCAGCCATTCGGCAACACTAATCTACTGTAAACCTCATCAACACGACAAGTAGGGAGGGGACCAGAGTATATTACACTGTCTGACATCGGTTTTGCAAGTTCACACACCTCTTTACCATTATCTTTAGTGATCTCCGACTGGTGAAGCCAGACATCGTTAATGCTGACATTAGACAAATCTAAGTTTAGCATTAGCCAGCACTTATAAATTTGATTTGATGTCAGATGCTCTGGTACCTGAAATGCATTGTACTAAGGTGGCTGGAGTCTCTATTTCCACGTTCCTTACAATAGAATCTCCTATAACCAGGGCATTTCCAACAGGCTTCTCAGTGGGTGCATCACTGAGTGGGTAGAATCTATTGTAAATCCTAACAGGAATGGGAGAATGGTATCGCTTTACCCTATGAGGATGCTGCCAAGACTTCACCCAAATGCCCTGTTGCTGGGGCTCTACAGCCGGAACTGAAGTGTGTGTGTTGCTCGCTGTACTACCCACATCCGAAACAATATCTACAGACTTTTCTTTCTCACTGACCTCCACTAGCATACAGATGTGTGTCTCTAACTCATTAATCTTCTCCGTCAGCCTGACTAATTCCTTACATTTATCACATGTAAATCCCTCTGACAGATGAAGCTATCATAAACATGTGGCATGCAAGTAGCAATAACATGTGCTGATGCCATGACTTACTGCAATTGTTTGTTGTTGTGGTTCTTCTTGGGCAGCGTGGGTTTCAGATCAATGTGAATCCCTCACGCAATTGTTTGCTGTTATGGTGGTTCTTGATAAGCGGTGCTTTGAGATCAATGCAATAATCTGCATTATACAGAGGAGAAAACATGCAGTTTAATCATGATAAAAATAGAAAGCGGGTGCACGTGGAAAAATGCGCACAGTTGAATCGCGATAAGAGAATAATGTGGAAAAAAAGATGCGTGCTAAAAAATGGCAGAGATTAAAGATAAAATTCTGAAAACAGAAAGATAAGCAATGCTAAAAATGCTAGCAGGCTACAAACACAGACTCGAGCTAGGCATCAGCAGCAACATGAATAGGAAGTGACGTTGTTGACATCAAACAAAGAATGTATAAACTAGTTAGTCTACTTAAGCCTTCTTCCAGTTCTCCCATCACTCATTCTCAACAAAGTAGAAGGGCGATTTATCTTTTTAGAACCATCTGTGCTGTGACTCAAAATCCCATGCACCATTGCGATGTAAATAACATGGCGGTGCTGATACCACATATCGTAATAACATCTTATCAATCAATATAAATATCTTTTTTAATTGTTGAGGGGGGTGAGGTGGTTCCCCCATCCAGTACTGCCTCTTCCTATATGCATATTACGCAGTCTGCGTAAGGCACCAACTCCCTAGGGGGGCACCAGAAACTCCACCAGCTGCCTTTCTTTGCAGTCACAGAACACAGACGATCATCTCACAGCTTGCACCACAATTCGCTAAAATCTCGCCAGAAATGTGACAATGACATGTCGAAAATATATTATTTCAATATTTTAGAGAATAAAAGTGTCAAATATCACACATCGCGCTGTTCCAAAAGCCAATAATTGAAATAATGTGCATGATTGACAGCATTTGAAATATAAAAGTTCTGGGTTGCCAAACGCAGTGCTTGTCTAGTTGAGTTGGAGAATCAATTATTGATAAAGTTATTTTCTGTCATAACAGGTTTATTTTAGCTTTTATAATTCTGTCTTTTGCATACTGACATTTTTAGTTATTACAAAAACAGTTCTGAAATAGGTCAGTTATTTTTATTAAGTGTTTTTACTGTTTTAGTAGTTTAAGAAACAGCTTTTGGGAGGAGCATTTCAGACAAAAAATAAATAAATAAAATACGGATGACTATTTACACTAGATGTAAATACCACACAGCGCGACTATTTGCACTTTAATCATCTGGTGGAAATACAGAAATTAAAAACAAACTGCACCTTTAAAGCGTCACTATAATCGTGCAGTGTGTAAAGATGGTGTGAAAGTGTTTCTTTTTTTTTTCATGCGGACGCCCAGGTTTCAATTCCCCCATTCGACCTACTTCTTCCCATACTGTTTCCTGTCTCCAACAGTAATATTTCATTTAATACTAATTATAATAGTAAATTAATATAAATGTTGATCTCTTCGCAGTGATTGGGCCACATTGACGGTCGGACAGTTGAGAGAAAGGTTTGATCCGGGTAAAACTAACCATGCTTTTACTATAGTAATATTGTAGTAACCATGCTTTTTGGTGGAAGCCATAGTTTAAATGCATTTAACCATGGTGTTACTACAGTAATATGGTGTTAATATAGTAACCATGTTTAATTTTGTGGTTACTATGATTTTACTACAAAATACCATGGTGATTCTATGGTTAATAAAACCATGGTTAATTTTTGTAAGGGAAGGTTAGGGTTTGGTTTAGGGGTTTGTGTAGAAAGCCTGTGTGACTAAATAAACACAATAAAAATGCTGCAGTGATGCCCCTATACTGTATGCTAGAGTTTAATTAGGAGTGCAAATGGTAACTGCCACTATTTGCATGGGGTGTAAATAGCATATAACAATATTTGCACGTATAGTGCTTCATCAGTGGTTGAAAAGTAAGTTCTTCATTGAATTCTGAATGTATTGTGAAAGAATGAAAATTCGTATGCAACCATGGTTTTCATAATGATCATCAGACTCATTTGTATTTGGAGTGGGACAAACTATTGCTAGGGTTACGCTGATTAACCGTGAGCCAAAGCTGTTGTATCCCATAGGTTGAACACATTACGTGAGCTATCTCTGGAACAGCAGGTCAGGGCTGTGGCCTCTGTTCAGAGCATCTGCCAAAGGATCACATACTCTTTGATGTGCTGTTGATCTGTTCAGGCATTGGTGCAGCACCATCTGCTTTTAGCTGAGAGAGATAAAAGTTTTTCTTCAGTAATATGAGAGATTCAGTCATTCTCTCTTTCAAACACACCTTCCCACTTTCTCTCCCTCTCTCTCTCTCCAAACTTTGAATTCAACTGCAAAAAGTGTTGTGTTTACCTTTATTTAGTGCATAATGGTATCTCTAAACGGTGCTTCAGATATTCTGATATATAACTAAGGTTATCGGCCAGAAAAAAAAAGGTAATTTTCTCCCTTGAAGAACGTGTGATGAGAATGATTGAGCAGAAAGTGACTGAACATGCCATTCAGGATGTTTTCTTGCCTTTGTGAGGCATTTAAGGTGAAACAGCTTGTGCAATTAATCATGCTCCCATTAGCCTAGGTCTTCCATGGAACTCCATGTGGGGAGCGGCTCAATTATAGTTCTGTTAGAAAGAAACAGTACTTTTCCCACAAATCAAGGAACCTGAGACCACAGAGCTGTTTTGTCAGCCTCTATAGTCATTTTTCGGAATTGTTCCATTTGCTAGCACATGTTTATATGTCAAAACTAAGGTGTGGTTCAGTTTGTTATATTTGTCATTTACCGAGTTTTCAGATTTCTAGAATATGTTTTATCGAATGCCATGAACACTCTGCATCTAAATGTGGATGTCACTCCTATTCTGAGTGTTTAACCTGTTCTGTACACACAGAGTTCATTTATTTATGGGCATAACAACCACATTCTACAACAGAATTAACTCACAAAAAATTAACGTTGAGACAACCGAATTTTCATTAAATCTGTGTAATGTTTACAAAACCAAATTGAACGTGTTGTTAATGATGTAATTAAAAGCACATCTGAGATGCGTGTCTCTCTTCTTCAAGTGTAGTGAAAGCAAATCACAGGGAAACCCCAAAGAAACAAAGAATATTGACTCGCAAATTCTGAATTTGTTTTGTCTCTCTACACCATAGTTTCTCTCATCAGCCCTGTGGTTTAAGGGGGTAAACCAAATATTACTGCCTAGAGAGCTGCTTTACAACAGCTGCTTTACATCCTTAAACGAAATACAGTGCCTCTGTCAATGGAGGTTTACTAAAAATTTCTGGTCGATAATACGTTGTGACTAGTGGATATGAATTGGGTGTTTGTTAAAACTTAGCAGGCTGTAACAGCCTAAAATAGGTGCCTATAAGATAAAAAAAAAAAAAAAAATTATAATAATAATAATAATGTTGTTGAATTTGCCAAAGTTTGCAATGTTTGTGGTATTGTGTCTAAGTAAAATGTTAGTTTTGGAAAAAACGCAAATGTCCTCAAGTACATATCCTCAATCATTATTATTTTACATCAAAAACGCAAACAAGAGTCACAAGCTCTCTTGTTGCATGCTCGCAAATACGCATCAGCACTAGAAAGCATCCGCCAGTAGGACATGGTGTAGATATAGAACAAAGTCAGTATAGTATTAATGATACAGTAGATAAACATATATATAGTACTATATATAGCAGTTAATATAAAAATATATTTATGTTTCGGAGTGACTATTTGCACTAGGTGTAAATAGCACCTACCACACAGTTTTGCTATTTGCACACCAATAGTCTGGTGGAAACACAGAAATTAAAAAAAAAACTGCACCCTCTACTGTCGCTGCAGTGGTGTGGGGTGTAACAACGGTGTGGATGAACTTTTTCGTGTCTTTATGTTTTAGTATCAACTTTATACCGAAGTAGTGGTACATTTCAGATCTCTACAAGATGATAACATTCAGGGCTTTACTAAAAACATTCGGTAGCCCACCCTTTGCGCCGCCCATGATTATATTTGGTCTAAAATAGTTAACACACCATAGTTAATGCCAAATGGCTTAAACTGTGGCATCTTTTTCTTTCTCTTTCTTGAGCTTTACTTGAATCTTTTTCAAGCTTTCCTTGAAAACTTTTATCATATCTCTCTGTCTGTTTAACTGACCATACTGTTACTTCAAAAACATGACATAAACCTACAAGGTCCCATAATATGGACAACAGTGTGTTGTTTTCAGCCAGATTCTTCTTTTTTATTTTTTTTTAAACCATTGATATTCTTCATTTGAACAGCTAAATGGAAATTTTTTCACTAAATGGACATAAGATTCATTAAACCATCTTAACAGATGGCCAATGGTCAAACACTCTTGGCAAACTCTCATTAGCAGCCCACTGTATTATTATTATTACAACCACACAATGACTGACATATCCGTTTCTCTTAATAATAGCACAGGAATGTATATTTTGGATTCTCCCACTAACAACAGATGACAAAACAACCAAATAATAACTAAATGAAACAGGCCACTGCTGCGTCGACATTAAAACCCAACAGCTAAATGAGTCTGACCTTGAAGCTGTTGAGCCAGAGAATTCTTGCCCCACAATTACTGGGGAATTGGGAGATGTTAAACCCATCAAAACACCCCCCACCTCTCAGCTCTGCCCAACATCCACATCTGACCTTGAAGGTGGTGTAACACCAGGCATGCCGACACTCTTCCCAGCAGACTTGTGCTATTTCAGATACTTGGGAAAGCATGAGTTTGCAGAAAGACTTCATGGAACAGAAAAGAGCATTCTTCACCAAGATCCAAGATTGCCAAAACTGGTCGTCGTCAATGCCATTTGCTGTCATCATTCCATTACGTTTTGCATGATTACTGTAATAAACTAGTGATGAACAAGAGAGTAATGATATTGATTGCTGTCGTGGTGCAGTGATACTTCACTGCGACAACAACAACAGACATAAGCTGCATACGAATATCCATACTTCTCTATTATAAAGTATGCCAAAAACAGTACGCCAATGGAGTTTGTCCGAATCCTCAGTATTAATAAAACAGTAAACGTGAAATACCGGAATGACCTACTATTCATATTATCTAATGTTTCTTGTGCTTAAATTGTGTTTGACAAATCCAGAGTAGATTATTTCCACAGTTGTTGTTATAACATCTCATTACACGGTGCTCTGATGCAAAGGGGGGTGGATTTCAGCTGTTCAGCGATTTATTTCTTCTCACATATTTACATAATTTCAACGCAAATCAATATTTTATGTCCATTTATTTATTTATTTGGTTAGTAGCTAAGTAATAAGCAGGATAATGTACAGAAGATCTGCCTGAAGGGGTTTATTATGCAATAACAACCGGCTGACTGTATATTATCCCTTATATACTGTATATGCGGGTCATGGGACAATACCCATGTTTCCGGATGATTCTAGTCATCACCTGCATATCTAAAGAACATACTGTTGTACCAGCCGAGAAGTGTGTCCTTTATCAAAACAGTACATACTCTGACAGTACGTGATTTCGGACGAAGGGATAGTCTAGTTTTTATATCCACTGCAAAGTCATTATTCATTTGATGAATCAAATTCCTCGCTCTCTTTCAGTGTTCTTAGAAACACTCTGATAATGGGCTGCAACAGTTCTTACTCTTCCTCCGCATCTTCACCTCCACCATCTTCATCTTCCTGATAAAACATGAAGGCTAGAGGAGGAGGGGGAACAATGAAAGCACAGGAGAGGTTTCCACAGGAACCAAAGATAACTGCAAACTCCTCCACTTCAACAAGGGCATTACAACATCAATACTTTCCTCTTATCCACAACACACAGTAGTCTTCTCAGTCCTATTCATGTTGAGAAGAAGTATTTTCACTATGGATATTGTAGAAAAAATATGTTTTTTTTTAGAAATAGTATGGGACCGGGCTCTAACAGACTATAGGGTGCATAACAGTTATAGAAGGAAATATGATGCTTATAAAATGCCTCTTATATTTCCTCTGATATTTTCTTTCTTTCTTTCTTTCTTTCCTTATTAGCAATTTGTCAAATTAATTGACAAATTCTTGACCTAAATCAAGTTCAGCTGTTTAAAAGATTAGAATGCATTTTCTATGCATAGAATTATATGAAGATGACTTGCGTAATCAGTAGTAAAAAGGGTTCAGCACAGAGCAACCAATTTTATGTAATTTAGGTATTGTGAGATTGCCTTTGGCAAAGTATCAGTGCAAGCTGATAGCCTAAGGCTGAGGTAGAATAGGTTCAAAATAGGCTCAGATATTCTAAATTCACAATTTCTTATTTATTCTGAATGATGACTTTTCAAATTTGTATTACTTTTTTAATTTACAAACTGATATGTTTTTAATATACTGAAACTAATTCTCTGTATTGTGGTGGATCTACTTTTATGTAAAAAGCATCTCCAGCCAAAGAGAAAAAGCATCAATGTACATTTTTTGTTCAAATTCAACAGGTAATCCACCACTTTTAAGTGGCCTTGTATTCAAATTCTTCATTGCAGAGTTCTAAACTTTGAAACAAACCAGCCAGCTCTGAGATAAACAACATTTTTCAAGCTTTCCAAATGGGATAATTCAGCCTCCAAAGTGCACTTTGAAGGGAGAACAATCATGATAGCCATGCTGTGAGATCACTTCAGTCAGAATTTCCAATAAAAATTACTTAAGATATGAGTTCTGAATAAACTTTATTTTTGAGCCCCACACCTTTTAGCCATCCAAAGCTCTCACAGTCAATGGTAAGTCTTTGAAGGGAATAGGGCATAGGGATGATCACTTCTGAATGGAACACACCCTGCATCATGGCGAACACTAGAATTGTTTTTTTTTTTTTTTTTGGATGGATACAACAGTCTGTAAGCACACCTGTGACACATTGATGTGGCTCTAATTATTCATCTTTTTTCTGTACTCTGCCCATAGACTAATCCGCTTATATGTCTGCCATAGTAACACCCACATCACCCAACACCCATCTTTGCAGTATCAGATGTCTTTCTTTAAAAACAAGCAAATATATATCTATATCTATATCTATCTATCTATCTATCTATCTATCATATATATATATATATATATATATATATATATATATATATATATATAACTTTCATTACCTTACATGGACTATTTTCACAAGTAACCAACATAAAATACAATAAAAGAGGGTAACAGGTGAATAGGATAGCCAAGGTTAGCATGCTAGCAATAACGTTAGCGCCCTTAATGCAGAATGTAAACATCACAGATTACACATTATCTACTGCATATATCTTACTTTCAATTATCACTGAGTGGCTTTAACAGCTTCTTTTAACTTATCTCATGTGGATTCCATTTACAGAATGAGGCAGAAAGAACAATATTTACTGAATATGCAGCCTGAAGCTAATGACTGGTACAGTGACAACATGTGACACACAGTCAACAAACCTATAAAAATGCCAGCGATCATGGGAAAATTTAGACAAAACATATCTTTTCTAAACTGTCTATTTATTCACAACATCTCTCTTTAATCAGCATTATTATTAATCTTTACACAGAGTTTATAAAGATAATATTCTTACTGAAAGCACTAAGTGAAGCACATCAGAGCTTGTATAGTTAGAACAATCCAGGAGCAAATTGTGTCGTCTTCTGCCTTCGGACATCATCTTGAGCACAACGAAATACGCACATCTGATCTGTAAGAAATGCATGTGGCTGTAAAGTTCCCATGTTGTTGTGCATGTTTTGTGTGTCTTGCTGTTGAGAAGCTAGTTTTGAAACACTTGACTGGAATGTTTCTCATGATCTTAAAAATATTTTGATCTGAAGGCGTATGCTTAAATGTTCGAAATTAGTTTTGTAGACAAAAATATAATTGTGCCAACATATTAATTTATTTAATTATAAAACAAACATTTTATTTAAAAAAAAAAAAAAGTTTTTGAAATTGATGACTTGGACCAAATAATAAAGAAAAGCAGCCAATAAGTGCCCAACATAGATGAGAACTCCTTCAATACTGTTTAAAAAATATCCCAGTGTGATACCTCAAGAAGTTGGTTGAGAAAATGTCTAGGCAAAGGGTGACTACTTTGAAGATGCTGAAATATAACACAGTTTTGATTTATTTTGGATTTTGTTTAGTCACAAGATAATTCCCATAGTTTCATTTATGTTATTCCAAAGTTTTGATGACTTTACTATTATTCTAAAAATATATATATATATATATATATATATATATATATATATATATATATATATATATATATATATAAAGAATGAGGTGTTTCAAAACTTTTGAGCGGTAGTGTACATTTCGACATGCTTCAAGCGGCATTCTCTTTACTCACGTATACGTGTGGCTCAGTCAGTAAGCAACTTTCTCCACAGCAACGCAATTCCCCTTCCACACTTGTGTAAATTACAAACATGGCATCTGAGGAAGACCTCGCTATTTCATTTTACGTTGCTTCGCTTTATTTCCAGATATTCAAAAGTTGTTGCTGTATTTGTTTTCTTGATTATCGCGACCTGCAGTGGAATTGCATTGCAATAGCGTGGTTTCCCTCTTACATAAAAGTCCGGGATTCACCCAGTGTACGAGCGCATATACACAAACATGTGGGGCAGTTGCTATTTTACATTGGTGTGTATAAATGGGTATAGTGTATCTGCTTTTCCTGCTGTACTTCCAGAAATGTTGAATTCTTTCCGCTTTGTTGACTTGTTGTTGGGCTCCATCCTATGACATTAGTAATCTGGTCTGTTCATTCACATGTACACTCTTCAAAAATCTGTAAGAATGCCACTTATGCATTTACAAGACCACATAAGCCGTGTTCTCTGGGAGAAACCCACGTGTGTTAAGCGTTTTCTCTTAATCCCTTAAACGGTGTAAGGAAATTGCCGTTCTCGTTTTCATGATGTTTCAGAATGCCGCTTCTGCAAAAACCATGGAATGAACCATTTTCATAAGTGCATGTAAACGTGATCACTGGGAAACGTATTTTAATGCATTAGCCATTTTCATTGTAATATCAACTTCTCTGATTAGTGAATCTTGCTTAAGGATTGTGGGTAGTGTTGTACTTTACTGGGAATTCATCAATGTAACACAATTGTTTAAAAATTAAATTGAAATCACACTCATGAGTGGTTTCTTCAGCAATGTATACAATCGGTCAGCAACCTCAGAGTTCATGGTAATTCTGTCT
Source organism: Myxocyprinus asiaticus (assembly GCF_019703515.2). Classification (NCBI taxonomy): domain Eukaryota; kingdom Metazoa; phylum Chordata; class Actinopteri; order Cypriniformes; family Catostomidae; genus Myxocyprinus; species Myxocyprinus asiaticus. The sequence goes on from NC_059349.1 coordinate 30,004,374, forward strand.
TGAAGGGTAACATCATTTTAATGTTCTGGAATGCTGCTGTTGTGCACACTGTAAAAGTGGTAAACTGCAATTGTTACCTTAAGGAGCTATTTCTACCTGATCTATTCATTAAAATGTGTTTTGTTGGTGTAACCTAATTGTGGTGGTGGGGGCATTGTTGAGCGCTGGCTTGTGAATGGAGAGTGAGATCAGGAGATGAGAACGGTACAGATCGTCACCTGTCAATGATTGTCTCTAACAGCTCTTTGCAGTGAGAGTTGGAGATGGATTTAAGGGCGAACCAGACGCCAGTGAGGGAGAGAGAGAGCTACTCACACACACCCAGAGACTGTGTCAAATTGTTGCAGCTGAAAAGCGTGGTTTTGAGTTGTAAAATAAAAATACCTTTTGAGTTGGATTCGCCATCACCTGCTTCCTCTTTTCACCTCTTTGTGAACTTGTTACACTGGTGCAAAATCCAGAATTTAGGAGGAAGAATGCTGCCATGGATGCCTCACATCTGGAGGATGTTTTCAAGACCCTTACCAGCATCCACACAGCATCAAACTACACAATGAATACTCTAAGACATTATATATATTATAGTTTCATTTTCTGTTAATGCATGATCTTCTGTAAAGCTGCTTTGAAAAGATGTGTGTTGTGAAAAGCACTATACAAATAAAAATGACTTGACTTGACTTGACAGTATCAGATCCTCCTCGAGCTGTGCGCAGAACAGGTGCAGCGGTTCATCGCGCTCCTCCAGGTCCAAGCAGAGGACCGGCAGGTGCTCTCGGGGCTGCCGCTGCGACCCTGGACCCTGCGACCGCCCCGCCCCCCATGTACCGCTCATCAAGATGGGCCCCCAAGATGATCCAGAGGCCTTCCTGGAGCTCTTTGAGCGGATGCCAGGGGCCTGTGGATGGCCGAGAACCCAGTGGGTGGACTACTTTATACCACTGTTGTCCAGGGAAGCCCAACTTGTGGCGCAGCAGTTACCAACCGAGAACATCCTGGTATAGGCTGACTTGAAGAAAGCCATCCTTCAACGGGTTGGCCGGACACCTGAGCAACAGTGCCAATACTTCCGCTCGCTGATCATTGGTGAGCACGGCCACCCGTTTGCCTTCACCCAGCAGTTCTGGGACGCCTGCCGGAGGTGGTTGCTGTCTGTCGACCTGGTGGTACTGGAGCAGTTTATTGCTTGGCTTCTGAGAGGGACGGCGGAGTGGGTCCAGTGTCATCACCCGGCGTCGCTCCAAATGGCCATCCAGCTGGCAGAGGACCACGTGGCGGCATATTCGAGAGTCAGCAAGCCCCAAGACCCTTCTCTCTCTCCCATCATGTTCCTCCTCCCCGGAAACAGGGGGTTCCCCCTCCCAAACCGACTCCCCGTCTTCAGGGCTACACCACCCGCTGGTTTCCCCTGTCCCTCTCCGCTCTATATCTCAGGTTGTTGAGACTGCTACCGCAGGCACGGGCATGAAGACTGGGCTGGTTTGCTGGAGCTGTGGGGAGGGACATTGGTTCGGGTCCCCGACACTCCACAGACCACCCCCAATTGAGCAGGGACGTACCGCATACCTGTGAGTATTAAGGGGGTACATACCAGGCCTTGGTGTATTCAGGTTGCAACTAAACCTCCATCCATCAATGCCTGGTTCAAGACGAGGCTTTGGGTGCTAGTCAAAGGGTGAAGGTGAGGTGTGCATGGTGATATCCATGGTTATCTGGTAGTGACGCTGACTATTCAATTCCGGGGACAAAAGCATAGTGTCGAGGTGGTGGTTCATTCCTGCCTCACACTTCTGCTAATCTTGGGTAAGAATTGACCAGCATTTACCACTTTTTTGAGGGAAATTTGTGTGGATGGGTCCTGTGACAAAGAGTCTCGGTGTGTGGTTTGCGATGCGCTGGCTGGGGATGCGGAGCCAGGGCCGCCTTCGTCAGTTCCACGGCAGGATGACGTAAGGGAGGGGGAAGTCTCGGCTTCCCCAGCCCTTAGAGGATTCCCTGCAGGGGATTTCCCTCTGGAGCAGACGCGAGATGAAACCCTTAAGCCTTCGACCAAGTGAAAGTAATTGATGGTCAACGTCTTCAGCCACACATTGTACTCTTATATCTGTTCTTTTCTATTATAAATGATTGGTTGTATTGAGTGACACAGGACGCTCAGACAAAAGAAGACGCAACCAGTTGTTGATATCAAAGATATCATCATAATCCGATGGCAGGTCATTTAGGGTGAGAAAATACACTAAACCGTCTAATGGCCCATTTCTATTGGTCAGGCATTCACGGAGATGTTCGCAGGTAGTGTGCGGCATGCCGTGAATGTCAGCTGTTGAATCCGCCGGTCACCCCAAGAGCACCTTTGTGCCCGCTTCTTTGATCGAGGTCCCCTTGGAAAGAATTGGTATGGACCTCGTCGGACCATTAGAGCAGACGGCACGTGTACATTGCTTTGTGTTGGTTCTGGTGGACTACGCAATATCCGGAAGCAGTGCCTCTACGCAACATTTCAGCACATAGTGTTACGGAGGCACTCTTCAGAATCATCTCCCGAGTGGGGATTCTGAAAGAAATGTTTCAGTGCACTATTGTGGAAAACTACAATGCTAATTAGCAGCTGTAAATTTTTTTTTTTTTTTTTTTTTGACACTTCATCAGGTGAATGAAGACATGGAACAAGAGGAAAGATATGAGTCTGGAGTAAAATGGTGTCAAAGACTAAAATATATCTGGGGAATTCAAGCATGTAAGGAAGGAAGTATGTGCTGACAGCTCAAAGTCATCTGTTTTGTAAGCATCAGAGGCGGTTCTGACATATTTGACGCAATATCAGATTTGCCATAAATAAATAAAAGAGACAGGGTTCTTTTATACCTCATAGATGACTGCATCATTTTGTTTGGAATTTGTTTATTTATTTATTTTGGACATTGGCATATGGTGTTTTAAAAACAAATAAAAAGGCACATATTTGGAAGTAAATACAAGAATTCCCTAAATATTTGTTAGTGCGACTAAATTATAAATCCAATGCAAAAATAATACTGTGAAAAGCCAATTATTGCAGAAACCAGTGAATAATACCACTCCACAGGGGCCTTAGGAGTCTTACTATTCAAATCTACTCTTCAAAGAGCGTAAAAGTTTGGAGTCTCTTTAATCATGTCATACCGTTTGCACCGCAAAAGATTTTTTCCGGCCACAGACATCAGCAAAGGAAAAGTAATAAGCTTCGTAACATGTAATAACACATGCAAATGAACACTCCTAACACCAACCATTAAAAAAAGCTTTCAAATAAAGAGCAAATAAACCACTAAACAAGTCCACTCACATGGTCATATAATTAAAACCATAGGTGTGCTTCAGTTTGGCTGGACTTGATTTTTCTGCAACTTTCCTGAAGCATAAGTTCAAAAGGAACACTGCAAGGGGCTCAGAGAACATCACAGAGGTCCCAATGGATTTCACTCATCAGATTCTCTACATTTTATAGGGCCATGTTCCAGCTAGCACCCCTCCAAAGCCTTACTATCAGGAAAGAGTAAAAAAAGGCAAAAAAATAAAATAAAAATACATTTAGTTTGAAAGAGGGTCTGCAGGCATCAATGCAAAAACAGAATACGGTTTCTCTATGTCCCCCTTTGGCCCAATAGGATCATCACCTGGAAGATTACCTTTGTTAAGCTGCATTGAGTCAAGTCATCCCTTCTTTTCTCATCAATCAGCCACCGGAAAGTTAGCGTCTGGGAGGCAGAAAGGTCCCCTATTGGATCCCAGTCTCTGCTGGGTGAATGTGGTAATGGCGTCCAACGGTGAGGCTTGCAGAGGTTGTAATTTTCCACAAGCCATAGCACAGTTCCACCGGGAGTGCAGGAAAAGGCATATCTAATTAGTTTTAAATATAGATCTTAATTCTAAAAAAAAAAAAAAAGATTGATATTCAAATGACATTAATATGGCCACAAGCGACTCAATGCATTGGTAATTTGAATATGAATTTTTATTTATTTATTTATTTATTTATTTTATTGTTGCCATGAGAAGAAGTACAGTATAGCATGCACTTCAACATTCAGTTTACCCAAAAATGAAAATTCTGTCATCATTTACTCACCATCATGTTCTTCCAAACCTATATGATTTACTTTCTCCTGTGCAACACAAAGGAATTATTAGGAACCATTCACTTTCATTGTATGGAAAAAGAATGCAATGGAAAATGGAGGCTAATGTTTTGCCTAACTTCTCCTTTTGTGTTCCATGTTTGGAAAACAAGAGGGTGAATTTTCATTTTTGGGTGAAATTTACCCACATGCACATAATTTGTGAAAATCAGTTAAAGGCTTTTGAATTAGACCATGGCAAAAAAGGAACAAGCTTTACAACAATAAGCAAATCCTTTTGTGTACATGCAACAAAGAACATTCAAGTTGTACCCTATTTAAATCAACCCACGCAAGCATATCAATTCATTTTCTTAATGCATGCAAGCAGACCCATATTTTGTCCTGCTACAATATTAACTGCATCCTTTGCCATATTTTGTGGCTTCACATTTAGTTAGGGCTTGTGTGAGGACAAGTAAACACTGAAATGTCATCTCACCCAAAAATGTGACATCATACGTTTAGTTCTACGCTGCTGACTAAAACTCAGATGAGTCATCATATTGATAATGAAACAATGATGAAATCTGCAAATAAAGGTTACAGTTTCTGTTGCCCGTTGTGGTTATTTGACACCACTGGCCTGCCTATAGCTCTAAACCAAAGAGCCCAAGGGGCGAAAGTACAAAACTCCATATGCTCACAGATTTCTGATACAGGTCTTCAACTGACTCCCACTTTCACCAAAGCACAATAGCCAGTGCCTACAGTACATTGTTCAATGCATCTCATTTCCCAATGCAGTTTTACTTTTGTAATAATTTCCCTATGTGCATATAATCATATAGACCACAGCAGCTTTGTGTAACTGTTTCACCCATTAAAAAAGCAATTTACCAAATGGTTCTGGCTTCCATTAACTTTAAAACTTACACTGCTCTCAAAGTCTCTCATTTTTATTCATTGTGCTATCACTTTGTGCACTCCAGATACTAAGACTATTAACAAGGTGTGAAACAATGTTATCCAGGGATTTGTGGATGAGAGTTAAACCTCCCAGTATTACATTGATTTGAAATGCCAAGAGCATTTGCATTTCATTAAATCTCAACAGAACAATTATACCTTTGTGAGCGCTGATACAGTTCTGAAGGTGTACAGATTACGAATTGCAATATTTGTCCTGGAGGCTGGGGGATGGGCATTATCAACTTGCCTTTAATGAAAACGCAAGTATAACAGTTATTTCAGAGCCTAAAATTAGCTCTCCAGAAGTGTTTACCAAACTTGATCTAGCTTGTGTGCTGTGACTTTTGTCTCTCTGTGCTTCAATGCTTTCGGAAAAGTTTTGTTTTAGGTCTAAGCAAGTTTGATGTATAATAGATGGAATATAGGAATGCTTGCTGGTGCAAAATGAGGTGAATTTGGGATTGTCTGCGCACAACTACCACAGATATATTCTGCGCTGCCTGTGTCACTGTATAAGGTCTTAATCTATTCCTTTTTTCCTCCATTTCTTCCCTTCTGCCTCCCCCTCACTTGTGCTCTAGAGGCTCAGAGTGACCCCCAGGGATTCAATCAGGGCATCAGAGTCTACCCAGAGGCCTTTGGTGACACAGATTTCTCTGAGCAGAACACTGCTATTAATGTAAGCTTGGAGTTACCCTAAAGACTGCTTTACTCAGTTATGTTGCCAAAAACACAGCTTATGACTTCAAAACATTTTGATATTAAGCATAGAGTACCACAGTAGCACCATAACACTCCATATCACCAAAATACAAATACTGTAGTTTTCTCTTTTAGAAATTTTGTTTGGTGTAGGCACATTCTGCTTTCTGTCCCACGTTGTGTGATCATATGACTGAACACGATACTTGAAAAGCACAGTTTTAAAGAATGATTTGCCCTGATGACTCATTTAGATGTAGGATACAGGAACTAGGATCGATCTATCTATCTATCTATCTATCTATCTATCTATCTATCTATCTATCTATCTATCTATCTATCTATCATCAACACTACCTGGCAAGGACGGATTAACCACTGGGCCAATTGGGTCGTTGCCCAGGGGCCTCTAAACCCAAAGGACCCCGAGCTCTAAATAAATAATTTATTTATTTATTATGAGATATCTATTATAAATCCACATAAATGTCAAGCTTATGTGAAATACCATTTGTTCGGCTGAATGTGTGCTGGACAACAGCAGTGTGAGCACAGTCACTCGAATGCACGCTCAGGGAATCTGTGTCTCACAGGTGCAGCGCATTTATTTGAAGGACTACAGAGAACAGAGTCTGATTTACAAAATGCTTCCAAACACAAAGATAAGGTGCAGTTTACCCTGGCTGTGTACAAAGCTGATGGTTTAAATTCATATAAGTGACAGAATTCATGCAACATTATGGATGACTTTAACATTTTTCAGTGCATTTAATGTTTAATGATAAAGCGAAAGATGCCTAAATACCCTAAATATGTGCACGGTAATGGTTTGTAATAGGGGGGACAAAGTGCTGAAACTTTGCCAGGTGAAAAACAATCTGGAATCATGTGTAACATCACATTAAGTCCTCTTTGCAGCCTGAACTTCATCAGAATAGCGATTTTTGACACCAGCGCTGAAAAAGCGTGATGCAGCGCAACAAATGATGAAACAGAACACAGGTGTCTCGGGATGCATTTCTAAATATTGAATTTCTTTTAAACTTAATGCAGTGTCTAAAAAAATGTGACGGTCCTGAGTTGTGGCACGGCACAACGATCAAAGACGTCTGTCCAGTGCGTGTTTACATAGAAAAAACATTTTAAAACATCGCAGGGACAGGTCTGAACAGCCCGTAACTCACCCTATAACCTACTTGAAAAACTGACCCGAACCTGGCCCAAAACCTGAATGTGTGTCAGGTACCATCAGACTCATCATGGGGGCCTCCACGGTGTACCGGCCCATGGGCCTCTCAGGTCTTAATCCGTACTTGCTCCCTGGCCAAAAAAATAAATAAAATAAATCATCATTTGGATTTAAATAAGCAGATACTAAGAGCCTATGATTGGATCATTATTGCAGTGATTAATATGTTTCAGCTGGCAACAATCCTTTTAACCCTAAATGATGCAGTGTGTAGCTTCTCATTTCTAAAACAACCATGTTGGAAGATGTATCCCATGGTCATGGAAAAAATGTTATTGTGTTCCAGAAAGGGCAAATTATTGTCCTGCATCAAGCAAAGAAAACATCTAAGGAGATTGCTGAAATCACTGGAATTGGGTTAAGAACTGTCCATAGCATTATTTAAACTGGAAGGATGGTGGTGAACCATCAGCTTCACGTAAGAAATGTGGTCAGAAAAATAATCTTGAATGATGGTGATAGGAGATCACTAAAATGCTTGGTGAAGTCACATCGTAAAATATAGATAGTAGAACTCACGGCTATGTTTAATAATGAAAGTATTTACTAAAATATAACAAATAAATACAATAATGTACATTTGATAAAATGTGTTTACTCTTTACATTAACATACTATATATTAAAAATGCCAGACATAATGAAGATTTATTGTATTAATATATTATTTAATAAGAACAAGTAAGGCCAAAATATTTTAAAAGTAAATATGTGACATTGTTTCTGTGAAAGCCCCAGAGCTCCGATGCTTGGTGTATATGTCAGCATCCGAATTCACTCACTCATTTCATTCACTCACTGCTGATATATAGTGCACTCACTGCCATTCACTATATAGGAAATAGTGAATGAGTGAATGTCTTTGCCATATGATCACCTCACACCCACACATCTCTCACGCGCGCTCCCCGCACACCTCTTTGTGCACGCGCTCCAGTTGTCAATCACGCGAATGGCAGAGCAAAAGGCATTAACATTTAACTTGAATGGTTACATGGATTTATACAGTTAATCAGCCCAAAGTAGCTGCGATAGCTGCGCAGGGTAAATGCATAAATACTGCTCATGAGATGCGGGACAAAGCGCACTGATATATTGCTGCAGATTTAAAAATGTACACTTAAAAACTGATGTCATTAGAGCCCAGTTACAGAATCACCTTGAAAATGAACATCACATTACATAGAAAAGCCTGCATTATCCATTAGAGCCACAACTTACCTCATAGTGCTGCCATAAATTGGAGATTCAATTTTAATCTTGAAATATCCACTTGTCTTGGTGTTAAATGAAGTCATTGTATGACGAAACTATTATTTTTTCACTGTGCGGAGCGAAGAAAGTGTTTCATTTTGAAGAGCTTGATGCTGCAGCAGTGATGGACTCATCTTGAGTGACAGTCTGTGACAGCGAGCGCAGCTGTGTGAACTTCAGCTGTCATAACAGTCCCATTCAATAATCTCTCAATAAACTGCACATTAATTAAAATTAAACCCAGTAAAGTAATGACAGGAACGCCACCCATTGTAAAGAAGTAAAAGTAAAACAATTTCATTAGAAATTTACTTGAGTGAGAGTAAAAAGTACCACATTTTTAACCTACTCTAAAATTATTTTTTCCCAAAAAAGTTACTCAAGTAAATGTAAATGTAGCACGTTACTACCCACCTCTGCTTGTTAGTGAGGCTAATCAAAAAAAAAAAAAAAACTACTTCAATTTGATAGGGAGCATAAAGGTTGGACTGTGGAGCAATGAAAAAAGTAATATGATCTGATGAGTCTAGATTTACCCTATTTCAAAGCAATGGGCACATCAGAGTAAGAAGGGAAGCGCATGAAGTTGTCATGCATTGTGCCCACTGTACAAGCCTCTGGAGGCAGCGTTATGATCTGGGGTTGCTTCAATTGGTCAAGTCTAGGCTCAGCAAAGTTATGTGGCAATAAAATGAAGTCAGCTGACTACCTGAATGTACTGAATGACCAGGTTAGATCCAGGTTGCCATCAACTGATTTTTTCTTCCCTGACGGCACAGGAATATTTCAAAACGACAATACCAAGGTTCATCGGGCTCAAATTGTGAAGGAGTGGTTCAAGGAGCATAAGGAATCTTTTTCACACATGAATTGGCCACCACAGAGTCCTGACCTTAACCCCATTAAAAGTCTTTGGGATGTGCTGGAGACGACTTTATGGAGCAGTTGGACACTCCCGTCATCAATACAAGATCTCAGCCAAAAATGTATGCAACTCTGGACAGAAATAAATGTTGTGACGTTGCATAAGGCTGTCAAAACAATGTCGCACCGAATGTGCACCATAATTAAAGCTAAAGGTGATCCAATGAAATATTAGAGTATGCAACTTTTTATTTTTTTTGGCCAGGCAGGCAGTGTCTGTCTGTCTGTCTGTCTATCTATCTATTGTCCATCCGTCTGTTTATCCTTTCTGTCTGTCTTTCTACTGTATCTGCCTATCTATCTCAAGTAAATAAAATAATTTAAAAGACACAGAATATGTATCCATGAACTTATTTTTCTGACATATTTGTAGTACATCTTCTGAAGAGCTGCAAATCATATCCAACCTTTAATTAAAAAAAAAAAAAAAAAAAAAAAAAACTTATATACCATTGTGCGTTTTTCATTGTTATTTAGAAAAATCTTGTTGTGTTTTTCCATTGAGCAAAATCACCACTTCACACTGCGGTTGTCTATTGAAACAGACGATGTTGACAGCACATCTCTTGCAAATTGATCAAACAATTCAAACTAATGTTAAAATTCATAGTCTATAGAGAACAGGACTGATAGATAGTCCACCCCGTACTTTGCTGAGTGGTTTGAGGACACTTTAGATAATGCAGACAAACTCACAACCAAAAGGGCTTTCAGTTTTCCCAGTTGTTGACAAGTCCTTTGAGCTAGAATGGCCATTGTAGCAGCTGGAGAATGCGGAGGGTGAAGGCTGCGGAGCACACAGGAGACATAAAATAGGCTGCAGGAAATTAGCTTGAGAGTGATGTTTATGGAAACAAAGTGAGAGAGGAACGAGTGAAGACATACATTAGCTTTTACTGGGAGTCCATCTCTCTATGTGGAGCATGCCGATCCACAGCAGGGGCTGAAGGGAAAAATGAAAAATAATGACAACAAGCTGTCATGTCTGTCCTGCTATTACCGCGCTGTGTCATTTCCTGTCTACAGTATGCATGTTTGAAACAGGGCTTCTAGTGCAATAGCTTGCAATGCTGTGTAATTTTCATCAGCAGGAATTCACTCTGTTGAGGTTGGCTGTATCTGAATAGAAACACTCATGTTCCAATCATTAGTGAGCCACCACAGGGGCAGAGCTTGGGGTGTGTTCCTTGACTTTGAAGTGGCAGAGAACAGCACAAATGCCCAGGCAGATGCATACATACACAAACATTCTCCCTATGGATTTACCTTAGTCCTAATGGGAATAAGAGCCTTTTTAACACCAAGTGGATGAACGGAACAAAACAGTGGGCCACAGATGTCCCCATATGGAAATGATTTACACACACACACACACACACATGTTGGTGCAGCTATCCTTATGAGGACTCTCCATAGACATAATGATTTTAATACTGTACTGTACAAATTATAGATTTTATCCCCTAATCCTAACCCTATCCTTAAACCTAACCCTCACAGAAACCTTTCTGCATTTTTACATTTTCAATAAAACATCGTTTAGTATGTTTTTTAAGCGATTTGAATTATGGGGACACTAGAAATGTCCTCATAAACCACATTAATAGCATAATACCCTTGTAATTACCAGTATGTAGCCTAAACAAAAGTCCTCGTAAACCACTTATACCTGCCCACACACACACACGTTGGTGCGGCTATCCTTATGAGGACTCTCCATAGACATAATGATTTATATACTGTACGAACTATAGATTCTATCCCCTAACCCTACCCCTAAACCTAACCCTCACAAAAAATGTTCTGCATTTTTACATTTTCAATAAAACATTGTTTAGTATGTTTTTTAAGCGATTTGAATTATGGGGACACTAGAAATGTCCTTATAAACCACATTTATAGCATAATACACTTGTAATTACCAAAGTGTAACCTAAAAAATTTTCCTCGTAAATGTTTTATGTTGTTTTAAGTTTATTTATATCATTAAACTTTACATTGACTGTTCAGCCAGTTCCTGCCTCCTCCATGCCCATCCCTTACCCTGTTACATTGGTGCTGAAACCCGGGAAGGAGGAGGGATGTGCTGCTGTGGAGTCCTTGCCGCTGCCGTCCACCAAAGGAGCAGCCATGGCTGTCTGCCTGGGGACGGAGGGGTCGCTGCCAGCCGCCGAGAGCCAGAGGAACTGCTGCCGTCCACCAAGAAGGTGAGCAGTTCCATCCGCCAGGGGTCAGAGGGCTCGCTGCCATCCACCGTGGGGGGAGCGAGCTGACATCCGCAAAAGGGCGGAGGAGCAGTTGAGGACTGGGCGACATCATGTCCGGAAACCGGCGATCAAGTTTTTTTCTCTCTCTCTCCTCTCTCTCTCTCTCTGTGTTTCTGCTCACCCTTTTCCTCTCCCCACGCTCTCCTCGTCTCCCCCCCCAGGTTCACAGGAGGCGGGGTGGACCACCAGCTGACAGAATGGCTGGAAGGGCAGCATCTCCCCTCCAGAGATGGGGGGAGTTGGTCAGACCAGTGGCACCCCAGCCTGAATCGGGCAGGGGAGGAGTGTGACGAGGAGGAGGGCATGGTTGGGCTATGATGATGCACTGCCAGCCCTAAATTAGCTGATCAGTGGGAGAGTGAGATAATGGGGATACTCTATTCTATTCTATTTGCAAAAGGAACGTTTGGGAGTCTAAAATTTATATTTCCTATTGACACACTAAAGCTGAAGATATAAAAAACCATATTAAGATAAATGTTTGTGGCATGTTGTGGCATGTTGCAGGGCTCCCTGTTCTTCTATTCTATTCTGTTTGCAAAAGGAACGTTTGGGAGTCTAAAATTTATATTTCCTATTGACACACTAAAGCTGAAGATATAAAAAACCATCTTAAGACAAATGTTTGTGTGAAACATCTTATGTGCCTAAGACTTTTGCACAGTACTGTATATATATATATATATATATATATATATATACTGTAAATAAATCTCATACCTTAGAAATATTGATTTATAAGGGCAGTTGTTTCATTCCAGACTGATTTCACTGTGAATTTGGCAACAGGTTGAAAGTTTTTCAGTGCAAATTGGTCTGTGCTTACCACAATTCAAACCACTGCCCCCAGTGGCCAAAGTGGGAAGTGTTGTTGAAGGTATAGGTATGTGTGTGCTTTAGTTTTCTGGTGAAATGTCCACAGAGTGGCAGCAAAAGTGAGTTGTAAAGCAAGTATTTATTTGTAATTTATGTAATACAGTGAAGAAGAATGCATATTTTATTAATCATATGCCACAACCCAAACCCTAAACCTAACCATCAGTGGACTAAAAATCTTAGAGAGAAAATATAACCATGTTCATCATCATTTCTTTTTTTTTTTTTTTCTCCCCTTTTCTCCCCAATTTGGAATACCCAATTCCCAATGTGCTCTAAGTCCTTGTGGTGGCATAGTGACTCACGTCAACCCAGGTGGCTGAGGACCACACATTATAGCCACATATTATAGCTACCACGAGAAGGTTACTCCATGTGACTCTACCCTCCTTAGCAACCGGGCCAATTTGGTTGCTTAGGAGACCTGGCTGGAGTTGCTCAGCACGCCCTGGATTCTAACTCACTACTACAGGGGTGGTAGTCAGTGTCAGTACTTGCTGAGCTACCCAGGCCACCCAACCATGTTCATCATTGATTAGGTGAACGCAGTTACTTCCTGGTTTCCACATGGGAGCTTGATCCATGTCTCTAAGGCTGCTTATGCAAAGCGCTATCAGTCACTTTACAGGAAAAGATCAACACATTTGAATTGATGCAAAGATGTCTGATGTGAGATGGCTCTTGTCAGTAACAGAATGTGGTTGATGTCATAGTACCTGAACATTCGGTAGTTGACATTCTGTGCGATCATTGGAAGGAATTTTTATGTGTTTTTCAATAATGTGTTTTATTACCAATTGTGAACTTTTCTATATGTCACAAATTCATATTGAGTGAAATATGAAAATATATATATAAAAAAAAAATTAAATAAAAAAAATTTAAACAAAAATTAATGTCTACAAAGCCTGGTTTTTAGCAGGGCACACATCAGAGTTATGTCTAGAAGTTTACCCTCTGGTTGCCAAAAGTCTCACAAAAGCCGCATGCTGTGTTCACACAGTGTTTATTGTGTTTATTTGGAGTCCCACAAAAACCCTACATCTACCCCTACCCCTAAAGCTAACCTAGCAGCCCAAATATACTTAGGTTTTGATGCAAATATATAGCGTCTGAGTACAGTCTAATGCTAGCCTTTCAAAGTATACTTTATTTGATTGTGCATGCATACACAGGCGGTTGGAACATGCGAGTTAAGACTGCAATGACAGACTATTTTAATTACTCTATCTTCAAGATTTTAGACCCATATGATGTCTTTATATTTTTTCAGACTCAAGTTATACAAATGCATGCATCTCCTGATCTCCTCACACACACACACACACTCTTGATGTACACATCCACTGTTGTTGTTTCCACATTCATTTCCTGTTGTTTAGTGGCAATTACATCTTCTTCTAGCACTTCTTTGTGACTCCAGTGGCTCAGTTGTGAGTGTTGCCCCCTTATGGACCCACTAAATCAGGGGTCAGCAACCTATGGCACTCATGCCAGCATTGGCATGGGGAGGGGTAATCACTGGCACGCTAGCAACGGCGAGAGAGGAGTAGACTATTTTATTTATATAAATTCTGCACCTGCATTCCAATCTACATCTTGATGTTATCCTTCCTCATGATCACACAGTGTGTTTTCATGAGCTGAATGGGAGGCTAAACAAAAAGTTAAAATGTGTCGAGACTGTAGTATACCCAACGGACTTGGGCAGCACGTGCAAGCCATTCATGCATCACGAGCCAGCAGCACTTCACTTCCAGTTAATCATGCGAGTAAACGTGCCTGCTTTTCTTTGGTCAGGCTGCGCAGATGACAGCCTACATTCCGTGTTTCATTTGTTTCTTTTTGCTTTCAGAACAACACATGATGTAATAAGGAAAACACCATTATTAATCCTTGAGATTCCGCATACAGGTACACCCTCCTTAAACCATGGTCACACTCAAAATTACACTAAACGATTAAAAGAGAAAACAAACCCACATCATGGGTTTCAAAAATCTGAGTCTATTCAAAATATAAATTAAACCTGGAAAAACGTTTTAGGATTTTGCAGGTGTGATTCACCGAAAAGGGCTAAATAGTTGATCAGCTTGTGATGTGCAAATGTCTTGCACGTGCACCACGAGTCTTGTCACACTTTAATAGTGTTTAGCCTCCCATTCAGCTGATGAAAACATGCTGCATGATCATGAGGAATGATTACATCAAGATGTAGGAGTGCAGGTATGAAAAACGTCATATAAATAAAATAGCCTACTCCTCTCTCGCTGTTGCTTGCATGGTAGTGATATAATATAAGAAATATTTAAAATTCCACACAATTTCATGATCAGTAATCAAATTAGCAATCTGTGACATTAACTGTATTAGCTCATTTTGTACAAAAGGACAGGTTTTCTTTCGTTAAAGCACTTTCACAGATGCTTTGTGAAAATTCACATGCAGGATCATGATTATATCAGAATCATCGGGTTTTGCACAAATATTTCACACAAACTATTATGCTGAGGGGCACTGGCACAGCCATTGACCAGGAAAATAAAAAAAAATGGCACTTCATGTCAAAAGGTTGCCGACCTTGCTTCAAGATGGTGCCAAGTATGGCTGCTGCGCTGCAAGCTCAGACCCAATATTGCAGTTTTTTGTTTGTTGTGTCTACAGTTCTTTTGTTTTTCATCTTGGATGTCGTCTGCCTTATTGTCTATGATAGACAAACACTTTTGGACATTGGTTCTTCAATAGTACACCAAAAACCGGACTGGACTAAATACCTCAATGCCGACCCGCTGTTTTCAAACACGACAGCGGAGCCCTTTGTCTGGGCTGCCCGGCCGTGGAACTGCAGCCGGAAAAGGGGAAGGAGAGCCAGTGTTCTCGTCAGACTAAGACTTCGTGCAAATCAACCTCCGCTTCCCAGTATTCTACTGGCAAATGTTCAGTCTCTGGACAACAAGCTCTGCGAGCTGAGAGCGCGGATCTCTTTACAACGAGAGATGAGGGACTGCTGCATTATCTGCCTTTCAGAAACTTGGATGTCTGCGGAGATTCCAGACTCAGCCATCGAACCCGAGGGGTTCTCAGTGCACCGAGCGGACAGAGTGAAAGACCTCTCAGGTAAAAGCAAAGGTGGTGGTGTATGTTTTATGATCAACAAATCCTGGTGTGATCAGAGGAACATACATTCTAACAAGCCTTTCTGCTCTCATGATCTGGAATACCTCATGCTTCTGTGTCGACCATTCTGGCTACCGAGGGAATTCACAGCAGTCATTATCACAGCTGTGTATATCCCCCCACATGCCGACACAGACTGGGCACTCAAGGAACTGTATGGGAGTATAAGTGAGCAGGAAACTGCGCACCCTGAGGCCGCGTTCATTGTGACCGGGGACTTTAACAAAGCCAACTTCAAGTCAATAGCACCGAAATACTACTAACACATCAGCAACACACTGAGGGACCGGGTTTTGGACCATTGCTACTCTCCCTTCCGGGATGGCTACAAATCCCTCCCCCACCCACTATTTGGCAAATCGGACCACTCTTCTGTTCTCCTTCTGCCCGCTTACATGCAGAAACTGAAACAGGAAGCAACCACCCTCAGAACGATCCAGTGCTGGTCAGACCAATCGGATTCTATGCTACAGGACTGTTTTGATCACGTGGACTGGGAGATGTTCCAGTCCGCCTCTGATGACGACATCAAGGTCTACACAGATACCGTAACGTGTTTCATCAGGAAGTGCATAGATGATGTAGTGCCGACCAAAACAATACTGATTTACCCTAACCAGAAACTGTGGATTAATAGCGATGTTCGTGCGGCACTTAATGCGCAGACCTCCACTTTTAATTCCGGGAACACGGAGGAGCATAAACAAGCCAGTTATGCCCTCTGCAAAACTATAAGAGCAGTACAGGGACAAGATTGAAGGACAGTTCAACACCGACTCTAGAAGCATGTGGACTCACTGCAGTTTGCTTACCACAACAACCACTCCACTGATGATGCCGTTACATCTACACTACACACTGCTCTCTCCCACCTGGAAAAAGGAACACATATGTGAGAATGCTGTTTGTAGACTACAGCTCAGCATTCAACACCATAGTGCCCTCCAAGCTTGATGTGAAACTCCAGGCTTTGGGCTTAAACAGCTCACTGTGCAGCTGGATCCTGGACTTCCTGTCAAGCAAACGCCAGGTGGTTAGAATGGGCAGCAACATCTCCTCATCACTGACCCTCAACACTGGAGTCCCACAGAGCTGTGTTCTCAGTCCACTCCTGTATTCCCTGTACAATGCCATCATTAAGTTTGCTGATGATATGACGGTGGTAGTTCTGATCACTGACAATAATGAAACAGCCTGCAGAGAGAAGGTGCACACTCTGAAACGCTGGTGTCAGGAGCACAACCTCTCCTTTAACATCAGTAAGACCAATGAGCTTGTGGTGGACTTAAGGAGAAAAGACAGAGAACACAGCCAAATCACCATCAATGGAGCACCGGTGGAGAGAGTCAGCAGCTTCAAGTTCCTCTGTGTCCACATCACAGAGGAACTCACATGGTCCGTCCACACTGAGTTGTGAAGAAGGCTCACCAATGCCTCTTCTTCCTGAGATGGCTGAGGAAGTTTGGAATGAACCACCACATCCACACATGGTTCTATACCAGCACTGTAGAGAGCATCCTGACTGGCTGCATCACTGCCTGGTATGGCTACAGCACCACCCTAAACCGCAAAGCCCTGCAAAGTGTGGTGCGAACTGCCAGACACATTATCGGAGGTGAGCTTCCCTCTCTCCAGGACATCTATACCAGACAAAATCTCGGAGGATCATCAGAGACTCCAGCCACCTGAGCCATGGACTGCTATCACTGATACCATCAGGCAGGCAGTATCGCAACATCAGGACCTGCACCAGCCGACTTCATGACAGCTTCTTCCCCCAAGCAATCAGACTTTTGAACTCTTGATCGCCCACGATACATATATCAGCATCGCACTTTATTAGCTTCAGACTGGACTCACATTTTATACTTCTCTTAATAACACACTGGCAACTGACTATCAACCAACAGCTGAATGTCAACACAACACTTCATATTTATTTCCACTGATTACATGGGGGGAGGAGGGGTACAGTGTATTTTTATTGTATACAGTTTTCTTATTTTGTGTATACAGTATATTGTATATTATTTTTATTGTATACGGTCTTCTTATTTTGTGTATACTGAATATTGTATATTATTAGGTGTATATTGTGTAACAAGATGTGTAAACTGTGTTATGTGCAAATTAGATGTTTATTGTAATTGTCATACTGCTATGTTGCTTGGAACTGCACCCAAGACTTTCACCCACTGTTGCACTTGTGTATGTGGTTGAGTGACAATAAAGGGATTTTGTCAGACGCGATTGCTAAACATTTGTGTACAGGACTGAACTCATGCGGCCCGATTTTTCTAAACCATGCCTACTCTGAATGCAGTTTGCACATGCGCCCAGAATTATTTGCACTATTTAGTGCAGGGGTCACAAAAACAAAAACAAAAACAAAAAAACAGGGGTTGAGTGACATTAAAGGGATTTGATTTCAAATATATATATATATATATTACATTCCTGTGGCGTGACTTTTTTTAAGATTCTAACATTCTTGACTCTTGTTTCCATTAGTGTTGTGTATATACAGTATAATATAAATCAAGGGACTTTAATGTCATGTCAAATACTAATTTTTAGCTTTAAATCTATAAAATGGCCACTTAGTTTAAACTGCCCTGCAGCTTTTCAAAATTGTATTATAATTATTTTGAATGCAGGAACCACATGGAACATTTACTTTTAAACTTATATTTAAATTTGTCACCACAGGACCATTCTAGAATTTTTGAGGCTGAAAATAGTTTAAAAACCAAGCCGCAGAAAGAATAAGTGAAATCATTAGTAATCAGCAAGTAAAGACTTAATAATTTATATAGAAGACATTTTACTTTTTTCGGATTGTTTAGATTTTAAAACACAACCCTGACACAAATGACAATCATTATGGTGAAATCACAGTGCTACAACCACACACAATCATCACTTGCACAAACACACATATATTATGGGACATTTGAAGGCATGTGTACATCTGTCAATTCTATGTCCCGTCTCGCCAACTTTGTTGTAGAAAGAGCATGTGGTACTAATTATGCAACAATTCAAGGAGGGGAAATATCAGTCTAAGTACAATACTTCAAGCCACAGCAAATAATACAAATAAATATACTGTATATTGTTAATGTTGAAGATAATTACGCTTTTATTTTTTTATTTTTTTCATATGTTTACTCATGTTTAGAAAGGCTGATTATCAGAATATTTCATTATATCATAAGGTCGGGATGTTTATTTTAAGCCTCTTATTAACAGTACTGAAAGAAATCCAGACTGTGTTCAGTTGTTTCTGTACAAAGTATGTTCTGATTAGCTTTGGTCTCACAAGGCATACAGCAAACAGCACACTTCAGTGTCCCACATTTTTAACCAAACATAAATATATTAATCTTTTTATAACCCATAACATAAAGCATTACTGCAAAACTGTGATATGTTATTGACATTGTTTATATAGTGACTGAGATTTTGTCAAGTAGCACATGTTCCTGGATTAACATCTTTGTTGGTCCTGGAACAACATTTCTTCAAACCAATCAGTTTTTATGGTTAGGTTTAGGGCTAAAGGGATAGTTTACACAAAAATGAAAACTTCTGTCATCACTGACATCATGCTATTCCAAGAATGTCTTTCTTTCCTCTGTGGAACAAAAAAGGAGAAGTAAGGCAGTATGTTAGTCCAACCTGGTCTCATAGAATCGCATTCCTATACCTACATTTTTGCAAAAAAAATATGTACGTGGCTTGTTGTACATATCACAGCAGTTTCCTGGTGAAATAAATACAAAAGGCGCTGATACAACAATGACTTTCATTCATTTTCACACAAATCACAAGAAAAACTTTTCACTATGTTTCTCACACAATGCTATCAAAACACATTTACAACAGCGTATGAATTATAAGGCAATACATTTTAACGTTTGCATTACACAACCAACTACATTTGCGAGTTTATTCAAGTTGCACGGCAGAGTTGCACTTGTAACACAAAGGACCAGGGTACAAGAGTCACATTTGCTTTTATGACACTATTGTTCATGTTTAGGTTTGTTTACGGCATGGAGGTTTTGTTATTTAAACCTGATAGAGCATTAACCTTAAAAATTGTATCTGTTTGGGATCAAATTTAACTCACTTTTAGTGCCACACAGTGGACATTTCACATCAGAATTTCTGCAATACTTGTAATGAACCACTTAATGTAAGTTTGCAAAAGTGTCGCCACAGTCACATTATTTTCACGAGATCAGGCTGTTTAGTCTCAGTCATCATTCACTCTCATTGCATCTTTCATTGCATCTTTCATACAATTGAATGGTGACTGAGGCTATCATTCTGCCAAACATCTCCTTTTGTTTACTACAGAAGAGAGAACATCATACGGGTTTCGAACAACATGAGAGTGAGTACATTATTACAAAATTTTCTTTTTGGGTGAACTATCCTTTTTATGTTAGGAGTTGAACACAATTCTTATCTTATTTCATTCAAATTTTAGGGGTAGGTTATGGTCAGAGTAAGGGGTAGGGATAGGGTTAGGTCTAATGATTGATACAGAAACACATCTTACTGATCACTGTAACCTTGTTTACACATGGTACATAGCATGACCACAGTGTTCAAAATTATAAATATATGCTGGCTATGCATACAGTCAGTTTGCAACATATCCTTGGCAGTTAGTAAAACCCTTACTATACTTTCATGTCTAATTTGAGAAGTCATACCTGTGAGCTGACTCATTCATTAGCATTTGAATATAGTAGCAGTGTCAGGAGGGGGCATTCTCTGAAACTTCTACAAAGGAACAGCAGGGAGCCATCCAGACACCAGTGCATGTCTTCCTTCTGAGACAGTGGAGATGTCTGCCCTCTGGGGCTAGCTATCCTCAAACTTCTGACACCCCATCTCCCACCCCCCAAAAAGCCAGACATGCCTTCCTCCTGAGTGCTCTGTTTCTGTAACTTCAAATCTGAACCCTCCCCTTTTCAACCCACCCACCCTTCAACCCCCAAACCTCCCTTTCCTCGCTCTCATACCCTCCATACCAAGCCCTGTCCTTTCGGGTGACGCAATGGCTTTGATCTCAGGGGCCGGCGTGGTCCAGTAGCTAGCTGGCAGTCACAACCCTTTTCCTGTTCCACATGGTGAGGCTGCCCACTCATGTGGCCTGTACAGACTCTGTCTTTGTTAACCCTTTGCACTCTGTGGTTGCCTGGTAACGCACTCACAGTCTGGTCCAGAGGGGAGTGAAACTAACAATGTCTGATTGATGAGCCCCATAAACATTTCAGAAATAAAGGAGGGATCAGAAAACTTAATGAAAAAACGACAAACCTTAAAGTTGTTGTACATGGGTGGATGATCGCAACTAATTTATTTTTTCTTTTGACCTGTCAAATCAGTGAACTCTTGACCTTTTGTCTCTCGGCATTTCATGAAATGGTATGCTTCAACTGTGTTTGTTATTTTTCTTTTTTTTTTCTAAGTGTGGGTGTATTTTTGTGTCTGCCATGTCAATAGAGCTATAAGGCTAATTCACCATAGGTTCTCTCTAGAACTTCCCATGTGTTTTTAGAATAATGTTTTTTGATTTATAAGTAAAATAAGGTCCATGGTTAATTTGTTAAGGCTCATGAGTGGGGTGGACCACCGGCTGATGGAACGGCCAGCATCTCCCCACCGGAGATAGAGGGGAGTAGGTCAGTCTGGTGGCGCCCCGGCCTGAATCAGGTGGGGGAGGGGTGTGACGAGGAGGAGGGCGTGGCCGGGCCGTGAGGGTACACGGCCGACGCTGAATCAGCTGATCAGCTGGAGAGTGAGATAAAGGGGAGCCAGAGACACCAGTTCGGGAGAAAGAGACACATGTGGCTGCGATGCATGTGTCCTTATGTTTTAAGTTGTTTTAAGTTAATTTATATCATTAAAGTTTATGTTGACTGTTCAGCTGGTTCCCGCCTCCTCCATGCCCATCCTTATACTGTTAAAAGTTGTTTAGAACAATCCATGCAGGAGCAAATTGTGTGTCATCTTCTGTCTTCGGACATCCTTTCTTCACCTATTTGACTGCGCATAGTGTCATGGATAGATGAAGACTGTAGCTTGACAACGCAAAAGCCTGCAGTAGTTCGATTATAACTGCCCATGTAAACATACTCAATAAAGAATGACCTGCTGGCCAGGGGCCAGTAAGAGGATTTCAGGCCAGATCTACCAATTACCCTATCAGGGCAAAGCTGCATTTTCACTCAATCTTACATTTGTTGATTTTGTAAATTATTTTTTATGTCTTTAAAACTTAAACATTTGAATTTCTGTTATATATTGAGAATTGTTATTGCAAATTCTACTGATTTAAACTCATCATCAAGGTAACATTATCTAGCTGAATAACACAGATGATGTTTTGTTGAAATTATGAGAATAATTTATCATAATTTTGAAGGCATCAGTAAAAATTGGTTGAAAGTTACATACAATTCTGTGTGCTCATAAAATGTAAGTTTCTAACATGTTGCTGCCTCAAGATGGAATGATTGTCTGACTAGTCAAGCATGTAACCACACATTCTCACTGTTGTTTTAGTCCAAACTTGCAATTTGTTAGCAACTTATGTTAGCAAATTGCATTTTTAAACACTGCTTCTTTAAAATTCATATTTGAGTTATGACTGCATGTAGAGCAAATTGTAAAAATCTTTTCAAGTAATGTTAACCACAGACATGATTTTACTCTTAAACCCAAAACCGCTATTCTTAAAATCCACTGGAAATTCATGAGGGAACCCATGGCATGAAAATTACAGTTTTCTTTAAATAGTTTTCTCTATACAGTTCACAACTAGTCAGTCACACTTAAAGACAAGGTTGTGTAAGCATGACTTCAGATCAGTGACAGAGTCTTGTGCAACTGACCTAACATGCCATCCTGAAATAAAGAATTACTTATTTAAAATTCCCATGAAAGTGTCATTTCTGGAGAATGACAGGGCCTTAACGGTACAGGCAGTGGATGGAGGAAGCAGCACTAAGTGCCTGATCAGCACTACAGGGGCTCTTCAAAGGCCTTTATGAAGCCCATCTGTCATTGGCTATGTGCAGGGTTAGTATTGGTCAGGAAAGAGGTCTCTACAAGGCCTTCAAAGTGCACATAACCCCAGGAAGACAAAGGCAATGCTCAGGGCAAAACTGTCACTTCCTCTCTATGGATGGAATAACACACTGAGATGCACAGACGATGAAAAAATAAAAGCATGGTTGTCATTATTCTATGTAGCCTTTCTGTCTGGGGACAGGGAGGAGAGAAAAAGAGAGATGGATTGGCACATTAGTTCCACTGGTAAAAAGGACATAAAACACAATGCTATACATGGTTTGTACCTGTTCTTCTCCAGGTCAGCGTGGAATAACCTTCATTGAGAGACCATTTAACATGGGACTGTTAAAAGAAGATATGTTTTTTTTTTAACACTGGTGATATGTGTATAGGTCATTTTTGAGTTCCTGATAAAACAATAAACAGTGGCCCAAAATTTTTTGGACAATTTAGTCACACTTAAAAATGTCATTGCATTACATGTCAAATATCAAACCAAGTGTCATAAGAAAACAAATTAAGCTAGACCTTTTCTCAGAACTATCTTTACTTTTCTGAGCCATTTTTGCAAACAAATAAAAAAACAAAAAAGGTCAGAAAGTTCATGACATATGAATTCATATAGAGTTCATATGGACATTTTCCACAAATTTTGAGAACCAGAAACTGTCCTCAAACAGTACTTTTTGTCCTAAATTTGTTCTAGAGTATCTATTGTTCTATCATTTGAAACTTAAACCTATTGTTGTAAAATATTTTGTTTGAAAAGTGTGTTTGTGCCATATATATATATATATATATATATATATAGTAGTAATATACTGTGCCCTTCTCGGCAGTCGGCAGCGGTTCCTCACTGCTCTGCAAATGTCTGTTAAAGAGGCACCCATGGCCAGGGCCCAGGGAGCCATTACACCCCTGGTAGAATGGGCTGGTATAGTTATGGCATCAATGAGCCAGTGGGTGATTCTCTGCTTGGAGACAGTGCTTCCTTTCCGCTGTGCACCAAAGCAGACAAAGAGCTGCTCAGAGATTCTAAAGCTCTGCGTGCGATCCAAATAGATGCGTAAAGCGACACATCGACGACAGGGCTGGGTCTGCCTCCTCCTGGGGCAGCGCTTGCAGGTTCACCACCTGGTCCCTAAAGGGGTGGTGGGAACCTTGGGCACATAGCCTGGTCAGGGTCTCAGGATCACGTGAGAGTAACCTGGACCGAACTCCAGGCATGTTTTGCTGACAGAGAACGCTAGTAGGTCACCTACCCTCTTGATGGAAGTGAGCGCAGTCAGGAGGGCAGTCTTCAAGGAGAGGAGCCTTAAGCTCGGCTGACTATAAAGGCTCAAAGGGGGCTCTCTGTAGACCCTGAAGAACTACAGAGGTCCGATGAGGGAACGAGGCGCAGTCTGGAGGGACTCAGCCTCCTAGCGCCTCTTAGGAACCTGATGATCAGGTTGTGCCTAAGGACTTACCGTCGACTGTGTCGTGGTGTGCTGCTATGGCACTATGGAATGCCTTCAAACGGGCCAGCACCGACTGGGCACGCTCGTTCGTAAGGCGCACCGTCAAGGAGACTGAGTCCAACTCCAAACCGAGAAAAGAGATGCTCTGAACCGGGAGGAGCTTGCTTTTTTCCCAGTTGACCCGATGCCCTAGTCGGCTGAGGTATGAGAGCACCAGGTCCCTGTGTGCACACAACACATCTCGAGAGTGAGCTAGGATTAGCCAGTCATCGAGATAGTTGAGAACGCGAATGCCCACCTCCCTTAACGGGGCAAGGGCAGCCTCTGCGACCTTTGTAAAGACGCGAGAAGACAGGGACAGGCTGAAAGGGAGGACTTTGTACTGATACGCCTGACCCTCGAACGCGAACAGCAGGAAGGGTCTTGTCGAGGAAGGATCGAGGCGTGGAAGTACGCATCCTTCAGGTCTACCGCCGCGAACCAATCTTGATGCCGGACGCTCGCCAGAATGCGTTTTTGCGTCAGCAACTTGAACGGGAGTCTGTATGAAGCCTAGTTCAGAACTCACAGGTCCAAGATTGGCCTCAACCCACCGCCTTTTTTTGGTACGATGAAGTAGGGGCTGAAAAACCCCTTCTACATCTCGGCTGGAGGGACAGGTTCTATCGTGCCCTTCCGTAGGAGGGTAGTGAACTCCGCGCAAGGTAGCAGCGTTTTCGTCTTTCACCAAGGTGAAGTGGACACCGCTGAACCTGGGCGGATGCCCGGTGAAGTGAATCGCGCAGCCGAGTCATACGGTCCGGACCAGCCCTCACGACAGATTGGAAAGCGCAAGCCATGCGTCCAAGTTCCGCGCAAGGGGGACCAAAGGGACAACGTCATCAGACGTACCGGCAGGTGGGGCCTCGTGGCGGGGCGGAGCTCGAGGTGCCACACCACGTCATGGCCGTGCTGAATCTAAGGACATCGAAGCACTTACCTGGCTCCTTGTGACCACCCCCGGAACAGCCTGGGATGGGGGAGGAAGAGGCCTGTCCTGGTGACCCGTGGAGACTGTCACATAGGGGGCGGATTTGTGCCACAGCTGGGCGCTCAGGGGCAGGAGACAAACCTGCCAAATAGAGTGGTGGACAGTGGTCGTGATGACTGCCGTACACACCGGATACGTGACCCAGGGAACAAGGAAACTGCTCTTGCTGAGCTCTTGAGTACTGCAGCCACTTGGGCATTAAGCGCAATTAAATGCAAAAGGTAACAAAAAGATGGAGATCTGCTTACCAGCTCCAGAGCAGCGGGTTTCGTTGTCCCTGGGTCGCTTGTCTCAAGGGCGCTTTGAAGCCTTTCATGGGTTCTGGGCGGCCACAAGACGGGTGGCGTCTGCTTCCTGCGGTGGGCTCCATGCCGGGCCCGGGCCGAAGGGTCAACGCAGGGGGACGCCCTTGGCGATGAGTAGATGGGTTGCGGGATCTTGAGCCGCGCCGGGGCAGGATATGCTGGCTAGCATCCATCTACTGCTCTACCATCGAAAACTGCTGGGCAAAGTCCTCGAAGGTGTCGCCGAATAGGCCCACCTGGGAAATGGGGGCAGCAAGAAATTGTGTCTTGTCGGCCTCACCCATCTCGACCAGGTTGAGCCAAAGGTGGCGCTCCTGGACCACTAGTGTGGCCATCGTCCGCCCGAGAGACCGCGCTGTGACCTCCGTCGCTTGGAGAGCGAGGTTGGTCACCGAGCGCAGTTCCTGCATCAATCCCGGGGCGGAACTACCCTCATGCAGTTCCTTTAGCGCCTTGGCCGACTTGCAGGAGAGCCATGGCGTGCAGGGCGGAGGCAGCTTGTCCAGCGGCACCATAGGCCTTGGCCGTCAGAGACGACGTAAACCTACAGGCCTTGGACGGGGGCTTTGGGCACCCGCACCAGGTGGCGGCGCTCTGCGGGCATAGGTGCACCGCGAGCGCCTTTATCCACCGGGGGATTGCCGAATAGCCCTTGGCCGCCCCACCATCGAGGGTAGTGAGGGCGGGGAAGCTGAAAAGATCGGGACCGGGCAGTAAAAAGTGCCTCCCGCGACCTTGTCAGCTCTTCATGCACTTCCGGGAAGAAAGGAACGGGGGCGGGGCATGGCTTTGAGTGGCGCCGCGAGCCCAGGAACCAATCACCGAGCCGCGAGGTTTCAGGGAAGAGCAGTGAGTTCCACTCTAGCCGATGCTCGCGGCAGCCCGGGAAAGCATGTCGTCATCTCCGCGTCAGCCTGTGACTGGGCAATCGACCCTGAAGGGAGGAGCCCAGCTGAGGCTTCCGACTGGACGTGCCCACTCTCCGATGCTACGCTCAAGAGCTCATCACTTTCGCGGGCTCTGAATAAGAGGTCGAACTCGCCGTGAGATGAGCCGGCGGACTCACCCGGAAGCCCGATCGGACGAGCGTGCTGGGAAATGGGAGGTCTGAGGGGGATACCCGGCGGAGGCGGTCCCATCGGGGTCCCCAAATCGCCCCCAGTTCCAGCCGCGCTGGCCTCATACCCGTGGGTAAAAGGACCGAGGCGGGAGCCTCTGGGGTGGCTTGCTTTCTTACGAAGGCGAGCCGCGATTGCAACGTTGCCATGGACATATTCTCGCAATGAGAACATGACCATCCACGAATGCTGTCTCCGCGTGAGCAGTGCCCAGACACGAAAGACAGTGATCGTGACCGTCAGAAGGTGAGAGATAACGAGTGCAACCAGGAATAACACACAATCGGAAAATCATCTTTAAAAAGACGCGTCTTTGAAAAGACATTCCGTGTGTGCGCTCTTTTAGAGAAATATATACTCTTTTAGAGGGGAAAATATGCTCTTTCAGAAAATAT
Organism: Myxocyprinus asiaticus; assembly: GCF_019703515.2. Taxonomy (NCBI): domain Eukaryota; kingdom Metazoa; phylum Chordata; class Actinopteri; order Cypriniformes; family Catostomidae; genus Myxocyprinus; species Myxocyprinus asiaticus. Next base: position 30,031,297 of record NC_059349.1, read on the forward strand.
ACTTTCTAGTTTTTCTGCCGAAGCACCCAGGGGTGTTCTCTGCAGTGTACCATTGCAGAGGAGGGAGAAGCCGCTAAAATGCGCCGTCAGATCCAGCAGAGGTGAATGAACAGTAGTATTCAGCTCAGTGAGCATGACCATTCGGCTCCGAAGAGAAAATCTGAATGAGTGGTTGCATACCAGCTCCTTTTATACCCGTATGTCCGGGGGAGTGGCATGCAAATTCCACTCGCCAATTCTCATTGGCCTTTTTAAAAAAAAGCAGAGATGTTTGAGGCTCCCATAGAGTGACCCCTAGTGTCACTACATCGACACAACGTCGATTGAGTGACAGATAGGGAACAGATCAATATTTGTCATTTTTTGCTAGACAGCAGGGGGCGATATGCAGAGAAGAAAGTGAATCACCAAAAATACAAGAAGAAGAATGTGAAAGTGATCTGTTTCTCATCCACACCTATCACATTGCTTCTGAAGATATTGATTTAACCACTGGAGTCTTATGGATTACTTTTATGCTGATTTATATGTTTTGATTAATAGGGTTCAGAACAGTGTTACTATGAATGCAAACTTTAATACAGTGAAAAATACACTCTATTAGCATAACATATATATATATATATATATATATATATATATATATATATATATATATATATATATATATCTAAAACAATTTTCAACATTCTTTTGAATGTCCATGTACTAAAATAAAGTATTTGATGCCATGAGTGTACCTTCATTTACTATTACTATTATTTTGAATGGCCATGGAAAATGAAGCAATGTGATAACAATTTTACCTGGTCGCAAAAAGCAGTCATTTAATTTACCTTATGAACTTTCACCTTTTGCTGACCCTTTATGCTTCACAGAGCTAATGTGTGCTTCTAAATCACTTGCACCTTTATTAGCAACTGACACATAAGTGCCAGCTTTACATGTCATACATTCTGCTTCCCACGGATCTTGACCTGGATGAAAGCATGGAAATTATTTGTGCAAATCTTCTGTAAATTTGCACTTTCGTTTGGGAATTGTTTCTACTCAGCTGTCATTTGCTGCTACTGTCAAGCAACTGTTTGATGCCGAACACAACAGCACTTCGCGTGTTCGCGGAGAGATTGACAGGCAGGAATTTGGCCAATAGTTGCTGCAAGCCTCTTATAATCGACCAATTGGTGTGCAAGAAGGCAGGAAAAAGGTCAGAAAAAGAGGACGTATGGTCACCCTATTTAAAATGTTGCCACCCATTCACTTGCATTGTATGGACCTACAGAGCTGAGAAATTCTTCTAAAAATCTTAATTTGAGTTCAGCAGATGAAAGAAAGTCATAAACATCTGGGGTGGCATGAGGGTGAGAATTTTTTTATGAGAATTTTAATTTTTGGGTGAACTATCCCTTTAAGGGCTCTTGTCAGATCTGGATGAATTTGTTAATAAGAGAGGTTTGGAAACATTTCTAGTAATTATTACAGTGAAAATGTGAAAATGTCCCACAAGGACATTATATATAATGCTGAAATATAAAACAAAGCAAGATCGTGTTTTATTAATGCCTACATTTGCTATTTCATAGTTTTTAAAGTCTTGTATGGATTCTTATTTCAGTGTAGTTACAGTTTTCAGAGTCGAAAGAATTTAGATCATTAGTTCTGTACAGCAATACCGCCGCTCTCTAAACGCAGAGTACGCAGCCTAGTGCGTAGGGCACCAACCCCGGTCGTGGAACACTCGCTGTGTCTGAAACCGCCCCCTATCCACTATATAGTGCACTATTTTGGGTGTCTGCATTTTGTGGGAGTGTCTGAATTCTGAGTGAGCCACTCGTTCCCTACTTTTGTTCACTCATTATTACCCAAAATACACTCTAATTTCGAGTGTACAACAAATGTACACTCGACGATGGTTAATTGCCCACAATCCATCATGGGGAAGACGTACCAGCTGGGAGTTTACTGCTTCCTTCACTCCTGTAATGTTTTATTTCATGCTGAATATAGTAAATTACTTTTTGACAAATCATTACTTGATTAACATATTAAGAGAAGCAAAGCATACAGATACATTTTAAAATATACTCTTTATTTGATAAAATGTGTTTACTCTTTATATTAACACACAGTGTATTTAAAAAATAACAAACAGAATGAAGATTTATTGTATTAATATATTATTTAATAAGAATAACAAGTAAGGCCCAAGTATTTTAAAATTTTCATATGTGACGTTGTTTCTGCAACAGCCCCAGAACTCCGACACTCAGATATCCGACGTGTATATGTCAGCGCCCAAATTACTAATTTCGTTCACTTACTGCTGAGATATAGTGAACTAACTGCCATTCACTATATAGGAAATAGTGAATGAGTGAACGATTTCGGACACAGCCAGTCTCTCTTTGCCATATGATTGCCTCATGCCCACACATCTCTCACGCACGCGCCCCGCGCCCCTCGCTGTGCACGCGCAGAAATGCTGTCTGTTCATGCTCCAGTTGTCAATCAGAAGTTGTCAAACATGTGAATGGCAGAGCAAAAGGCATTTATTTACACTTAACTTGGATGTTTTATATAGATTTATAGCTAATCTGTCTGAAGTAGCTGCGATAGTTTCCAGTACCCCTGCAAGGCCACGGGGTAAATGTGTAAATACTGCTCATGACATGCGTGACGCGGGACAAAGTGCACTGATATTGCTGCACTGATTTAAAAATGTACACTTAAAAACTGGTGTCATAAGAGCCCAGTTACATTATCACCCTGAAAATGACCATTACCATGACACAGAAAAGCAAACATTAGGATTAGAGCCAAAATTTACCTCAGCGTGCTGCCTTATGTTGGAGCTGTGATTTTAATCTTGAAATATCAGCATGTCTTGGTGTCAAATGAAGGCATTGCATGACAAAACTATTCTTTTTTTTCACTGTGCGGAGTGAAGAAAGTGTTTCACTTTGAAGAGTTTGATGCTACAGCAGCGATTGAGTGACAGTCTGTGACAGTGGCTCAGCGCGCGCAGCTGTATGAACTTCCGCTCTCATAAAAGTCCCATTCAATAATCTCTCAATAAATTACACAATAATTAAAATTAAACCCAGTAATGTAATAACAGGAATGCCAACCATTGTAAAGAAGTAAAAGCAAAAAAAAATCATTAGAAATTTACTTGAGTGAGACTAAAAAGTACCCTCTTTTAAACCTACTATATGTATTTTATTTTTTTATCAAAAAGTTACTCAAGTAAATGTAACAGAGTAAATGTAGCACATTACTACCCACCTCTGGTTGTGAATAAATTGTCTATATTTTCCCAGTGATTGCCGATACAGTTCTGCATCCATACCCGTCATTTGCTTCAGGTTGCATACTCAATAAAAATCATGCTTTCTACCTTATTCTATGAATGGAATCCACATATGATAAGTAAAAGAAGCTGTTATAACAACTCAATAATAATAAAAAGTAAGATTAATGCATATACAGTATGTTATTTGTAATGTTTACATCTTGTATTCATGGCGCTAATGCAACTTGGCCATAGTATGTACCAGTTACCCTCTTTTATTGTATTTTATGATAAAATGTGTGAAAATTGTCCACATAAGATCATGAAAAAGTTTTGTATACTTGTTTTGTTGAAGAAAGACATTTATTGCTACTGCAAAGGTGGATGTTGGGTATATATAGTGGTAATATACTGTGTGTGTGTATATATATATATATGATTTCCAATGTTCTGCCATTTATTCCTGATGAAGATTTAGAAAGAGAACTATCGCATTTTGGTAATAAGTTTGCGAGTGCAGTAAGAATGGTGCCACTTGGTTGCAAGAATGTAGCATTTAGCATGTGTTGATGTTTAGGCGACAGGTATACATGTTTTTAAAGTCGCCGACTTTGAATGTATCTTTTAAGATAATACATGAAGGAAAGTCCTACATGTTGTATGCAAGTACAGGAGAGATGTAGTGCTTTGATTTCGTTAGTATAGGGCATGTAAGGCTGGCTTGTCCTTTTAAAGCTGAATCAGAGAGTGAGGATGGCCCTAGCAATTCTGATGATGGTACAGAGAATGTAATAGAGGAAACAAGAATCAAAGTGGAATCAGTAGGTTAGAAGGAGAACCAGAGTGAGGTGAATGAAAAATCTCATGATGCTAATGTGATGATTGTGAGAAATACTGATGAGGTTTCATCTGAAATTGGTGGAGAATATAATTTTGTTGATGTTCAGAGTTTGAAACTGATTAATGTTATGGAGAATACGGAGGTTAGTCAGATGAATAAAGAGAGTGTAGAGGTAGAAGTTTCACAGCCTGTTAATGAACATAATGAAGAGACTGAATTCAGGAAGAGTAGAATTTGTTGAAAAAGAAATGGAATATGGTGAACGTGAGGAGGATGTTTTGTCCGATATTTCAGATGTGTCGAACTTTTCACAAATAGGCGTATCAGATTTATTCATTGGACGAGATAAATAACTTCCTGGATGAGACTTTTGGCAAATCGGTTGATGTGCAGAATTTTTTTCTGATGCTAAAATATTTGAGGCATCAGTAATATATTGGTAGTGAAAAGAGAAAAAATATTTCATTTGAAAAAGATTTCTAATGAAATTAAGAAGGGGAAAAACCCCACTGAAACGGAAATCTAAATGAATAGACCTAATTATGGGTACTTCACTAAGAGAGTCTTTCTCATGCTCTCTTTTCCTTCTGTCTTTCTTTGCCATCTCTTTGTATCTTTTTATGGAAATTATAAGGGTGGGTTCCTTAAATATTAATGGAGGAAGAGAACATTAATTTCAGAGTTTATTAAACTTAAAGAAGTAAATGTTACTTTTCTACGAGACCCATACTGAAATTCATAATGAAATTGATTGGAACAAATGGCGGGAGGGGGAATATATTTTAAGCCATGGGACAAATTTTAGAGCAGCATAGCTATTCTTTTTTTCTAAATATTTGAATATTAGAGTCTTGTCCACTGTAGAATTGGATAAAGGTATCATTTTATTGCATTGAATTGAATTGAAATACTTGAATTGAAATTTCTTTGTTACAGTAGCAACACATAAATATAAATGCATTTGTTAGGTAAAATTAAGTACAAATACAACATTCATACACATATACACTATACACTATTTACAGGAGTGAATTAAATAGGCTAATGGCAGTAGGCAGAAAGGATTTTCTGTCTCTCAGTGGTACACCGGGGCATTCTAAGTCTCTTAGTGAAGGTGCTCTTATAACTCATTATAGTGTCATGTAGTGGATGGGCAGAGTTATCCATAATACATACAATTTTGGACAGTAACCTCTTCTCAGTCACAACATTTAGTGGTCAATACTGGTCCTTATGACAGACCCTGCCTTCCTCAGCAGTTTATCGATCCTGTTGTTATCCACACTTTTAATGCTGTTTCCCCATCAAACCACTGCATAAAAGAGGGCACTTGCTACCACAGACTGATAAAACATGCTAATTATGGTTTTACATACATTGAAAGAACCTAAGCCCTATTAAAAAAATAGAGCCGGCTAAGACCTTTCTTATATACGTTCTGTGTGTTAATAGTCTAGTCGAGTCTGTTGTCGAGGTAAACTCCAATGTACTTGTATGACTGTATCATGTCAGCCTCCTCTCCCCTGATGGAAACTGGCATGTGAAGTTCCTTCTTCCTCCTAAAATCTAGCACCATCTCCTTTGTTTTTTCCCCCACATTTAACCTTAAATGATTCTGCTCACACCAGTCAACAAAATCACTAATTACTCTTCTGTACTCTCAATCCTCACCCCCTTTCACACATCCTACAATCACTGTGTCATCTGAATATGTATGTAGATGACATGTTCCAGTGTTGTATTTGAAGTTAGTTATGTAAAGTGTAAATAGGAAGGGAGACAGGACCATCCCCTGTGGAGCCCCAGTATTACTGACTACCTGATCTGACACACAGTCATGCAGCCGAACATATTGTGGTCTGCCAGTGAGATAATCAGTAATCCAATTTATCAGGGAACAGTCAATCTGCAGTGTCTTCAGTTGTGGCAGCGGGGGCGTGGTCAAGCATCTCTCCGGAGAGAGAGAAAGCGGTAAGGGCGCTTACACCTGAGCCAAATTATGTCTAACACCTGTTTCTAATTTCAGTGAGCACGGGGAGAGCGGCATAAAGAGGGCCACGCAGCACTCAGAGAGGAGAGAGTACCTGGGCACTAGAGACCTGACTGAGAAGCCAAGAGCTTAGTATTGTAAAGATGAGAGTTTATTTTTCTGAAGTTGTTGTTTATGTTTAGACTGAGTTGTTGAACACGCTGAGAGCCCTGAAAGAGTGCATTTGCTGCAGTGGGGAGAATAAAACGCTTATCTGAACCAGAGAATCTGCTTCTCGTCTCCTCCATTAACTAAGAAGTCTTACACTGGTGCCGAAACCCGGGAAAAGGTTTGAAGATGGATGGAAGTTGCCCCGTAGAGTCCTCCCAGTTGGCGGAGATCCTCCAAGCCCTCGCCAGCCTACATCAGAATCACCAACAGACACTGCTTGAGCTCCGACAAGATCAAGACCGCCGGTTTGTCGAGCTCATGCATGCTCAAGCCGAGGACCGGCAGGCAATCTGGAGCCTCCTCAGCCAGGGGTCATCCTCAGCCACGACCCCAGACACTCCCACGCCGTTACAGAAAATGGGGGCGGCGGATGACCCCGAGGCCTTCCTGGATTTGTTTGAGCGGACCGCCGAAATCTGGGGCTGGACGCTCGGCCAATGGGCAGCCTGATTGATCCCACTATTGTCTGGGGAAGCCCAGCTTGCGGCTCAACAACTGCCAGCGTCGAGCCTCCTGGCCTACGGAGATTTAAAAAGAGCCATCTTGCAATGGGTTGGTCGCACTCCGGAGGAAAGTCGTCAACTCTTCCGGAGCTTGAAGTTGGAGAGCTCCGACCGCCTGTTTGCCTTTGCCCAGCAGCTCCGTGATGCCTGCTGAAGATGGCTGCTAGCGGGGGATCGCAACGTCCAGGGAATTATCGACCAGGTGGTACTGGAACAGTTCATAGTTCGACTGCCAAAAAGGACGGCGGAGTGGGTCCAGTGCCACCGCCCGGCATCGTTGGAGGAAGCTATCCGACTTGCGGAGGACCACATGGCGGCGATCCCGAGGGCGGAAGATCCCTCCTATGTTTTCTCTCCTCCCTCTGTTTCTTCCCCCTCCCCTTTCTCTCTCTAGTTTGCTCTCTTTCCAGGTCCTGTTCCTGCCCCACGCAGACAAGGAGGATCTCAGCCCCTGAGACCAGTTCCCCAGGTGTGGGAGGCGACACCTTCCCCTACTCCAATGCCCCGCCGCTCTCCCCCTCGGGGGGGGGGCGCCCGCCGATGCAAGTGCGGGCGTAGCGCCTGGGCCGGCCTGCTGGAGGTGCGGAGACCCTAGCCACTTCTGAGATCAGTGCCCTCTGATGGAGCTGGGGACGGTGGTGCGGGTCTCTGACCTCCCACAGGCTTCCCCCGACCGGGCCGGATACTGGTAAGTGTCGAGGGGGGTACTCACCAAGCGTTGGTGGATACCGGGTGTAATCAAACCACTATCCACCAACGCCTGGTTCAACCCGAGGCATTGGTCACAACCAAAACGGTGAAGGTGAAATGTGTACACAGGGATATTCACAAGTATCTGGTGGTGACCCTGACAATTACATTTCAGGGGAAAAAGCATAGAGTGGAGGCTGCGGTTAATTCCCGCCTCACCCATCCGCTGATTTTGGGGACTGATTGGCCTGATTTTAAAGTTTTATTAAAGGGAATTTGCGCGGATGGGTCCTGTATGAAAATAGGGAGATGTGTGATGTGCGATGCTCTGGCAGGGGAGGTGGAGCCAGGGCCGTCCTCGACAGCTCCACGTCATGATGATGAGAGAGGGGGAGAGGCTGCAGCCCCTCCCCTTCTCAGGGAATTCCCTGACAGGGATTTTCCTTTGGAGCAATCGCGAGACGAAACCCTCAAACACGCCTTCGACCAAGTGAGAGTCATCGATGGTCAACGACTCCAGCCTGACATCGCACTTTCATACCCCTATTTTGCAATTATAAATGAGCGGTTGTATCGAGTGACACAGGACACTCGGACCAAAGAGGATACAACCCAACTGTTGGTTCCAAGGAGCCGTCGGGAAATGGTATTCCAGGCGGCTCATTATAATCCCATGGCGGGTCACCTAGGAGAAAGGAAAACATTGAACCGTCTAATAGCCCATTTCTATTGGCCGGGCATTGGCGACGATGTCCGCAGGTGGTGTGCAGCATGCCGCGAATGCCAGCTGGTTAACCCACCGGCCACCCCAAAAGTGCCATTGCGCCCTCTCCCTCTGATCGAGGTCCCCTTTGAGAGAATTGGAATGGACCTCGTCGGGCCATTAGAACGGTCAGCACGCGGACATCGCTTTGTATTGGTCCTAGTGGACTATGCAACACGATATCCGGAAGCAGTGCCTCTTCGCAACATCTCAGCACGTAGTGTTGCGGAGGCACTCTTCAAAATAATCTCCCGGGTGGGGATTCCGAAAGAAATCCTCACCAATCAAGGCACAACATTTATGTCACGAACACTACGCGAACTGTACGAACTGTTAAATATTAAATCGATTCGCACCAGTGTATACCATCCTCAAACAGATGGCCTGGTGGAATGATTTAATAAAACACTCAAAAACATGATTTGTAGTTCGTGCACGATGATTCCATAAATTGGGATAAATGGCTCGACCCCCTGTTATTTGCAGTACGAGAGGTCCCACAAGCCTCCACTGGCTTCTCCCCATTCGAGCTGCTGTATGGGCGACGCCCACGCGGCCTGCTTGACGTATTGCGAGAGGCCTGGGAGGAAGGACCTTCAAACATTAAAAATGAAATTCAGTACGTTCTTGATCTTAGAGCAAAACTCCACACCTTGGGGCAACTAACACAGGAGAATTTGCTCCAAGCTCAAGAACGACAGCGCCGACTGTATGACAGGGGAACTCAGCTAAGGGAATTTGCACTGGGAGATAAAGTGCTTGTATTGCTTCCCACATCGAGCTCTAAATTACTCGCCAAGTGGCAAGGACCCTTTGAGGTCACACGACGAGTGGGAGATCTCGATTATGAGGTTAAACGAACTGATAGAGGGAACACACGTCAAATATACCACCTCAATCTCCTGAAATTGTGGAGGGAGGCGGTTCCCGTGACGTTGGCTACGGTAGTTCCCGAGAAGGCGGTGCTCGGACCGGAGGTGAGTTCAAAACATAATCAGTTCACCCCGGTCATTTGCGGAGACCACCTCTCACCGAGCCAGCTCGCGGAGGTTGCTAGGTTGCAACAGGAGTTTGCAGATGTGTTCTCCCCTCTACCGGGACGTACGAACCTCATCCATCACCACATCGAGACCAAGCCAGGGGTAGCCGCCCCTATCGATTACCCGAACACAAGAAGAAAATCGTTCGGGAAGAATTGGATGCGATGCTTGATATGGGGGTAATAGAAGAATCCCACAGTGATTGGTCCAGCCCTGTTGTTCTAGCGCCTAAGAGCGACGGGTCTGTGTGATTCTGTGTGGATTACAGAAAAGTCAACGCGGTGTCTAAATTTGATGCATATCCAATGCCTCGTGTTGATGAGTTGCTCGATCGGTTGGGCGCTGCTCGTTTTTATTCGACATTGGATTTGACGAAGGGTTATTGGCAGATCCCCTTGACACCAATTTCCCGTGAGAAAACCGCCTTCTCCACACCATTTGGATTACACCAATTTGTGACTCTTCCGTTTGGTTTGTTTGGAGCCCCGGCTACGTTTCAGCGTCTCATGGACCGAATCCTCAGACCGCATTCAGCTTACGCCGCTGCCTATTTAGATGACATCATTATTTATAGCAATGATTGGCAGCGGCATATGCAACATCTGAGGGCGGTTCTGAGATCGCTGCGCCGAGTGGGACTCACAGCGAATCCAAAGAAGTGCGCGATTGGACGGGTGGAGGTACGGTATCTGGGGTTCCACTTGGGCCACGGGCAGGTGCGTCCCCAAATTGACAAGACAGCGGTGATTGCGACCTGTCCGAGACCCAAGACCAAAAAGGGGGTGAGACAGTTCCTGGGGCTGGCTGGCTATTATAGAAGGTTTGTACCTAATTATTCGGACGTCACCAGCCCGCTGACTGATCTCACTAAAAAGGGGCTCCAGATCCGGTCCAGTGGACGGAGCAGTGTCAACGGGCGTTTACGCAAGTTAAATTTGCACTTTGCGGGGGGCCGCTTTTACATTCACCTGACTTCTCTCTCCCTTTTGTTTTACAGACAGATGCTTCAGACAGGGGGCTGGGGGCCGTACTCTCGCAGGTGGTGGAGGGGGAGGAGTGCCCGGTGCTGTACATTAGCCGTAAGCTCTCGTTAAGGGAAACTAAGTACAGCACCATGGAAAAGGAGTGTCTCGCCATCAAGTGGGTGGTCCTCACACTCCGATACTACCTGCTGGGGCGGGCCTTCACCCTTTGCTCGGATCACGCCCCACTCCAGTGGCTCCACCGCATGAAGGATACTAATGCCCGGATCACCCGTTGGTATCTGGCTCTTCAGCCGTTTAAGTTCAAGGTGGTCCACAGACCGGGGGCGCAGATGGCTGTCGCCGACTTCCTTTCCAGGAATGGGGGGGGAGTGGTAGGCAGGCCGGATGACGCCCCGGCCTGAGTCGGGCGGTGGGGATATGTGGCAGCGGGGGCGTGGTCAAGCATCTCTCCGGAGAGAGAGAAAGCGGTAAGGGCGCTTACACCTGAGCCAAATTATGTCTAACACCTGTCTCTAATTTCAGTGAGCACGGGGAGAGCGGCATAAAGAGGGCCACGCAGCACTCAGAGAGGAGAGAGTACCTGGGCACTAGAGACCTGATTGAGAAGCCAAGAGCTTAGTATCGTAAAGATGAGAGTTTATTTTTCTGAAGTTGTTGTTTATGTTTAGACTGAGTTGTTGAACATGCTGAGAGCCCTGAAAGAGTGCATTTGCTGCAGTGGGGAGAATAAAACGCTTATCTGAACCAGAGAATCTGCTTCTCGTCTCCTCCTTTAACTAAGAAGTCTTACATCAGTTTATTCCCCAATAACGATGGCTTCATTGTATTAAAAGCACTTGAAAAGTCAAAGAAAGTAATCCTCACCAAGTTTCCAGCCTTATCCATATGAGTATAGACCCGGTGCAATAGATAAATATGGCATCCTCCACACCGATGTTTTTTTGGTAACAGAAACATCAGATCCATTTTCCCTCTCAACATAGGTCCGAGGCGATCCAACACAATCCTTTCCACAATTTCATTATGTGAGCAGTCAATGCAATGGGCCTATAGTCATTTAAGGTGTTTGGCAGGCCCTTCATAGGTATGGGGAACAGACATGAGGTTTTACACAACACAGAAACCTGTTCAAGTGTCAAACTGAGGTTCTTTATCTGTCACTCACTCGACGATGTGTCGATGTAGTTACACTAGGGGTCACTCTTGGGAGCCCGAAACACCTCTGGTCTTTGATAAAAGGCCAATGAAAATTGGCGAGTGGTATTTGCATGCCACTTCCCCGGACATACAGGTATAAAAGGAGCTGGTATGCAACCACTCATTCAGATTTTCTCTTCGGAGCCGAACGGTCATGCTCATTGAGCTGAATTCTCACGACTGTTCATTCACCTCTGCTGGATCTGACGGCGCATTTCAGCGGCTTCTCCCTCCTCTGCACTGGTGCACTGCAGAGAACACCCCTGGGTGCTTTGGCAGAAAAAAGAGAGTATATTTTTCTGAAAGAGTATGTTTCTCTAAAAGAGCGGCACACACGTCTTTTTAAAGATGCCTTTCCGATTGTGTGTTATTCCTGGTTGCGGTCGTTACCTCTCAACTTCAGATGGTCACGATCACTGTCTTTCATGTCTGGGCGCGACCCACACGGAGGCAGCATTCGTGGATGGCTCATATTCTCACTGCGAGAACATGACCATGGCAACGTTGCGGTCGCGGCTTGCTTTCGTAAGAAAGCAAGCCACCCCAGCAGCTCCCTGCCTCAGTCCTTCTACCTATGGGTTTGAGGCCAGCGCGACTAGTACTGGGGGTGATTTGGGGACTCCAATGGGATCACCTCTGCCAGGTATCCCCCCGGACCTCCCATTCCCCAATACGCTCGTCGGCCGCGATCGGGCTTCCGGATGAGTCTGTTGGCTCGTCTCATGATGAGTTCGACCTCTTGTTCAGAGCCTGCGAAGCTGATGAGCTCTCGAGTGCAGCATCGGAAAGCAGGCTTGTCCAGTCAGACACAGAAGCCTCAGCTGGGCTCCCCCCTCCGGGGTCGATTGCCCAGTCACAGGCTGATGCAGAGATGACGGACATGCTTTCCTGGGCAGCCGCGAGCGTCAGGCTAGAGTGGAACCCTCCGCTTTCCCCTGAACCCTTGTGGCTTGATGATTGGTTCCTGGGCTCGCGGCGCCGCTCAAAGTAGCCACGCCCTGCTCCAGTGCCTTTCGTCCCGGAAGTGTATAAAGAGCTGACAAAATCATGGGAGGCACCTTTTACTGCCCGGTCCAGTGCTCCAGCGTTGGTCTCCCTGCCCCTGAGCATCCAGTTGTGGCACACATCCGCCCCCGATGTGACAGTCTCCATGGGTTGCGAGGAGAGGCCTCTTTCTCCCCCGTCCCAGGCTGTTCCGAGGGTGGTCACAAGGAGCCAGGTAAGTGCTGCAATGTCCCTAGACTCAGCACGAACACGACATAGTGTGGCACCTCGAGCTCCGCCCCGCCGCGAGGCCCCACCTGCCGGTACGTCCGACAACGTTGTCCCTTTGGTCCCCTTTGTGCGGAACTTGGATGCATGGCTTGCGCTTTCCAATCTGTCGCGATGGCTGGTCCGGACCATCTGACTCGGCTACACGATTCAGTTCGCCAGGCATCCGCCCAGGTTCAGCGGTATCCACTTCACCTTGGTGAAGGACGAAAACGCTGCTACCTTGCACGCGGAGATCGCTACCCTCCTATGGAAGGATGCGATAGAACCTGTCCCTCCAGCTGAGATGAAGAAGGGGTTTTACAGCCCCTACTTCATCGTACCGAAAAAAGGCGGTGGGTTGCGGCCAATCTTGGACCTGCGAGTACTGAACTGGGCTTTACACAGATTCCCGTTCAAGTTGCTGACACAAAAACACATTCTGGCAAGCATCCGGCATCAAGATTGGTTCACGGCGGTAGACCTGAAGGATGCGTACATTCACATCTCGATTCTACCTCGACACAGGCCCTTCCTGTGGTTTGCATTTGAGGGTCAGGCATATCTGTACAAGGTCCTCCCTTTCGGCCTGTCTTTGTCCCCTCGCATCTTCGCAGAGGCAGCCCTTGCTCTTTAAGGGAAGTGGGCATTCGCATTCTCAACTATCTCGACGATTGGATAATCCTAGCTCACTCTTGGGACATGTTGTGTGCACACAGGGACTTGGTGCTCTCGTGCCTCAGCCGATTAGGCCTTCGGGACAACTGGGAAAAGAGCAAGCTCCTCCCGGTTCAGAGCATCTTTTTTCTCAGTTTGGAGTTGGACTCAGTCTCTTTGACAGAGCGCCTCACGAATGAGCGTGCACAGTCGGTGCTGGCCTGTTTGAAGGCATTCAAACAGAAAACAGCAGTTCCACTGAAACTCTTTCAGAGGTTCCTGGGGCATTTGGCATCCTCAGTGGTGGCCACCCCGCTCGGGTTGATGCATATGAGACTGCTTCAGCACTGGCTTCAGACTCGAGTCCCGAGATGGGCATGGCGTGACGGGACACATCGCGTGGTCATCACGCCATTCTGTCACCATCTCTTCAGCCCTTGGACCGACCTCTCATTTCTACGGGCAGGTGTTCCCCTAGAGCAGGTCTCCAGGCATGTCGTGGTCATGACAGACGCCTCTAAAAGGGACTGGGGCACTGTTTGCAATGGGCATGCAGCCCCCGGCTTATGGACGGGCCCGCGGCTGCATTGGCACATCAACTGTCTAGAGCTGTTGGCAATTCTGCTCACCCTGCGGAGGTTCCGGCCGTTGATCCAGGGCAAGCACGTGTTAGTTCAGACAGACAACATGGCAATGGTAGCATATGTCAACCGCCAAGGCATTCTGCGCTCTCATTGTATGTCACAACTCGCCCACCATCTCCTCCTCTGGAGTCGGCAGCACTTCAAGTCGCTGCGAGCCACTCACATCCCGGGCGACCTCAACCTACAGCGGATGCACTGTCATGGCAGGTTACCCTCAGGGGAGTGGAGACTCCACCCTCAGGTGGTCCAGCTGATTTGGAGTCGATTCGGACAGGCACAGGTAGACCTGTTCGCCTCCCAAGAATCCTCCCACTGCCCGCTCTGGTACACCCTGACCAAGGCACCGCTCAGCATAGACGTGCTGACACACAGCTGGCCTCCTTGCCTACGCAAATATGCGTTTCCCCAGTGATCCTACTCGCTCAGACTCTGTGCAATGTCAGGGAGGACGAGGAGCAGGTCATCCTGGTAGCACCCTACTGGCCCACCCAGACGTGATTCTCGGACCTCACGCTCCTCACGACAGTCCCCCCTTGGCGAATTCCCCTGAGGAAGGACCTTCTTTCTCAGGGACGGGGCACCATCTGGCACCCGTGACCAGACCTCTGGAATCTCCATGTCTGGCCCCTGGATGGGACGTGGAAGACCTAAGTGGTCTACCACCCGTCGTGGTAGACACGATCACTCAGGCTAGGGCCCCCTCTACGAGGTGCTCTTATGCCTTGAAGTGGTGTCTGTTCGCTAAGTGGTGTTCTTCCCAATGGGAAGTCCCCCAGAGATGCGCAGTCGGATTTCCTTCCTGCAGGAGAGGTTGGAAGGGTGGCTGTCCCCTTCCACCTTGAAGGTGTACGTTGCTGCTATAGGAAGCATGACCTGATCATCAGGTTCCTGAGAGGTGCCAGGAGGCTGAAGCCCTCCAGGCCGCGCCTCGTTCCCTCATGGGACCTCTCTGTAGTTCTTCAGGGTCTACAGAGAGCCCCCTTTGAGCCTTTGCAGTCAGCTGAGCTTAAGGCACTCTCCTTGAAGACTGCCCTCCTGACTGTGCTCACTTCCATAAAGAGGGTAGGAGACCTGCATGTGTCCTCTGTCAGCAAAACGTGCCTGGAGTTCGGTCCAGGCTACTTTCACGTGATCTTGAGACCCCGACTGGACTATGTGCCCAAGGTTCCCACGACCCCTTTTAGGGACCAGGTGGTGAACCTGCAAGGGCTACCCCAGGAGGAGGCAGACCCAGCCCTGTCGTTGCTGTGTCCGGTGTGCGCTTTATGCATCTATTTGGATCACACACAGAGCTTTAGGATCTCTGAGCAGCTCTTTGTCTGCTTTGGTGCACAGCGGAAAGGAAGCGCTGTCTCCAAGCAGAGGATCGCCCACTGGCTCATTGATGCCATAGCTATGGCATATCATGCACAGAATGTGCCGCCCCCAGTAGGGCTACGAGCCCATTCTACCAGGGGTGTAGCGGCCTCCTGGGCCCTGGCCAGGGGTGCCTCTCTAA
This sequence comes from Myxocyprinus asiaticus, assembly GCF_019703515.2. Taxonomy (NCBI): domain Eukaryota; kingdom Metazoa; phylum Chordata; class Actinopteri; order Cypriniformes; family Catostomidae; genus Myxocyprinus; species Myxocyprinus asiaticus. The sequence goes on from NC_059349.1 coordinate 30,046,859, forward strand.
CAGACATTTGCAGAGCAGCGGGCTGGGCAATACCCAACACCTTTGCAAGGTTCTACAACCTCCGGGTGGAACCTGTTTCATCCCAGGTAGTGGCACGCAATACAAGCGGATAAGCCCAGGAAAGCTGGCCAGGTGTATGGCTTGCACATAGCACCTTTCACCTCCTCTGAGCTGAAGACATGCACCATTAATTCCCAGTAGTGTTCACAAACTATTTTCCCTGGTTGACTTCCTCCGAGCCCTGTGGCAGTCGAGTTTTTGGAGAGACTCGCTGCCGGCCCAGTACACGTGCTAACTAAGAGCCCTGTTCTGGGGTAGGTGCTCTGCATGTGGCGGTTCCCTGTAAGGTAACCCCATGTGATGTATATTTTCCGCTAATTCGTTTCCCTGCTGGCAAACTGCGTCTTCCTTGGGCAGAGTCCCCTTTGCCACAGTCTCCATGTTTGTAGCAACTCCTCCCCCATTGGGTAGGATCTACCATGGGACTCTCCACATGGGCGGCAAGACCATGTGACATATTTTTCCACTTAAATATCCCCCCTCTCTTTGGGCGAGGTGTGGTCTCCACGGTGTCCTCCCCTTGGGAGGGACACTATGGTCTCTGTGGTGTCCTCCCCTTGGGAGGGACACCCCCTGACTAGACCTGGCAGCCCAGTCGGATAATCCCCATTGTTTTTTATGGAGTGGAAAAAAAGAAGGGGAAAAGAGGCCACGACTGGGTTAGCCTGTCTCTATCTTTTGGATAGTCGACTTTTCCCCAAAGGGCCATTCAGCACTCATAACTATGTTGGGGGAGGTTACGTGTCGGCCTGGTGCACAGGCTACGAGGCATACAGTAGTCTGCCTGTCACACACCGCCAGTTCATGTAACACAGTTCAGCCAGTTGCGGCGTTTTGTTTAGGGAAACCTAGTGTCACTACATCAACACAACGTCGATTGAGTGACAGATAGGGAACGTCCCGGCTACTTGCGTAACCTCCGTTCCCTGATGGAGGGAACGAGACGTTGTGTCCTTCCTGCCACAATGCTGAACTACCCGCTGAAATGGCCGGACCTTGTCTCAGCTCCTCAGCATAAAACCTGAATGAGTGGTTGCATACCAGCTCCTTTTGTCCGGGGGAGTGGCATGCATATACCACTCGCCAATTTTCTTTGGCCTTTTATCAAAGACCAGAAGTGTTTCGGGCTCCCAAGAGTGACCCCTAGTGTCACTACATTGACACAACGTCTCGTTCCCTCCATCAGGGAACAGAGGTTACACAAGTAACCAGGATGTTAAAATGTACTGAAGAACTCCACACAGCTGATCTGCACACACCTTCAAAACTCTTGGTTTGATGTTATCTGGGCCTGCCGCTTTGCCTTTTTGGATCCTTTTCAGCTGTCTTCTCACCTCCTAAGATGAATACATGTGTGTTTATAGTGGTGGAGGGGGTTTGTGAGAATTGCAAAGGAGAACTTACAGTCTGTAATGAGGGTGAAATGGTTGTATAATCAGACAGGGGAGATGAGAAGTCAGAGCGTAGAGTGAGTGAATTTTGACAGGTATGCAGTTTTGTCTGAATAGGGGGAGAATACTGCCCAGTAACATGTAATGTAGCAGTCTGGGGGATTTCAACTGGTATTGGGGCTTCTGCTTCGAACCAGTTAAAAAACTTTTAAGGTAATTAGTATTGTCCTTATTCCCCACAGTCTGATAACTGGCTGTAGAATAGCTTGTGATTTTTTTTTTTTTTTTTTTCATACCAGCCCACACCTCTTTAGCACTGTTCCTCTGCAGATTTTCCTTCAATTTCCTCATGTAAGCCTCTTTTCCCTCTCTCATTATCACCTTCATTTCTTTTTGGATTTGTTTAAGATCCTTATTCCCTTTTCCAAATGCTACTTTTTGCATTTAGAAGGATTTAAAGTCCTTAGTGACCCAGGGCTTATTACTGGGAAAACAGTAGTCAGTCTTCGTTGGTACATCAATGTCCTTGCAGAAATGTATATAGCCGGTAATGCATTCAGTCATCCCATAAATGTCTTCTCCATACGGTTTACATAACTCATTCCAATCAGTTATTTCAAAACAGTCTTTTAACAATTCCTCGTCCTCCATAGTCCATCTCCTGAATGTTTTTGTAGTCATAGGCAACTTTTTCACCAGTGGTTTATAGAGGGGCTTAAGGTAAACCAAATTGTGGTCTGCACTACCCAAAGGAGGGAGAGCTGTACCTCCTTAACATTGGCGTACAACATGTCCAAAGTTCTATTTTCTCTAGTGTAACAATCCACACATTGTTTGAAGGTGCTGTTACAGTATGAATGATTTCACATGCAGTCTTTCCTTCAGCAGAGGGGGGAATATAGATAGCAAGAAAAATAACATCAGATAATTCCCTTGGTAAATAGTATGGATGCATAGAGACTGCTATCAATTCAATATCGGGTTACAGCTTTGTTCTTTAACAGTGATGTGTTTAGGATTACATCATCTATTATTGGCCAGCACAGCAAGCCTTCCTCCCCTTTGCTTACCACTCTCTCACTGGCTCCTGTTCACCTGCTCTGTAAAAGCCGTCGACAGTCACATTCGAGTCTGGTATATGATTGTTGAGCCACATTTCAGTAAAACTCATGACACTGCATTCCCGGAACTCTTTCTGACTCCATGTCAGTGCTGCTAGCTCATCCAATTTGTTGGCCAATGCTCGCACGTTGCCCATCTCTATAGACAAGATCAATGGTTTATATCTTCTCCTTTTCTCTTTAAATTTAGCCCCCGCCCTACACCCTCGCCTTCTCCTCCATATTTCCCCTGGTATGTCCTCTTTTTCGCCATAGAGCACTACCGACTCCTGTAGCTTGATTAGCTGGTCCCATGTATAAACAATTCCACTCCTCTTCAGACGTGCATTACTACTATTAAATAAAAATATTCCCGCAACCAAAAAAGAAAGTAAAAAGGTCCACCATCTTCCCATGTCCACACTAACAAAGTAAACAATACTAAACACACACACACACACACACACACACACACACACACACACACACACACAAAAAAAAAAAAAAAAAAAAAACGCGTAAAAAACGTTACAAACAAACACAAACTCTAGAGCTACTGCAACAGGCTACCACTTTGTATCTTTTTATGGAAGTTATCAGGGTGGGTTCCTTAAATATTAATGGAGGAAGAGATAGGAGCAAGAGAGCATTAATATCAGAGTTTATTAAACTTAAAGAAGTAAATGTTACTTTTCTAAAGGAGACCCATACTGATATTCATAATGAAATTGATTGGAAAAAATGGTGGGAGGGGGAATGTATTTTAAGCCATGGGACAAATTTTAGTGCAGGCATAGCTATTTTTTTTTTCTGAATATTTGAATGTTAGAGTCTTGTCCACTGTAGAATTGGATAAAGGTAGAGTTTTAGTAGTTGAAGTTAAAGTGAAAGAAATTAGGTTTCTGTTTATAAATGTATATGCACCTACAAGAGGTTTGGATCGTGTAGAACTTTAAAAAAAATTTGAGGAGTGCATTAAGAGTATGATGATGGGAATGTTTGTGTAATAAGAGGAGGGGATTGGAAAGGTACAGCCAATTTTGTATTGGACAGAAATGGAGAGGAGCCTAATTTTCAGTCTAGTAGCAAGTTGCAAGGAATGTGAGTTAGCAGATGTATGGAGGAGTAAGAATTTTTCAGTCAAGTAATATACATGGGTAAAAATAATAGATTCTAAAATTACTGGGGCAAGACTAGACAGAATATATGTGAGCAAGTCAGAGAATAATAGAATCACTAATGCCAATATACAGTTTTTCCCAATGGTGTTTCTGATCATCATATAGTGACGGTAGATTTTAGTATTGCATTGCCAATACGTTTAAAGTATTATTGGCACTTCAATATTAAAATGTTGCAGGATAAATTTCATGGGTTTTGGGATATATGGAAGTTGAGGATGTATTATTTGGGAATTTAACTCAGTGGTGGGAGGTGGGAAAAACCCAAATACAGATTTTTTGTTTTGTCATAATTTTGCAAATAATTCCTCAAAAAATAGTTAAAAAAATATTGAAAAGTTGGAAAAATATATTAGTCGTGGAACATTTTTTTTATTATTATTTGAATGGTTTTGGTTTAACTGATGATTTAAAGATGAAAATGCTGGCGTTAAGATCCCTTTCGGAGGAGAGAGTAAAAGGTGCTTTAATAAGAGCAAGGATATCTTCTATTAAAGAAATGGACGCTCCAACTGCTTACTTTTTTAAATCTTGAACAGAAGGTAGCACAACACAAACAAATGCTTTATCTACGGTGAGAGGATGGGACTGTTACTTAAAATCAAATGGAAATGAGAAAAATGGCTATGGACTTTTAAGCACAGCTTTTTGGAACTTTTGACTGAGAGTTTCGACCAATTGCTAAAAGGACTTCCTAAGTTAGAACCTGATAAAAGGAAAAAGCTGGATATGGACATTACATTTAAGGGAATTCCAGAATTTATGAATGTTTTAAAAGAGGAGTACTGCCAAACAGTTGTCAGAGGGCAGTGCTATCACTCCTGCCAAAGAGTGGGGATTTGGGTTTATTGAAGAACTGCTGTCCTGATCCCTATCTGTCACTCACTCGATGTTGTGTCGATGTAGTGACACTAGGGGTCACTCTTGGGAGCCCGAGACACCTCTGGTCTTTGATAAAAGGCCAATGAAAATTGCATGCCACTCCCCCGGACATACGGGTATAAAAGGAGCTGGTATGCAACCACTTATTGAGATTTAATCTTCGGAGCCGAATGGTCATGCTCACTGAGCTGAATTCCCAGGACTGTTCATTTACCTCTGCTGGATCTGATGGCACATTTCAGTGGCTTCTCCCCCCTCTGCACTGGTGCACTGTAGAGAATGCCCCTGGGCATAAAAGAGTATATTTCTCTAAAAGAGTATATGTATCTCTAAAAGAGCAGCACACATGGAACGTCTTTTTAAAGACACGTCTTTTTAAAGACACGTCTTTTTAAAGATGCCTTTCCTTTGTGTGTTATTCCTGGTTGCGCTCGTTATCTCTCGTCTTCTGATGGTCACAATCACTGTCTTTCATGTCTGGGCACTGCTCAGGTGGAGACAGCGTTTGTGAATGGGTCATGTACTCATTGCGAGAACATGTCCATGGCAACGATGCTGTCACGGCTTACCTTCATAAGAAAGCAAGCCACCTCAGAGGCTCCCCGCCTCAGTCCTTCTACCCACGGGTATGAGGCCAGCGTGGCTAGCACTGGGAGCGATTTGGGGACCACAATGGGACCATCTCCGCCGGGTATCCCCCCACGGACCTCCCATTCCCCAGCACGCTCATCTGCCCTGATCGGGCTTCCGGATGAGTCCGCCGGCAAGTCTCACGGCGAGTTCGATCTCTTATTCGGAGCCCGCGAAGGTGATGAGCTATCGAGCGCAGCATCGGAGAGCGGGCTCGTCCAGTCGGGCACGGAAGCCTCAGCTGGGCTCCTCCTTTCGGGTGTGGTTGCCCAGTCACAGGCTGACGCAGAGATGACGACATGCTTTCCTGGGCAGCCACGAGCATCGGGCTAGAGTCGAACCCTCCGCTCTCCCCTGAACCCTCGCGGTTCGATGATTGGTTCCTGGGCTCGCGGTGCCACTCAAAGCCACGCCCCGCCCCCGTTCCTTTCTTCCCGGAAGTGCATGAAGAGCTGACAAGGTCGTGGGAGGCACTTTTTACTGCCCGGTCCCGATCTTTCAGCTTCCCCGCCCTCACTACCCTCGATGGTGGGGCGGCCAAGGGCTATTCGGCAATCCCCCCGGTGGATAAAGGCGTTCGCGGTGCACCTATGCCTGCAGAGCGCTGCCATCTGGTGTGGGCGCCCAAAGCTCCCGTCCAA